>NC_141158.1:109622141-109935391 GCF_053477565.2 Lygodium microphyllum
GTTCATGTGGGCGTGATAAAGCCTTTTTGCCCCCATACAAAATCCCTCCACGTGACCTCTTTTAAGCCCTTTTTCCCCCACACACAATCTCCTACATCCAAAAGGGTCTTCTACACCCTTTCCCCCCCTGAACTTGTGGGTCTTCAAAAGGCCTTTCAAAGAGAATCACCCTACCCGGGATTTAAAACCCTCCTTGTGGGTTTTTCCAATCCCCGCAATCCAAAGCCCTTAAATCCTTTCTTGTGGCCCTTTCCCAAAGCCCCTATCATCGTTCTTATACCCCCTAGCTCCGTGATTTTTCCACCCAATTTCGTGTGAATAAACACCTAATACCCTTGCCGAGACGGACAAGATTGTAACTCTGCGCCCAAGGCGAAAAGGCTAAATTCGAAATGGCTCCTAAGAAAGCACCAGGCGCCGCCGCAGGAGGATCATCTCCTAACATCCACGTGGACATCTCACCACAAGTCTAGGTTCTTCTTCCTAATTTTTATTTTTCGTTGTTATAATTCAATCGTGTGTAGATAATTTTTGGAGATAGGATGCATTTTCCGTCTTAAATACTTTGGTTAATTTAAAAGAATTAGCTTACGACAGACAAGTTCGGTCATTAGTATTTTCAATAAAACGAACAAAATAAAGTGAGCAGAAAATTGATATGCATTTCTAGCAAGTAGTTTTTGTGCATTTCAATGAACTGAACTTTGATTAATGTCCATATTTACGAAATAGAATTAAGATAGTGCACTCCGTTTAGGCATGGAAGTATAAATTGCATGTCGCATTATTAGGACATATCTTCTTCGCAATGAGTCATTAAGGAAAGTGTTAATAATCCATACAAAATAGCAAGGCATGAAATGATTCTTAAGTTGCATAACTCTAGTCAATTATCGTTTTTCAACTGCATAATTATTAGTAAAAGGCTGCTTCTTTTAGCATGAATCTTGTTCGCAAGTTATAGGATGATTAATTGGAATTAGGCTATAACCTAACCTATGCTTGATCTTAAATCGAAAAGTTAGGGTTTGAAAATCAACTTACACGTAAACAATGAGTCACATGGTTATGGAAATTATAGCATAATTATCTTCAACAATAGACTAGTTAAATTGGTATAAACCTAAACACCTAAAAACTGCGGAGTACTCGTTTAGAAAAGGGTTAATTCAATGCAACGTATTCCAAGGAATTGACTACCTAGTTGCATGTATTGCTAAAACTGAAACTCCGATACCCTAAAGACTTGCCCACATTCACGTAATGTAGGGACAATAGGACCTACTTGCGAGAAAAGATCTAGGGTTTTCCTAAGAATCTCTCGCTAAAAGGATGAAACTTGAAACCCTAGGATTGACAAATCGGCCTAATGCCATCAAGAACAGATTATTTCGTGACTCCATTCGATGGGTAAATAGTCCCATAATTGATGCGACACTTGTGCAACAAGTTGTAGAGTCGCATGATCTTGTGATTTGATCACAAGGGAATGGCCAATTCCTCGGAATGAGATTGGTAGATTCTTATGCAAGTTATCTTGCAAGAGGATGAATAATGGTCCTAATATAGTATTCTCCTTGGGTAAAGATGATTGCTAGAAAGGAAGAGACTAACCAATAAATTGGAATAACATATGAACCTAAGGTATTGACCAAGTCGGGTTAATAGGGTACGCCCTAACCTAGGATATAAGGGATCTTGCCAAGTCGCAAGTAATTCCGGATCGAGTGTTGGATGCATTCGGAAAGAAAGATTCACTCCTTAGCAGTTGACCAACAATAACGACCAATGGAAATGATTGTGCTTGTTATAGATTTAAGAGCACTGTTTTGCTTTGTTTGATCAATGAATTAAAGGATAAATAGATATCTAATGCTTCAGGTTGAAGGCCTGAAGGGAGAGGCAGCTTCAGTTACCCCCGACTACCTGCCTGACCCTAATCAAGGGGGTTGTTAACCGTGCCAGGAAGGTGGACCAAACCCGCCGCAAGAGGTCTCTTCGTTAAGCACTACTTGGAGCAGGAGGACGCTTGGGTGCTAGGGGGGGATCTAGCTGTAAATCCTTGCCTTCTGGGCCTTGCACAAGAGGCTAACGTGACTCGGGATTGGATCTCGAGGCCCGCATACTAGTCTACGGGCAGAAACTTGGATTAGTGATCCCTGTGGATTGCTGGATAGTCTTCGGGCGGATTGTGGATAAGCCTACGGGCTGGACTTTATTTATTTCAAAGATAAATATGATAAACTGTTAAAAAGAAACTTGTTTGACATTGCTTTTCTATGTCAAGTGATATGATTACGTGAAGGAACGAGTGCCTAATGGGCTAATTAAGGAAGCTGATTGATACATGTCCAACTAAATGTGTTAGGTAATTAAATAACTAAAACAACCTAAGGAAAGTGTAGTGGATGTGGCCATAGGTCCGTCCTATGGATGGATGGTCCTGGTTGGCCGGGAACTTTTCTCAAATCACGATGGACAGCAGGAAGGGCATTCAAAGGATTCAAACAGAAAGAATGTTGACCTAGAATCTAAGTTATAAATTATCTCGATTTACACTGTTTTAGGGGAATGGAATGGGACTATGCTTTATGGCAGAGAGGTTGAGCTTCGCATCCCTCTTGTTTCCCATTCTCCTTGAACCAAGTGCAGTGTGAATCCACTTCGGACCTGGCGTTTCTGCGTAAAGTAGTTCGCTCGGGTTCAACGCTAGTTGCGGTTGGGAGATGACCAATAGGAAAAACCCTAATTTCAGGTCGGTCCTAAGTGGGAATGGCCGGAATACTTCCACTACGTGGCAGACGCGGAAAGTCCTAGATCGCAAACCCCGTAACATTCCATGGGAGTGCCAGGCGGAGCTTTCTAGACATCCTTTCCGATGGACTACTAAGACATGTCTTGAAGATAACAGGTGGACACGTTACAGAAGCATTAAAAATTTTAATTTAGGACTTAGTTCTCATGGAAGGATTAATGTAGTGCATAAGGTTTTGTTTATACTAAAAACTAAGTTGCATGCAACGGTAGGGTTGAACTCGCATAAGTTTTTACTCACCTAAAATGATAAGGTTATCACCTTACCTCACATGAAATGATAACTTCTACACACATAAAATGATAGGGTTATCGCCTTATTTCACATAAAATGATAGCTTTTTAACTAGTTTAGTGCATGAATAGTCATTTAGAATTCACGTTGCACAATTATGGTTAAAAGAAACACATGAAATGTTAATTTTTGTTCATAAGATATATTTGCTTCGTTAGGAACAAAACCCTAGGACTTTCATAGATACAAGTCCATGTGATCCGGTGCATTAGAAATAAGTACTCATTGCCAGGAATAAAGAGAGATAAAATTTGTTTAGGGGTCAACTATACTAAGCGCACAACGTGCATGATGGTTGGGAACTCCTACATAGAACCGCCCTAAGAGAATTGGAAGGATCGCATGCATCTCGACCGCATCTTGAAAATTTAAATGAGGAATCATGTGTTGCCATGTGTGTAACTGAGCTTGGCTGGAATTAGAGCTTATAAGACCCTTGGTTGGGTTGCGAATAAGGCATGTCCATTGCCTTGACTGACCAACTAGTGCTTCAGTTAGGGACTAGGATACCCTAAGAAAATACAAGTCAACTTACCAAGACCATTTGCTCTTGTTGAAATTATTGGGATTTTGCCAAGTCGCAGAAAGACCCCAAGATCGGGTGCTGGGCATGCGGGAAAAAGGAGTCACACCTTAGCAGTCAGTCGCGCAAACGACCTCCAAAATGTTTGTGCTTGTACTTAGATACATTATTTGATTTCTTTGCTCAAGGAACTAATTCAAGGGAAACACTTAAATGCTTCAAGCCTAGAGGGAGAGGCAAGAACAGTTACCTCCGACTGTCTGCCTGGCCCTATCCAAGGGGGTTGTTAGCCACGCCGGGTATATGGACCTAACCCGCCGCGAGAGGTCTCTCCGTGGGTACTGCTTGGAGCGGGAGGACACTTGGGTGCCAGGGGAGGCTCTGGCTGTAAATCCTTTGCCTCCAGATCTCGTACAAGAGGCCGATGTGACTCGAGATGGGATCTCGAGGCCCGTGTACTAGTCTATGGGCGGAACTTGGAACAACAATCTTGTAGATTGCTGGGATGGCCTTCGGGCATGATGTTGGATGTAATCCGGAATTATGACAAATAAAGAACAAATGCTTGAGAAAAAGGAACTTGCTTGACATTGTTTTTGTGTCAGTGCCTAAGTTATGTGATGGAACCTGTGATTAAATTATTTAATTAAGGGAGATAATTTTGCATGTCAAAACGTAATGTGTTAGATAATTAGATAACTAAAGCAAACTGAGGAAAGTGCGATGGACGTGACTTAGGTCCGTCCTATGGAAGGGTGGTCCCGGTTAGCTAGAAACTTTTCTCAAATGATGAGATGATAAGACGATGAGGACCTAGAGACTTGCCGGTTGGAAATGAACCTTGACCTCAGGTTGATCCCAAGTGGGAAAGGCTGGACTCTTCCGCTCAGGGCAGACTCGGGAAGACCTAGATCGCAAACCCTATGTCATTCCCTATGAGTGCTAGGAGAAGCCTTCTAGACCCTCCTCCCGATGGGCTGCTAAGATATGTCCCGCAATCGGACAAACGGGCACGTTACAATGGTGTAGACTTTGATGAGGTCTTTTCTCCTGTGGTTAAGATGACCACCCTACACTTAGTCTTGGCTTTGGTTGCTTAGCTTGACTTAGAGTTATGCCAGATGGATGTCAAGATGGCTTTCTTACATGGGGACTTGCATGATGAGATTTATATGGAGCAGCCTAAGGGCTTTGCAGAACCTGGCAGGGAGCACCTAGTGTGCAAATTGAAGAAAATTCTTTATGGCTTGAAGCAGGCACCTAGGGAGTGGTATCATATGTTTGATGCCTTTATGTAATCACAGGGCTACAGTATGAGTGCTATGGATTCGTATCTTTACACGAAGAAAGCCCGTGATTGTTCTTTATTGATTTTAGTACTCTATGTGGATGATATGCTGATAGCAGGGAAAGCTCATGATGAGCTAGATGCTCTTAAGGCTCAACTCAAGAAGAGCTTTGAGATGAAAGATCTGGGATAGGCTGCTCACATACTTGGTATGCGCATTAGACGCGACAGGCATCAGGGACTCCTCTACTTGTCACAGAGGGAGTACATTCATAAAGTCCTTGAGTGCTTCCGCATGCAGGACGTAAAGCCTATTGGCTGTCCATTGCCTTCTTATGTGATGGTATCACAAGCTGATTGTCCACAGACAGATGAGCAAAGGGCTGAGATGGCCAAGATTCCCTATGCATCTGTAGTGGGCAATCTTATGTATGCCATGATCGCCACTCGTCCAGATATTGCCTTTGCAGTTGGTGTTGTGGCACACTATATGGCTACACTTGGCAAGAAGCATTGGGATGATGTGAAGGGTATCATGAGGTACCTGAAGGGCACTATAGATATGTGCATATGCTATAGCAGCTAGGATACAGGAATCATGGGGTACACTAACTCTGATTATGGAGGACATACAGATAGTAGGAAGTCCATTTCCGGCTATGTATTCATCTATGCTGGAGGTGCTGTTTCTTGGATGTCCAAGTGCAGAAATGCATGGCCCTTTCTACTACAAAGGCAGAGTATGTTGCAGCCATTGAGGCTTGCAAGGAGGCCATTTGATTGGGTCGTTTAGTTGCTGACCTTGATATTGATGCTATCCCTACACTACATTTGGATTTTATGAGTGCTATTCAATTAGCCAAGAATCCGGTCTTCCATGCGAAGATGAAACCCATTGAGGTGAGGTATCACTTCATACGTGGGGTTGTTGAGGACAAGTCTATTGATCTTGTCAAGATCTCAACTGACCAAAATCCTGTAGATCTGCTCACAAAAAGCCTCTCTACAGAGCGCTTTGCCTTTCTCAGGAGGTTGATGGGCGTGGGATGAGATGACATCTTTCCTCATTCTGTTGTACATGTGTACATGTTGTACTGTCTTTCTTCTTTTTTTTTCTTTTCACTCCTCACTAGGACAGATTCACCTTTAAGTGGGAGGTTGTTGGGGGTAAAGGCGCCTCCGCCTAGCCGCCCGTGTATTACTACACTGACAGTCACCACCACTACACACTGCACGTGGTGGGCGCCCGTCATCATCACTTTATTCTTTATTCTTTTAGTGATAGTTTGAATAAAGGAAGGCCCGGTCATACATTGTGACTATTGGAGTTCCCATTTCTTGTCTCTCTCTTTCTTGCTCTTTCTCTCCCGCCATAGCTCTCAAGTGCAAGCTTCAATCCTTCTCACCTTTCATATCTTGCTTCGTGTGGACTCCACTCCAAAGTAATCAAGCATTGGCGATGCCAATATGTTCTTGTCTGCATCTAAAGGGAGTGCTTGGAGGTAATCTTTCGTGTGAGACCAATCTTGAAGTTGGTAAAAATGATCATAAAAGAAGAGGCCTTCATCTCCAAGGCTCCCCCGGTCCTTCCCTCATATTGTAACTATCCAACATGTCCATGAAGCACATGGATGACTCCTACAATGCACTCAATGGGCTGCCACTCCTCATAGGATGAAGGATAAATGTCTGAAGCAGAGACACACGATATTCTCACACAGAATACAATAAATGTTTGAAGCAATGACAATAAAGATACATAAAAACCAAGAGGGTAAGCCAAATCTATAGTTTGTCATGTGAGGTGGAAACCTTGTCTCATATCCAGGTGCCATTACAATCAGATGGTGCATGTAGACGTGCTACACGAGCACCTCCTTCATAGTTGTTTTGCCTTGTGGAATTTTAAAGTCCACCACACGTCCCTTCCATGCCCATTTATAGACACTTCCCTCATGCTTGCGCTTTCCTCGTCGTGGCTACATGAACATCCAAGATCCCTTAGAGATGAGAACTTCTATTCATGTATTCCCATCAATAGTAATGGGAACCAAGATAGAGAAGATAGAAGTTGAAAGTCTGCGAGGCAAGGGAGTAGCATTGTTTGCGACCATTGCAGACATAAAGAACTTAGATGATGAGGATGGGAAGCCATTAGAGATTGACAACAAAGAAATAGTGCAGAGAGCTCTAGAAGGAGGAGAAGGTCTTGGTAGCTAGGAGAAGGCAACGAGTTTTTGAAAAACTTCCCTCCCAAAACCTCCCCAAAACTCCCTCCAGAATCTTTCCAGATCTTCTTCTTGTCCATAGATAGTGACATTTAGAGGGTATTCTCCTTAAACAAAAAAGGTTTTTGGGTATTTTTTGCTATTTTGTGAGTAATTTTTGAGAAAATCCAACGTAACATTGGTCTCCATCCTATTAAATGCGCTACTCCTTCTCTCTCCTCTTGTTTGCCCTCCTTTTGACCACTAAAATTCTCTAATGAGAATGATCATAAAAGAATATTCCATTTTTTGCAAGCTCTGTCTTCTTTCTACCTTTGTATATTTCTTATCCAATCAAACCATGCATCACATCAATAACATCAACAATAGACTCGATCGATTGCCATTCCTCACGATAGGAGGGATAGATATCTACAATACTTAATTGACACTCGCAATCTTATTTTTTAAGCATCAATCATTAAATCAACACATCTTTGAATACTCTTTTATCTAGATGTTTGGCCTACTTGTGTGCCTTAGAGTTTTAATGAATATGAAGAGCTTGCTTTTGTGAATGGTTTTTTCACCCATCCCAACAAATGGTGTGTTTAACTTAAGTTGAGTACAAATTTCACATTTAATGCATTGAAATGAAGCTTTCCCATAGACTGAAAATTAGCCTTAACATATAGCATAATACTAAGAAATGAACTAAGAAGATTAGCTACACATTGCATTATGATAAAACTCATGGAATTAGGAATCCATAGTTGAAATGGTAAGAAGCTAATGATACAATAAACAAGGCTCTAAGGAGGCCAAGAACTCCCAAGGCTCTTAATGAGACCAAGACTCATGCATGATTACACACTATCATGCTAAGTGGGCACGAATACTTACCTTCATGCTAAATGGGAGGATCAAGCTCCTCAAAAGAAGAAAAATATGAATAACTAGCCAAAGATGTGGCCAACGTTTGAACTGCACTTTTTATACTAAACCCTAATACTTACTTTCATGCTAAGTGCAAGGATCAAGCTCCTCAAAAGAAGAAACATATGAATAATTAGCCAAAGATGTGGCCAACGTTTGAACTACACCTTTTATACTAAACCCTAATACTTACTTTCATGCTAAGTGCAAGGATCAAGCTCCTCAAAAGAAGAAACATATGAATAATTAGCCAAAGATGTGGCCAAGGTTCCAACTACACCTTTTATGCTAAATCTAATACTCCAAGGTTTAGTATAAATACAATTCTAAAAATTGTTACATTACATGCATTCATTTCCTTCTTCATCTCAGTAATTGAATACCTAGCATCGAGCAGCTAGGTCTAAAGGTTTGCCATTAGCCATTAGTCGAGTGACTAACTTTGCAATACCGCTAGTCCTCTGATGTGACTGTCATTAGCTATTGGTGATTCATGAGTGAGTGGATCCTCATTGTTGAAATGCATGGATCTGAGCACGGCTATGGTGACTTGGAGACATAGAGTGAACTCATGAAGACATAGAGATGAAAATAGAATGTCACACAAGTGAATTAGATTCCAAGATTGAGACTTGGACTCATAAACATAATCTTGTGTGTGTAGACAATGACAGAAACACTTGAGTGGAAGGACAAAAGTACTATGACATTGCATTCAAAATGAAAGAAAAGTACAATGCTTTATAGCTTCAAGATAGGTAGCACTATGCACCATTGTACTTATGGGATCCAATAAGCCTACATGTCCTTGGCCCAAGTGCTCTATACAAAGAGGCACACTGGGTGTGATTACCTAAATCTCAATACCCCTCCTCAATCACTACCAAAAAGACACAAAGTGTATAGAGGCTTTAGTGAGTCACCACATACAAAGTGTGGACACACCACAAACATGGTAAACACCAAAGGCTGTCGCAAAACAAAGCTAAGTGTGGATACCAAAAACATGTGGACATCCAGAGGCTATAATAGAGGCCTCACAAAGTGTACAAAGTCTGTAATGCCAAGTTACATGAGGATTTTACAAAGCTTATGATAGAAGCATTAGGAAAAGGTTATATAAGGCTTCAAAAAAGTCTATCAGAAAACTGGGAATAGAAGGATTGGCGAGGCTTGTCCTTCTGCTCTTGATGGTCTTCTTCTTGCTCCATGATCTTCTTTTTCTTTTATAGCTGCAAGTTAGGCCTTTTGAGACCTCTTTCTGTCATGGCAAAACTTCTCAGTGTGTCCGGTCCCTTACTAATCGCATTGGGCGTGAGTGTGTCCGGTCCCTTACTAATCGCATTGGGCTAGAAAGGCGTGAGTGAGGTCCAAGGACCTTCCTAGGGCGGCCTCTATTGCACCATTATGACCCATGCTGATCGCATTGGGCATGTTGAAGGCCAATGGGCCAGAACAGTGTGAGTGAGGTCCAAGGACTAACCAGCGCAAGGCCCAAGGACTACCAATTGGTCCCCTTATTGCATTTGAGAGTTCTCCTAATTTGGCGGGTATAAATATTTTGACCTAAAGGCAAAGATCACCCAAATGACCTGAAGACGGACAGAGGAAAACAAGGAGAAGACGATGCAAGAGGGATTGCTTTTGGTTTGTGACAAGAGAAGACAAGAGGTGGTGAGAGGGGCCATCGTCGTACACCGTTGTGACCAATAAGGGAAGATTAAGCATAGGAAAGCATGTGCAGAAGATAAGAGGTGCAAGAGGAAAGAAAGTAGGGAGAAAACCCAAGGTTTGTCAAAGCCAACCATAGAAAGAAGATGCAAGGTTTGTCAGAACCATTACGACATGAGAGAGACCCCTTAATTCATAGATCACGCCCCCTTGCCCCATGATGACCTCCCCTCGTGGGCCATCATAGTGTGATAGAGGCCCCTCACTCCGTCAACTATGCCCCCTCACCCCATGATGATGACCTCCCTTCCTGGGCCATCACAGTGCGAGAGAGGCCCCTCAATCCGTTGACCACACCCCCCTTGCCCATGATGACTTCCCTTCTTGGGCCATCACAGTGCGAGAGAGGCCCCTCAATCCAACAACCATGCCCCCCTTGCCCTGTGATGACCTCCCCTCCTAGGCCATCATGGTGTGAGAGAGGCCCCTCAATCCGTCGACCGTGCCCCCCTCGCCTCATGAGATGACCTCCCCTTCCCAGGCCATCACGGTCTGATGTACTATTATAGTGACTCCACCGGTTGTCACCCGGTATACCCTAGTCGCTCAACAAGGTATATTGGCTGGCATTGATAGCCAATGGGCCGAGGAGGTAGTGCTACGAGAAGTTAACGAGCGCCAGCAACAACTAGAGCACCTTGTACAACAAGAAGAACTAAATCGCCCCATTGCTATAAGGCATGAAGAGGCTATGTGGCAATTTGAAATAGACCAAGCAGAGGTGGAGGAGTTTGTAAGTGAGAGAAGGGCAGTCGAGAGGGAGAAGAGAGAAGAGCTGGAACACAAAGCATGGGATGACATGGAGGTTGTCTATGGCGGGAGATTGACCAGAGGGAGCGCTAGACACGACCCCCTCCACAGTGCCAGGGGAGTCAACAAAGGGGGAGGAAGAGTGGGAGGGGGAGAGAATCAACTCATTGATAACAAAAGTAGTAGACACTGACTCCAGAACATCAAATGTATTATCACTGAAAAGCATGTATTATACATTGGGGTGATCATAGTTATCAAGTTTGTTGGGGGTAGAGGCGCCTCCGTCTAGCCGCTCGTGTATTACTACACTCATAGTACCCACCACTACACACTACAGGTGGCGGGCACTCGTCATCGTCACTTTATTCTTTATTCTTTTAGTGACAATTTGAATAAAGGAAGGCCCGATCACACATTGTGACTGTTGGAGTTTCCATTTTGTGTCTCTCTCTTTTTTGCTCTTGCTCTCCCGCCATAGCTCTTCCAAGCAAGCCTCGATCCTTCTCAGCTTTCAGATGGTATCAAAGCATGGTTTCTTGAGCATTTTGACTTGGTTCATTGTATCTTTAGTTTCCTATTGATTACCTACACTCATTGGGTCTCCTTCCTGGCGACAGCCATAGCTGACTCTCTTGAGCTCTTGTTACTCCCAACTTTCCGAGCACCTATCTGGCCCCTTTGGCACCCTCAGGGAATTTTAACAAAGATATTCATTCATCTTCTTCAGGGTTTCATATTGGTTATAGGTCTACAAGTCTGAGAAGAAGAAGGGGGCAACACCATTGTATCTTACTAGCTGCCTTTGTGGGACACCTTAGGCTTGTTGTATGCCTTCTTTGGCACCCCCTTGAGCTTCCTACCACCCTGATCGGCACAAAAATGTGAGTAGTAACCCCATATAGCGAGTTTGAATTTGCACCAGTTTATGGCATCAGTCCCTAGACAGCTCATCCCAGTCATTGGTAGCCTCATTCAAGCACTATACACTTGGTTTATGCTTGGAATTTGATTTCGAGCCTTGGCATTGAGCATTGATGTGGTTTACTTTAGGTTTGGGACTATTATACACATTTTACAAGTAGCCCACAACAATGCAACATTAGCATTTTATGTCTGGACCACTTTGGCATTGACATTGGTTGCCCGCTTGGGTCTCGAATGCTCCTTGAATGCTAGGGGAATGTATGCATATGATGTGAGATGCTTTTGGGTCTGAATTTTCTCAACCATTGACTATTTTACATAGTCCACAGGTAGCCCAAAATAGGGCAGCCCCCTGTCATTACATTTTATGCTTATGCTACATGGTCATTTGATGCTTGATTATGCCGGGTTGGTGCCTAAACATATGGGAAAGTATGCCTATGGATTTGAGCTTAGATTGAGCCACTATTTACTCAATTTTGGACATTTATTTGTTGCTGGAATATTCAGGGCTGAAGCTCGTTTTCTTATGTTTGGATATGCCTATTGGATTCGGGCTATGTCTTGGATGTATACATTGATGTAGTTACTTTCGGGGATCGACATATTGGATTTGCTCTCAGATCATTGGTTGAGCTTGAGCTCACTTCACATAGAATTTGGATCTCCATCTTTGATGTACTTATGGCATGTACTTTGCTTATGTTTGACCGGTCTTGACATGCTTGGCTTATGCCATCTCTATACATGCTAGTTACATTGTCTTGGAGTTGATTGCTATTACTGCTTACTTGGGCTTGGCATTTGATTGCCCGGAGCTTACCTTGGCTATTTCTTGGCTTGCTAGAGTTTCATTTTGGATGTACTTGATGTCTATAGTTGCTATGTATGGATACTACATGGCCTATATGCTCATCAGGACTTATTGATGCTTGATCTTGGATCTTCTGGCACTAGTGCTCTCATATGCCCTTGTTGAGATTCTTTACTTGATATTTATTGATTTTGTGCCAGTGGGAGTGTCTTGATACGCTTCACACACATAAACCAGGTGGGTTTATGCTACTTGAGCATTTGGATATTTGAGACTTGGATCTTCACTTGGATGTTGCATGGTTAATATACCGTGGTCCTCACAGATGTATTTGGGTTGATTTGGGCTTTGCACTCCCTGAGCATACACCTATTTGTGTCAGGTCTTGCCAGTGTTATGTACACTTTTCCCTATTACACAGGGGGTGTGCCGGCTTACTAACAAATTCATTTGACATGCTTGGGTGTTTGCTCGATGTCCGTATGACTGTCACTTGCTGATTTATGCCTGCTTGATGCCAGTTATACTTTGATAGTCAGTGGTTGAATTGGTGCATTCATTTTGCCTACAATTTACTCTCATTGTACCTGGTTGTAATTTATTACAGCAAGCAGTTATGCATGGATTGTGATATATTTTTCATGCTGAATTATCCTGATTTTATGTCTTTTTTATGGTTCTTGGTGGGTGCATCATTAGCTATCAGTTCGTGGTCATTTTGCCTTGGTTTTGATGATATTTTTGTTGTTTACAGAGCAGAAAACAGCAAACAGTTTTAAACTATCTACCCCATTTTGGATTACAGTATGGCATCTTCTTCCACTGACAGTGCTATCTTCAACATCACTAAGCTTGATGGTACAAATTATGCCTATTGAAGAGCCAAGTTTGGCAGGTGTTGGTGCAAAAATTGTAGGTAAAGGCACTAAGGATGCATGGCGAGCAGCTTGAAACTATGACTGACGACGAATGGGATGAGTTTGATGAGTTATGCAAGTCCACCCTTATCTTGTCTCTCACTGAACATGTGCATTACAATGTGGTTAAGGAAGCGCAAAGTGCTTGGCAGCTTTGGGATAAGATCAAGAACCTCTATGATAAGAAAAGTCCAGCAAGTCAGATGTATTGGCTGAAGCAACTTATGGACCTGCGCATGAAGGAGAATATGATGATGTCTGCTCATTTGAGCCAGTTCCATGCTATTCTCAAGAACTTGACTTTCCAAGGCATTACCTTCAATGATTAGGTTAATCCATTGTTTTTGCTTGGGACTCTAAGTGATTCATGGGATGTATTCCACACTGCCTTATGTGCTCCTGCTACTAATCTGAGCTTGCCTGATGTAGAGAGCGCTCTTCTGTAAGGAAGAGATCAACCGCAAGAACTTTGATGCCTCTCGCGTGTTACATGCTTTAACTGTTAGAGGCAAAGATGGTAATGGAAAGAATGACCATGGGAATGGCCGTGGCAGAGACTTGCAAAAGTCTAGGTCTAAGTCGTGTGGTAAGTCGCACAGCAAGTCTCGTGGGAGAAATGCTAATGTGGTATATCATCATTGTGGCAAGAAGGGTCATATACACCCACAGTGACATGAATTCTGCAATGAGAAGTGCAAAGAGAAGGGGAAAGACAAAGTACGGAAAAAGTTCTCTGATCACAAAGCATGGTACTTGCGAAATCTAATGTGAAAATCAAGGAGATAAATGTTATGCAAACTGATGACTCCGATGGGGAGTACATACTTGTAGCTAGTTCTTATGATGCTACGCCGTTGACCGAGGTTCACTCTATGTATGTGTAGTGCTGGCTTTTGGATTCTGGTACTTCATTTCATGTTACATTATCATGCAATGAGCGGTTCCATTCCTACCACACTATCTCTGGTTCAATTCACTTGGGTGATGACAGATCACTTGCTATTGTTGGCATTGGGGATGTATGGCTGAAGTTCTCTACTGGTGGCAGTACTTTTATGTTATAGGATGTACATCATGTGCCTACGCTTATTCATAGTCTTATGTCTGTAGGAGGGCAGCTTGATGATATTGGGTTTTATGTCTCTTTTGGGGATTCTACCTGGAAGATCACCCGTGCAGACTTGTGCTTGCTAGAGGTGCCAAGGCTGGTAGCCTCTATCCTATTGTAGTTGATAGATCCTCTATTGACCATGCACTACAACAAAAAGGCCTCTTAGATGCACTTTTAGACGCGATTTTTGAATTGAGAGAAAATCTTACGGGCGCGTCTACTAGCTCGTCTATTTGCACGTCTACCATTTCGCATCTATAGTCACATGTATGAGGAAATTTACACGCACCAATAGATGCACGGTGAGAGCGGAGTTTTGATACCAAGAAGTACTTAAAAATAGCTAAAAATTACGAATATCAAGGGAAAAATATTCAACGTCAAAGGTAGCGGCTCCAGCTAGGACGATTTTAAGCACCAAGTGAAATACGACTCTTAAAAGGCGTCCGAGCGACACTTGTTGATTTTTGATAAATTTTCAGATTACCGTGCGGATTTTTAAGAGTTGCCAGCCAATGCGGGATGTCAAGCCGGATGCCCAAGATTTTTGAAAGCTCGATTTGGAGCCCGGACGGGGAAATGGCCACAAAATGGTCAAGATATGAAAAGGTGGACACTTGGGAGGCCAAAATTGGGCATGCCTTTTGAGTTTGGACCCCTCCCCTTCAAAATTTTAAGTATACAAGGTGAAAAAACGTGGAGAGAGAATGAGGGATGAAGGCGCCATCTTCACGCCCCATTTTTTGCGCCTCCATGGATGGAGATGGAGATGGCAGGCTGTGAGTACCCCATACAACCGATCTTGGGGCTGATCTTCTCCCTCTTGGCCAATCTTATCGCTTGTCTTCGCCTGTACAATGGTGGCCTGAATGAAGAGAGCCAATTCTAGTCTTTCTCTCTCCTCCCTCTCTCCCTTAAGGGGCTGTTCTTGTGTGGATGAAGATAATGAAGAATGGTGGAGGAAAGCTTGTCCGGATGAGACCGGATTGCTTCCGGATGGATAAAGACATGAAGAGTGCTGTTCTTGAATATGCTGAGTATTAAATGCATGCTGGAAATCAATCCCGTAATCAAGACCAAGAAATCGAGACCTGAAAATAAGCGGTAATGCTATTTTTATAAAGAAAAAATGATCTTTTTATGCTATTTGCTTTATGAAACCTTGTTCATATGGGATGAAAGTTCATTATGATATTGTTTGCCATGATTTTCAACTGTTTGCAACCTAAAAATCAGAAAATATAAGGCTACATGGCTGGAATTAGTGTTAAAACCCATAAAAACACGCGTTTTAAGGGTAAAATTGGGTTTTTGCTATATAAATGAGAAATATGATATGTCACACCAACTAAATATGAGTTTTTATTGTCAATGAACCTAAGGGCCACAACCCAAAATCAATTTTTATTTTTAGTCATTATTTATTAAAGAAAAATAGAGAAAAATGCCCAAAATTGGAAAAAATGGGTTTAAAGTTAGGAAAAAATGGAAAATGGACAGAGGAAAATTAGGGAAATTTATATCTATGTTTGTGCAATGTATGACGATGGTAAAGCACGAGGTTGGCTTCGGTTTATCCCCATTTCTATGTTTTGTGCATATTTATTGGTTTTTTAAAAGGGAGAAATGCATAGAAACCTTATCTAACCGATCAAGGATGCAAAATGCTAAGAGTTAGATGAAAAGGGGCTGAAACACTGAAAGATAAAGAAAATATTTGATTTATGCATTGCACTTGGCATATAGGAAACGGTTTAAATAAAGGGGATGGTAGCATGAGCATATGGCTCGGTGCCTTCTTTCAACGCAGCACGCGCTAGTAAAATTCATGGAAAGAATGCTTTATGCACCATGTATGATGCTGGTTTTTCTTTTGTCTGAGCACATAGCCATACACGATTTGCATTAAACATAATAATTAAGAGGTATCAGAAAAAACCTCCTGGATGCATGGCACCTATCTTCCTTAGGTTGTAACCAACGATGAGTGTGAGAGGATGTCCTAAGCTGTAGGTTAGTCGTTGGGTCCTAAGGGGAAAGTGTAGTGAGGAATGGTACATCCTGGAACGTAAAATATTGGTACCTAGAGAGGAGTTTGTGCTCGTTTGTGTTATATGTTTAGCAGTGCATCAAAGGGCCAATCCCTGTGATGTAGGAGAGCTGCAGTGGGGCTTCGACTATTAGTCGGTGGAGTGCCTCCTATATGTGTGTGACGAGGCATTATGCCTAAGTACTTTGGGATCTCCCTCTGAGGAGTTTTAGGGAAACATTGAACTATAAACTATAAACGCATGAATTAAGCTTTAGGGCAGTTTGTCCTTCAGCATTAGATTGATGCTCCTGGTCCGCGAGGCCGTGAGGTGTTTGTGTGTCATGAGCATGAGGTCCGGCTAGTGCTATAGCCAGTGCCGGCCCATTTCAGGTCCCATCAGTGGTGCGTTTGTCGGGAGCTGCCGATAAGTGGCGGTCTCCGAATCTTGGTCTCATAAGGGACCTGTTAGCTTTATTCTATTGGTCGATAGCCGCCTTGAAGCAGTGGATATCAAGTTAGTCTGATAAAAACCTTGGTTATCAGTATGACAGTCAATCCAAGAAATCCCAACACCCAAAGGATACTTTGTCTATCTTGAACAGTCTAGTGGGATCTTTGACACGTCGGGTGATTGACTATTTTACCCTTTGCCCTGAAAGTGATACCATGCTTGAGTTTGGGTCACTATGGGAAAACACCCACGAAGCTACCTCTAAGGTTAACAACCCATGGAGATTAGAGAACATGGAAAGTGAAAGTAGTGCTACGATGACACAGTCATCTATGATCATTCATGATGATAATGTCCTAGAAAAGACTGTGACAATGATGGTTAATATGCACATAAGAGGACATGATGATTATGATCTAAAGATACATCCGATGCTAGTGCCCGCCGACGCAGTTGGGTACCGTAGTGTGATTGCCAAGATCCATAAAGCATTGGATGATGTCCATGTGTGTGGAAAACCATTGTTAGCAAGGAAGACTTCATTAGGACCTATCCTAAGTTCTAGCAAAGTGGTGGCAGATGAGAATAGGCTTACTAGAACACCACTAGCAGATGATGGGATAGATTCCCTATTGCATAGTGTTGGACTCCCTAAACCACTTTGTGAGTTGGCGGAAAGGGAAGTTCATGGAATTAGTGACTCTTCCACACCAGTAAAGGTGGAAATGGAAGAGATTAAAGACCCTAACACACTGGTATTAGGTCAAGAGGAATAGGAAGATTTTGATGACCCAGTCTTGATCCCAAAGGAGAGGACTAAATGCCCTCCTCTTTATAGGGATCTCCCAGTGTTTTATGGGTTGCCAAATGAGGATCCGATGGTGCATTTGAGATAATACGACCTAACTTGCTTGGCAAGTGGGTTTAACGATATACACCGGATGCTCGTATTCTCAAGTACCCTAAAGGGAGAGGCAAGGAAATGGTACTAGAGCCTCCCAAGAGGGTCGATAAAATCATTTCAGGAAACTTGTGATAGATTTCTAGATGAGTATGAAAAGCAGCTCCCTATGATTCAAGTCTTAGGGCAGCTTATGCAGTTTAGACAGGAGTCTTATCTTTCTGTTAAAGAGTATGCTAGAGCCTTTGATAGTATTCTTAGGCTTTGGCCAAGAAGAGCCAGTGCACTACTTGATGATGTGCTATGTGAGCTCTTTCTGAATGGCTTAGAGATTAATACGCAAATCCAAGTGGGACTGCGGAATCCTAAGTCGTTAAGGAAGCAAAAGTGCATGCCATTGATTATGAGGGTCATGTTCAGAGATGCTGGGAAAACTTTTGGAGTTTTCCCCGCTCAGTACAAGTGCATCCTAGCTTCCAACCATTTCTACAAGGAGACAGCTCACTTGTTGATACCAAGGCAGCCTATGAGGGGAATCTTGGTGGCCAAAATCTCAAAGCAGAAAAGGGCAAGTCTATGAGTAGTAATGACATGCCTCTCAGTGAAACGGTTCCAAACCATGTAAGTGCCATTAGGGCTTGCAACACTTCCACGAAAGGTAGTTGTGATGGCAATATGAATCGCACCAATGGGCCTATGACTGTTGACAAGCATTCTCTGTGTGGTTCTAATTTTGTTGCTAGTAAGGCTCTTGAGAGACCTTTGGTGTCGGAATCATGCTTCCGGGTGGATGTTGTTCCCTTTAGTGAAAGCATGGTTCTTATGGAAGAAAAATTGCACTATGGACGTAAACAAGTAAATACATCTTTTGTAAAGAGGATGCAAAATGCTAAAAGTCCACCTGTGCTTCACAAAGGTCATAAGGATGTGAGGCCATTTGGCCATAGGGATAAGTTTGCATTGAGTTCGTTAGACCAATGCAGCAAATTGAGGGAATGCAAGAATATTAAGGGAAATGTGAGCTGGGTTTGGAGACCCAAAATCTCCAAAAGTATGGCAGGAGTGTCGGATGCAAGGCCAAGGATCCCATCTGGATATATTCTGTTGAATCCCCAAGAGGATAAGATTGGATATACATTTGACAATATACAGTGCCTTGGGATACACCCATGTGATGTGCCTAGGCTTGAAGCTCTACCTAGTTTGGGTTGCAGCACTGATTTATGTGAAAACCCAAATAGGGGAGGTTTGAATGAGTATAAAGCTATGATTATTTTTGCCAAAGGAGCCACTCAGCCGCTTGAACGACTAGTTTATTCGGATGACAATAAATGTGGGACATGCGAGCCCACTGAGGCCGTTCATTCAGCTCATAGTGCCCAAGAAGGGATCGAACTTATTGATGAGTTATTTGTGGAAAGGCTTGGACTTGTATCTCTACAAAAAAAAAAAAACTAAGATAAAAAAACACAAGATCAAGCTTTTAGCTAACTTGCATGAGTAGCATGGGGCTAGTCGACCTATTATATGCTATCCTTGGCACCTTGGATACTCTGATAGGGTGTGATGTATATGCCAAGGACATCAGTATTACTTGGACTAAAATGACCTATTTAGTTTTAAGCTAGGAAGGCTAGTTGCTTTGGATATTACGTCCAGATTTCGTTAGGCCAAGAGGGCCAGTTGTCTGTTTAGTACAGGTGCAGTTAATGGTTTCTTGTTTTAGTTCTGTGCTAGATAGGTTCAAAGAAGAGCTTGAAAGGAGCCTTTCGTTGCGTGGAAGCTTCTTGTGGCCCTATCCAGGTGATATCTCTCCTTTACGAGTACCGTGGTTTTATGCTGTATGTGTCTGTGTACTTGTAGGGGATTTTCTTTTCTTGTTGGGGACCGGCGTCCAAGGCATGAAGTCCCAAGTTTAGGTTAGGTATATTTGAGGGAGGTCTGAGTAGTCGGTGCCTCCTGTAAAGACATTGTCAGGCATTGAAAGACCTGTTTTAGAAAGTAGTCCTAGTGACCCTGTTCTGCTAGCCTACTAGGTAGCCGTTCTAGGAGTTCTTCCTAGTTGTGAGGCAGATAGAGAAGCCTGCCAGAAAAAATGATAATGATAAGAAAAAGGAAAAACCCTGAATATCTTAAAGAAAATAAATATGTACAAAGGTGTGTAAAAAGAGGTTCTAACCCCTATAAAAATAGAAAAGAAAAGAAACGAAAATTTATGAGCGGTTGATCATCACCTTGCGAAGGCCTGGTAGGTTCCTGGGGATGAGTCAGACCCAAGGCTGATATCTTGTCTTCCTAGGGGTGGCGTCTTGCTAGAAAAGAAAAAAAGTTAGGAAGGTTGAAGTGAAAATAAAAGTGAGCATCAGAAAAGGATTAAGTGTCGCCTCGCGAGGGCTTGGTAGGTTCTTGGGTACCGAGACAGGTCTTGAGGCCGATGCCCTGTTCTCCTTGGGTCACTACGCTCAGCTCCCTCCTTTTTACATGCCCGAGTATGGAAACATAAAAACCCTAAAAGAAGAAATATGCTAAAAGAAAATACTTCTTGATCAGGCTATAGGAGTCCTCGCCTAGTAGGAGTTCCTGGTTGTGTTGTCCTTAGTTAGGTAGGTAGTTCAGACCATCACTTAGGGCAACCTCTTTGATAGTTTTTTTTAGTTTGGCCGTGTTGAAGCAGTCGGTTTAGTGACTAGCTTCGGACCTTCTATCAGATTATGCTAGGCCTACTCCTTGTGGATGTCATGCCTTGGTTTTGTTAGGGGCTAGGGTGAGCATTGTGCTGTGTTTAGTATATCTATTTTGTATCAGCTTGATGCTTTCTTTGGTTGTTTTGT
Source organism: Lygodium microphyllum (assembly GCF_053477565.2). Classification (NCBI taxonomy): domain Eukaryota; kingdom Viridiplantae; phylum Streptophyta; class Polypodiopsida; order Schizaeales; family Lygodiaceae; genus Lygodium; species Lygodium microphyllum. The sequence goes on from NC_141158.1 coordinate 109,642,670, forward strand.
GCAGATCTATTGTGGGATTCGACGGGCTGAGTCGCCCTATCCCGTGGTCGCCAATGAGAGCAGAGTTTTGATGCCGAGAAGTGCTTAAAAATAGCTAAAAATTATGAATATCAAGGGAAAAATGTTCAACATCGAAGGCGGTGGCTCCAGCTAGGACGATTTTAAGCACCAAGTGAAATACGACTCTTAAAAGGCACCCGAGCGACACTTGTTGATCTTTGATAATTTTTCAGATTGCCGTACGGATTTTTAGGAGTTGCCAACCAATGTGGGATGTCAAGCTGGATGCCCAAGATTTTTCAGAGCTTGATTTGGAGCCCGGACGGGGAAATAGCCACAAAATGGTCAAGATATGAAAAGGTGGACACTTGGGAGGCCAAAATTGGGCATGCCTTTTGAGTTTGGACCCCTCCCCTTCAAAATTTTAAGCATACAAGGTGAAAAAACGTGGAGAGAGAATGAGAGATGAAGGCACCTTCTTCACGCCCCATTTTTTGCACCTCCATGGATGGAGATGGAGATGGCAGGCTGTGAGTACCCCATACAACCGATCTTGGGACTGATCTTCTCCCTCTTGGCTGATTTTATCGCCTGTCTTCGCCCGTACAATGGTGGCCTAAATGAAGAGAGCCAATTCTAGTCTTTATCTCTCCTCCCACTCTCTCTCTTAAGGGGCTGTTCTTGTGTGGATGAAGATAATGAAGAATGGTGGAGGAAAGCTTGTTCGGATGAGACCGGATTGCTTCCGGATGGATAAAGACATGAAGAATGCTGTTCTTGAAGATGCTGAACATTAAATGCATGCTGGAAATCAGTCCCGTAATCAAGACCAAGAAACCGAGACCTGAAAATAAGCGGTAATGCTATTTTTATAAAGAAAAAATGATCTTTTTATACTATTTGCTTTATGAAACCTTGTTCATATGGGATGAAAGTTCATTATGATAATATTGCTCACCATGAGTTTCAACTGTTTGCAACCTGAAAATCAGAAAATATAAGGCTACTTGGCCGGAATTAGTGTTAAAACCCGTAAAAACACATGTTTTAAGGGTAAAATTGGGTTTTTGCTATATAAATGAGAAATATGATATGTCACACCAACTAAATCTGAGTTTTTATTGTCAATAAACCTAAGGGCCACAACCCAAAATCAATTTTTATTTTCAGTCATTATTTATTAAAAAATAGAGAAAAATACAAAAAAAAGAGAAAAATGGGTTTAAAATTTTAAAAAAATAGAAAATGGGCTGAGAAAAATTAGAGAAAATTATATCTATGTTTGTGCAATGTATGACGATGGCAAAGCACGAGATTGGCCTCGGTTTGTCCCCGTTTCTATGTTTTGTGCGTATTTATTGGTTTTTTAAAAGGGAGAAATGCATAGAAACCTTATCTAACCGATCAAGGATGCAAAATTCTAAGAGTTGGATGAAAAGGGACTGAAACACTGAAAGATAAAGAAAATATTTGATTTATGCATTGCACTTGGCATATAGGAAACGGTTTAAATAAACGGGATGGTAGCATGAGCATATGGCTCGGTGCCTTCTTTCAACGCAGCACGCGCTAGTAAAATTCATGGAAAGAATGCTTTATGCACCATGTACGATACTGATTTTCCTTTTGTCTGAGCACATAGCCATACACGATTTGCATTAAGCATAATAATTAAGAGGTATCAGAAAAAACCTCCTGGATGCATGGCACATGTCTTCCTTAGGTTGTGACCAACGATGAGTGTGAGAGGATGTCCTAAGCTGTAGGTTAGTCGTTGGGTCCTAAGGAAAAAGTGTAGTGAGGAATGGTACATCCTGGAACGTAAAATATTGATACCTAAAGAGGAGTTTGTGTTCGTTTGTGTTATATGTTTAGCAGCGCATCAAAGGGCCAATCCCTGCGATGTAGGAGAGCTGCAGTGGGGCTCCGACTATTAGTCGGTGGAGTGCCTCCTATATGTGTGTGACGAGGCATTATGCCTAAGTACTTTGGGATCTCCCTCTGAGGAGTTTTAGGGAAACGTTGGACTATAAACTATAAACACATGAATTAAGCTTTAGGGCAGTTTGTCCTTCAGCATTAGATTGACCCTCCTGGTCCGTGAGGCCGTGAGGTGTTTCTATGTCATGAGCATGAGGTCCGACTAGTGCCATAGCCAGTGCCGGCCCATTTCAGGTCCCATCATGTGGTAGATGCACATATACATGCATGAATACAAGCGCATAAGAAAACCAAAATTGTTGTTTATTTAATTTCTTTTGTGCATCTACCAGCATATCTACACGGAAAATTAGACGGGCATATAGACACGTTCATAGACGCGCTATTACACGGGCTAATAGATGTGAACGCAAAACCAAAAATCTCATTTTTTAAAAAAAATATTTTTTTTTTCATTTGAATTATATAGCACATGTATGAGTGCGTGTACTCTGTATTTTAGACGCGAGTATAGACGTGCGTTTTCTGCAATTTAGACATGCAAATAGACACGAAAAACAAATAGATCTGAAGGCATGAGAATTGAAAACAAAAATCCATGTATTCATTATAGATAAAATGCATTTACATGGGGAGTTTAAGTGCTTGCGACCTAAAGCGTGGCTACAAGTAGTAGGCTCAAAGATGGATAATAGATATACAAGGAAACAAGGCCATAGAGGAGGTATGGTGCTCCTCTACGAATCTGAAGAAGAAACATCTTCGCTAGCACCACCATGGCTACTAGCGTCGCTATCCCCCTCCTCGCTATGCTCCACATCAGGGTTCGCCTGCACACACAAAAGATCAAGGTTGCTTACGTACAATTGCAAGGAAAAAGTTACAATTCGCTATAATTTTAATAGGAAAGTAAGAAAAACATACCTCCTCTGGCTGTCGAATCCTCATAGCCCGGTTGTATTGCTCCTCAATGAGACCCTCCTCATAGAAGTGAAGCCATGTGGCTGCGCGGTTATGGCCTCGATAGTAACCTACGTCTCTAGGAGTAGGTATCCTACCAATGATAGTAGTCTGCAAAACAATTATGATATATACAAACAATTATGAGACACAATGTATTAGAACAAATTATATAAATAATTGAAAAAAATATAAATTTTAAAAAACTAGAAATCAAAATATACTTACAAACTCTGCCTCCCACGACTCTTTGCCGCCCAATCCGTAATGCGACGATCCCATGGTTTCCATTTGGATACGTCGCGCCTCTGCGTGCTGGCAACTCTTCACTTTCTCTGCTGCTTTCTTCTTGGCTTTCTTCCACTCTATGCAGTGGCACATAGGTGGTTGGCTATAGGCTCCACGCCCCTCCTCCTATCTCCGCAGTGACTCCCTGGCACGTGTCATGAGGTGGGATCTTTTGTTGTGAAGTAAATCCCTCACTTTTGTGCATTCCCAATCATCCGAGAATCGCTGACCCTCAGGATTTGGGTACCTCTTATGGACTGCCCTCAACACCTCCTACCACAAGCCGCTTTTCTGATTCTTGAAGTAAACGAAACAATCTTTATACATCGCATGCACGACGCTTCTCATGTACGCTATTACATCTCTTCCTTCATCATCATGGAAAATGCCACCAGTATCTGTAACTCTATAGTACTGGCGTACTGGCTCCTCTACGTAATCTTCTGGTGAGGGTGATCGCTCGCCACCTCCTAGGTAACTGATGGAACCTAGAACAGGCCGGCACTGGCTCGTGCACTAGCCGGACCTCTATCTCACGCACTCAACAACTCCACGGCCTCGCGGCCAGGAGCATTGATGACACATACATTGCCTTCCTAAATGTCTTGCATTTGTATTATGTCATTTGTAGTCCACTCTTCTCTCACCCACTACTCCTCAGAGGGAGTCCCTTACACATTGCCTAATGGCACGAAGCATAGACATAGGGGGTCCTCCAATGGCTGAGTGCCACCACCCCTCTGCGACTCTCCTACACCTTGGGGATTAGCCCCTCGATGCGTCGCTCAACATATAAACATTTCGCACAAAATCCACTCAAGGTACCATTTAATCGTATACAGGAATGTACCATTGTCATACTTCTCTTTTCCCTAGACCCCACGACTAGCCTATGGCTTAGGGTGTCCTGTCTCTCACTCAATGTGGGTCAAGGTCCTAATGAAAACAATTGCTGTGCATCCAGGATTTCTGATCCCTTTAAATATTTCCATGACTTATGCATATTGTGGATGCCAAGTGCTCAAACAGTTATGAAATCAATATTGTGCACATATGCAAAACATCCTTTCAATGATTTTCAACTACCGTTCTTATGCGGCGTTGCACGAACCTAGCACCGAGGACACCCTCGTGCTACTAGGCCCTTATTTTATAATTATTCACCGACCTATATGGCATACAAACAAAACCCAGCAATCTTTTCATCATTTTACTCCGCATTTAGACACATTTTGACCGCTCTACCCTCCCATCGATCAAATGTTGCATTGTTGTGTGGATTTATAGGGCATTTTGCCATCATTTTATGTGTAAAAAGCAGGAAAAACACACTAGGGCAAGAAGGTGGGGTTGAACTGAGGCAAATCCTCATGCTTCAGTCCCCACAAACATTCACAAACATTGTTCTTAATTTTCATTAATTTTCTACACCCAAAATGTATTTTTCCCCTATTTTTAGTGGATTTTCTCTATTTTCATTGTATTTTCCCTTATTTTCTGCATTATTTTATTACTGAAAATTCAAAATAGGTTATGGGCTGTGGCCCTTAGTTCCTTCTTGCAACAAAAATGAAAATTTAATTGGTGTTCCTATTTATTTTTCCATTTTTATGCCCAAAAACATCATTTTCCCTTGATTTTCCATATTTTACGTGTTTTAGTGTATTATTTTGAGTCACAAGATGCATATTTTTCTGATTTTCTGATTATGATCAATAAGTACTCATGGAAAACAACAACATAAACAATTTTTAGCCCACATGAACAACATTTCATCAATCAAAAGCCATGAACTCTTAATTTCCTTTGAAAAAATTGAATTACCGCTTATTTGCGTGTTTCGGGTTTCATGTCCATAGCTGCAAATCTGAAAATCAACAGCACTTCATGCTCAGCACGATCACAAGTCACCATTTCCAGCCCGTGGAGCAATCCGATCCATGCTGGACAAGCCTCCATCATTCCTTCTTCTTCTTTCCTCTTCCCACATGAACTTGCCTTTAGAAGAGAGAGGGAGGAGAGAGAAAGACTGAAATCAGAGATCTTCAAAGAGACCATCATTTGACGGGCGAGAGGCGGCGATAGAGTCAGCATCCAGGAGGGAAGCAAGGGCAATGATCAGTGATGGGGGTTGTTTGCAGGCTCCATCCTCCATCTCCAAGAATTGGGCGCAAAAATAGGCGCCATTTTTCCCACGCTCTCTTCTCCTTTCTCTCTCCACGTTTTTTGATCAATGTTGCATAAAATTTTTAGTGGGGGGGTCTAACTCCCAAAGGGCACACCCAAGTTGGCCTCTCAAATGTCCACCTTTTCATATCTTGACCGTTCCTTGGCCATTTTCCCGTCCGGACTCCAAATTGAGCTCTGAAAAATCCTGGGCGTCCGGCTTGGCATCCCGCATTGGCCGTAACTCGTGTCAACCCGCAGGACAGTCTGAAAAATTATGAAAAATCAACAAGCGTCTCTCGGGCGCCTTTAAAGCACTTTGGTGCTTAAAATCGTCCTAGATCGAGCCGCCGCCTTTGACGGTGAATATTTTTCCCTTGATATTCATAATTTTTAGCTATTTTTAAGCACTTTCCGGCACCAAAATTCCGCTCTCATTGGCGACCACGGGATAGGGCGACCCAGCCCGTCGAATCCACGAACATATCTGCACATAAACAACCAAAGAAGCATCAAGCTGATACAAAACAAATATACGATAAAACTCAGCACAATGCTCCCCCTACCCCCTAACAGAACCAAGGCATAACATCCACAAGGAGTAGGCCTAGCATCATCTAATAGAAGATCCGAAGTGAGTCACTAACGAACTGCTCCAACACAGCCAAACTAAAAAACCTATCAAAGAGGTTACCCTAAATGGTAGTCTGAACTACTTACCAACTAAGGACAACACAACTAGGAGCTTCTACAAGGCGAGGACTCCTATAGCCTGATCAAGAAGTATTTTCTTTCAGTACAGTTCTTCTTTTAGGGTTTGTATTGTATGAACATACTTGGGCATGTAAAAAGGAGGGAGCTGAGCGTAGTGACCCAAGGAGAACAGGGCATCGGTCTCAGGACCTGTCTCGGCACCCAAGAACCTACCAAGCCCTCGCAAGGCGACACTTAATCCTTTTCTAATACTCACTTTTATTTTCGCTCCAACCTTCCTTGTTTTGTTATTCATTTTTTTTTAATTTTCCAGCAAGAAGCCACCCCTAGGAAGACAAGGTATCGGCCCCGTGTCTGATTCGTCCCCAGGAACCTACCAGGCCTTCGCAAGGCAATGATCAACTGCCTATACATTTCCATTTCTTTTCTTTTGATAGGGGTTAGAACCCCTTTTTACACACCTTCGTATTTATATTCATCTTTTAGGATGTTCAGGGTTTCTTGGCATCATCATTATTATCTTCTGGCAGGCTTCTTTAACTGTCTCACTACTAACAAGAACTCCTAGAACGGCTGCCTAGTAGGCTAGCAGAACAGGGCCACTAGGACTTCCTTCTAAAACAGGTCTTTCGATGCCTGACAATGTCTTTACAGGAGGCAATGACTACTCCAACCTCCCTCAATCATACTTAGCCTAAACCTGGGACTTCATGCCTTGGTTGTCGGTCCCCAACAAAAATATACCCCCTCGACAAGTACAAATATACATATAACAGGAAAGAAAGGTACTCATAAAGGAGAGATATCACCTGGATTGGCCACAAGAAGCTTCCATCGATGTCGCGACAAAGGCTCCCTCCAAGCTTGCCTTCAAACCTGTCTAGCACAGAATTTAAACAAGAGACCATTAACTGCACCTGCACTAAACAGACAACTGGCCCTCTTGGCCTAATGAAATAAAACACTTCACTACAAAACTAAATCGGCCCTCTTGGCCTAACGAAACCTGGAGGTAATATCCAAAGCAGCTAGCCTTCCTAGCTTAAAACTGGATAGGTCATTTTAGTCCACGTAATACTGATGTCCTTGGCATATACATCACACCCTCTCAGACTACCCAAGGTGCCAAAGATAGCATATCATAGGTCGACTAGCCCCATGCTACTCATGCAAGTTAGCTAAAAGCTTGATCTTGTATTTTTTTTCTTTTTTTCTTTTTTTCTTTTTTTTTTCTTTTTAATCTTATGGTTTTCTTCTTGTAGAGCTACAAGTCCAAGCCTTTCCACAAATAACTCATCAATAAGACTGATCCCTTCTTGGGCACTATGAGCTGAATGAACAACCTTAGTGGGCTTGCATGTCCCACATTTATTGTAATCCGAATAACCTGGTCGTTCAAGCGGCTAAGTGGCTCCTTTGGGAGAAAGAATCATAGCTTTGTACTCATTCAAACCTCCCCTATTTGGGTTTTCACGTAGATCAGTGCTGCGACCCAAACTAGGTAGAACTTCAAGCCTAAGCATATCACATGGGTGTATCCCAAGGCAGTGTATATGGTCAGATGTATATCCAATCTTACCCTCTTGGGGGTTCAACAGAATATATCCAGATGGGATTCTTGGCCTTGCATCTGACACTCCTGCCATACTTTTGGAGATTTTGGGTCTCCAAACCCATCTCACATTCCCCTTAATATTCTTGCATTCCCTCAATTTGCTGCACTTGTCTAACGAACTCAATGCAAACTTATCCCTATGGCTAAATGGCCTCACATCCTTATGACCTTTGTGAAGCACATGTGGACTTTTAGCATTTTGCATCCTCTTTACAAAAGATGTATTTACTTGTTTACGTCCATACTGCAAATTTTCTTCCATAAGAACTATGCTTTCACTGGAAGGAACAACATCCACCCGGAAGCATGATTCACTTAGAGATGATAAAGGTCTCTCAAAAGCCTTACTAGCAACAAAATTAGAGCCACACACAGAATTCTTATCAACACTCATAGGCCCATTGGTGCGATCCATATTTCCATCACAACTATCTCTCGTGGAAGTGTTGCAAGCCCTACTGGGACTTACATGGCTTGGAACCTGTTCACTGAGAGGCATGTCATTACTACTCATAAGATGACCATTTTTTGCTTTGAAATTTTGGCCACCAAGGTTCCCCTCATAGGCTACCTTGGTATCAACAAGTGAGCTGTCTTCTTGCAGAAATGGTTGGAAGCTAGGATGCACGTGTACTGAGCGGGGAAAACCCCAAAAGTTTTCCCAACATCTCTGAATATGACCCTCATAATCGATGGCATGCATTTTTGCTTCCCTTAACGACTTAGGATTCCGCAGTTCCACTTGGATTTGCGTATTAATCTCTAAGCCATTCAGAAAGAGCTCACATAGCACATCATCTGGTAGTGCACTGGCTCTTCTTGGCCAAAGCCTAAGAATACTATCAAAGGCTCTAGCATACTCTTTAACAGAAGGATAAGACTCCTGTCTAAACTGCATAAGCTGTCCTAAGACCTGAATCATAGGGAGCTTCTTTTCATACTCATCTAGAAATCTATCACAAGACTCCTCAAATGATTTGATCGACCCTCTTGGGAGGTTCCAGTACCATTTCCTTGCCTCCCCCTTTAGGGTACTTGGGAATACAAGCATCCGATGTATATCGTCAAACCCACTTGCAATACAAGTTAGGTTGTATTCTCTTAAATGAATCATCGGATCCTCATTTGGCAACCCATAAAACACTGGGAGATCCCTATAAAGAGGAGGACATTTAGTCCTCCCTTTTGGGATCAAGATTGGGTCATTAAAATCTTCGTATTCCTCTTGACCTAATACCAGTGTATTAGGGTCTTTAACCTCTTCCATTTCCACCTTTACTGGTGTGGAAGAGTCACTAATTCCATGAACTTCCCTTTCCGCCAACTCACAAAGTGGTTTAGGGAGTCCAACACTATGCAATAGGGAATCTATCCCATCATCTGCTAGTGGTGTTCTAGTAAGCCTATTCTCATCTACCACCACTTTGCTAGAACTTAGGATAGGTCCTAATGAAATCTTCCTTACTAACAATGGTTTTCCACACACATAGACATCATCCAATGCTTTATGGATCTTAGCAATCACACTACGGTACCCAACTGCGTCGGGCACTAGCATCGGATGTATCTTTAGATCATAATCATCATGTCCTCCTATGTGCATATTAGCCATCATTGTCACAGTCTTTTCTATGACATTATCATCATGAATTATCATAGATGACTGTGTCATCTTAGCACTACTTTCACTTTCCCTTTTCTCTAATCTCCATGGGCTATTAATCTTAGAGGTAGCTCCATGGGTATTTTCCCATAGGGACCCAAACTCAAGCATGCTATCACTTTCAGGGCAAAGGGTAAAATAGTCAATCACCCAACGTGTTAGAGATCCCACTAGACTGTTCAAGATAGACAAAGTATCCTTTGGGTGTTGGAAATTTCTTGGATTGACCGTCATACTAATGACCAAAGTTTTTATCAGACTAACTAGATATCCACCGCTTCAAGGCGGCTATAGACCAATAGAACTAACAGGTCCCTTATGAGACCAAGATTCAGAGACCGCCACTTATCGGCAGCTCTCGGCAGACGCACCACTGATGGAACCTAGAATGGGCCGGCACTGGCTCGTGCACTAGCCGGACCTCTATCTCACGCACTCAACAACCCCACGGCCTCGCGGCCAGGAGCGTTGATGACACATACATTGCCTTCCTAAATGTCTTGCGTTTGTATTACGTCGTTCGTAGTCCACTCTTCTCTCACCCACTACTCCTCAGAGGGAGTCCCTTACAGATTGCCTAATGGCACCAAGCACATACATAGGGGGTCCTCCAATGGCTGAGTGCCGCCACCCCTCTGCGACTCTCCTACACCTTGGGGATTAGCCCCTCGATGCGTCGCTCAACATATAAACATTTCGCACAAAATCCACTCAAGGTACCATTTAATCGTATACAGGAATGTACCATTGTCCTTACTTCTCTTTTCCCTAGACCCCATGACTAGCCTATGGCTTAGGGTGTCCTGTCTCTCACTCAATGTGGGTCAAGGTCCTAATGAAAACAATTGCTGTGCATCCAGGATTTCTGATCCCTTTAAATATTTCCATGACTTATGCATATTGTGGATGCCAAGTGCTCAAACAGTTATGAAATCAATATTGTGCACATATGCAAAACATCCTTTCAATGATTTTCAACTACCGTTCTTATGCGGCGTTGCACGAACCTAGCACCGAGGACACCCTCGTGCTACTAGGCCCTTATTTTATAATTATTCACCGACCTATATGGCATACAAACAAAACCCAGCAATCTTTTCATCATTTTACTCCACATTTAGACACATTTTGACCGCTCTACCCTCCCATCGATCAAATGTTGCATTGTTGTATGGATTTATAGGGCATTTTGCCATCATTTTATGTGTAAAAAGCGGGAAAAACACACTAGGACAAGAAGGTGGGGTTGAACTGAGGCAAATCCTCATGCTTCAGTCCCCACAAACATTCACAAACATTGTTCTTAATTTTCATTAATTTTCTACACCCAAAATGTATTTTCCCCCTATTTTTAGTGGATTTTCTCTATTTTCCTTGTATTTTTCCTTATTTTTTGCATTATTTTATTACTAAAAATTCAAAATAGGTTATGGGCTATGGCCCTTAGTTCCTTTTTGCAACAAAAATGAAAATTTAATTGGTGTTCCTATTTATTTTTTCATTTTTATGCCCAAAAACATCATTTTTCCTTGATTTTCCATATTTTACGTGTTTTAGTGTATTATTTTGAGTCACAAGATGTATATTTTTCTGATTTTCTGATTATGATCAATAAGTACTCATGGAAAACAGCAACATAAACAATTTTTAGCCCACATAAACAACATTTCATCAATCAAAAGCCATGAACTCTTAAATTTCCTTTGAAAAAATTGAATTACCGCTTATTTGCGTGTTTCGGGTTTCATGTCCATGGCTACAAATCTGAAAATCAACAGCACTTCATGCTCAGCACGATCACAAGTCACCATTTCCAGCCCGTGGAGCAATCCGATCCATGCCGGACAAGCCTCCATCATTCCTTCTTCTTCTTTCCTCTTCCCACATGAACTTGCCTTTAGAAGAGAGAGAGGGAGGAGAGAGAAAGACTGAAATCAGAGATCTTCAAAGAGACCATCATTTGACGGGCGAGAGGCGGCGATAGAGTCAGCATCCAGGAGGGAAGCAAGGGCAATGATCAATGATGGGGGTTGTTTGCAGGCTCCATCCTCCATCTCCAAGAATTGGGTGCAAAAATAGGCGCCATTTTTCCCACGCTCTCTTCTCCTTTCTCTCTCCACGTTTTTTGATCAACTCCCAAAGGGCACACCCAATTTGGCCTCTCAAATGTCCACCTTTTTATATCTTAACCGTTTCCTTGGCCATTTCCCCGTCCGGACTCCAAATTGAGCTCTGAAAAATTCTGGGCGTCCGGCTTGGCATCCCGCATTGGCCGGTAACTCGTGTCAACCCGCACGACAGTCTGAAAAATTATGAAAAATCAACAAGCGTCTCTCGGGCGTCTTTAAAGCACTTTGGTGCTTAAAATCGTCCTAGATCGAGCCGCCGCCTTTGACTGTGAATGTTTTTCCCTTGATATTCATAATTTTTAGCTATTTTTAAGCACTTTTCGGCACCAAAATTCTGCTCTCAGCAACCCCCACACAAGCCTCATCCTCCCCCTCGACTCTCCCTCCTCCCTCTCTGTCGACTACCCTCTGCCTCACTGGATGCACGTGCTTCTGCAAATGCATGTGCGTCGGCTGACGCTTATGCTTCAGTCGATGCATGTACAGGTACTGCACGTGGAGTACCTGCAATTGGAATTTGGACATTTGGTGTTTGGGAAGCAGTGACAGGCAAAGACGTCAGAGGCGTTCCAAACATGACGCTAAACACCTCATCTGCTGTGGGAGAGTGGCCAAGGTGTCTAGTCAAATCTGGGTCATTGCTAGATAAACCAGGATGCGACATCTGCAAACAAAAGACAAAAAAAAGACAAATTCGTATAATTTCAGAAATAAAAATTTATTTTTTATCTGAGCTGACTGGCGCGTGTATAATTGCATTTGAGATGTAGGATAGACACGCTCTGAGACGCTTCCCTGAGGTCAAACCCTCTGGTCAAAGCACGTGTATATCCGCGTCTGAGATGCAGCATAGACGCGCTCTCAGACACGATTTTGAAGTCAAAGCTTCTGGGCAAAGCGCATGTATTCTCACGTCTAAAATGCAGAATACACATGCCTGGAGATGCGACTTTGAAGTCAAAGCTTCTAGGTAGAGCGTGTGTATTCTCGCGTCTGAGATGCAGAATACACGCGCCTGGAGACACGACTCTGAAGTCAAAGCTTCTGGGTAGAGCATGTGTATTCTCACATCCGAGAGGCAGAATACACACACTAGGAGACGTGACTGCAGACGCGATGACAGCAAACATAGCTACGCGTCTATGTCTGCGTCTGTACTGAAATCTACACGCGCTGTCAAATGTGCTCAGTCACCTGCTTTCAATCCGACAACCGCCATCTATGATTTATTTGTGCTATAAGAAGTTCAATCATAGATTCTAATACAGAGAGAGAGAGAGAGAGAGAGAGAGAGAGAGAGAGAGAGAGAGAGAGAGAGAGAGAGATTGGTGTGGACAAGTGGTGGCGTTGCTTCCTTCTCCTTCTTCCTCTCCTTGGTGAGTTACTCTCCCTTGATGCTTGCTGCTTGTTGTCTCCTCTCTTTGCTTCTTCTTCCTCTTGTTCTCCTCTCTTTTGTTCTCTCTTTCTTCCTCTCCTTTGCTTTCTTCTTTCCCCTCTTGTCTCTTTGAAGTGAAAGAAGAGGTGAGTCATGAGGAGGTGAGGCATGAAGAGACTAGTGGAGGTAGACTGCGTGTCGACTGAACTCGAGCTTCAGAACGCGCAAAAAATGCAAGAAAGAAAAGGCGCAGTTTGAAAAGAAATAATTCAAGTATCTTTTGAATTTTGACTTTTGCGTCTATTTTCACGTGTATATGCTCGTCTACGTTTACGTAAACGCGCTTATAAACGTGAATTTAGACACAAATTTAGACGCGTAAATAGACACAGATTTAGACGCATAGGTAAACGCAGGTATAGACGTGCATTTAGCTCTTATCATGAGTTTTCGTTTTTAAGATAAGTTTTGATAGTAAGTTCATATCACAAATTTTTATGTATTTATGATAAGTTTTGTGTATTTAAAATTGAGATCTTAGAATAATTAATACGCCAGCTTGAAGTTTTTATGTAAACATATGAATAACAAATTTGATGTTGTCATGAATTAGGTTTAATCATGTTGTCGTCATCACCTAGTGCGGTGCATGCTGATGAGTCAATGAGCACATTCTCAAGTGAGGATGAAACATTGCGTCTTCATAATCGAGATGCATGGCTACGACGAAAAATTAAATGCATGTGTGATCGTTGTCGAGGGTGTATTTTTCGAGCACGTCGAGTTGCAATGTCACACCTCAGCATGTATGGAGAATGGGACCGAGAAAAATCACTAGTATTCATTGTTTTTAACACTAAGATTGCTAGTCTATGTTACTCAATATATATCAACATACATGAAACTCCCTTTTGTGGTTGAGCAGGATGCGGTGCCACATCCTCAGATGCTCCCTCCCGGGCATCGAGAGGCTGCAAAACGTCGACGCGAGGAGGCAGAGTCTTCAAGAAGAGTGGAGACTGATGACCATGATAGTAGCCCTTATGAAATGCCCCATCAAGTTGTAGAGGATGAGATTTTGGACAACATGGTACACAATCTATTTTCGCAACCGGTTCAAGGAGAAGGTCACTCTACGAAGCCAGATGACCCACTATACGTAGCGTCATCTACTCCGTTGTATGAAGGTTGTACGTACTCCATTCTTCGTGTGTCCCTCGAGATACTTAACTTGCAAACAATTTATGGATGGAGTAATGTCAGTTTGAATGCGTTATTGAAGTAGGTATCAATTCAATTTGGCTTATGAATCATAATATTAATTGTTCTATTTTGAAATCAGACACAAATATATGTTGGTGTTTTTTTAACTCACTTTTAAAAATATATGTAGGTTATTATCACAAATGCTTCCAAAATGAAACAAATTGCCAACTAAGAGAGAGCAAGCAAGACATTACTTGACATCTCTGGGAGGCCTCGATTATGTCAAGATCCATGCATGTGTCAATGATTGTGTCTTATTTCATGGGATTCATGAGTTCACACGAGAGTGTCCTATTTGTGGCGAATCAAGATATGAAGTGGAGATGAAGTCAATGGATGTGCCTCGTAAGGATTTGCGACATTTTCCGATTGTTCCACGTATTCAACTTATGTTCAAGTGTAAGTCTATTGGAAAGCTCATGTCATGGCATGGTAGTCATCGTTCAAGTGATGGAAAATGGAGGATCCCTGCAGACACACCGGCATGGCAACATATAGATAAATTGTGGCCCGTTTTCAAAGAAGAGCCAAGAAATTTGAGATTTGGTTTAGGTATGGATGGAATCAATCCATTTGGCATCAAAAGCACATCATACAGTGTATGGCTAGTGGTATTGGTGAACTATAATATTCCTCCATCCATGGCAATTAAAAAGGGACATGTAATGTTGTCCCTTTTGATTCCTGGAAAGCACAAGGTAAAAACATAGACATTTACTTAGAGCCTTTGATTGAAGAGTTAGAAATGTTATGGGAAGGTATTGAGGTGCAAGATACAAGCGCATCTGCATCCTCTAGAGATTTCACGTTGAAGGCCATGTTGTTGTGGACCATGCATGACTTTCCAGGATATGGAGAGTGTTTAGGTACATGTATATAACTCTATATTTGAAATTCAAGACTTGAATCAATTGCATATTATTAATTCACTTGTTTGTTCAGGTTTAACCACATCAGGATATCATGCATGTCCTATTTGCAGTCCCTCTCTAGTTTCCTCTAGGCCGACACGTTTAAAGAAGGTTATCTATGACAATCATCATCGATTTCTTCCTATTGACCATCCCAAATATGTTCTCCCTACTAATGGAATGACTCCACAATCTCTAACCATTCGAGATTGGAAGGAGAGATGGATTAATGGCGACAACCACCCTCCACTCGGCATGAGTCGGTAAGAAGTTCATTTCTCTCGATTGACTTTAAAGTATTTAGCATGATGAATTGTTTACATAATATATTGTTTGTTTGTTAGGTTCTCTATATTTTTTCGTCTTTCATATTGGACTGAACTCAAGATCAATCACCTATTGGACCCCATGCACATATTCAAAAATGTTGTATCTACATTATGGGATCACTTGATAAGGGCTCGTGATTCAGTCAATGTAAGGGAGGATTTACGTAACATTGGTCGCATGAGACGAGCCTGGTCACGCATTGGACCCAGAGGAAAGATTGAGCTACCCCATGCACCTTGGATGTTGTCAAAGAACGAGGAAAAAATAGTGAAGGAACAAATATGTAGCTTTTGAACACCCACAGGATGTATGAGATGTCTCAAGGGAGCCTTCATAAAGAAAAAGATAAGAGTTATGGAGCAACTATCTGGTTTGAAGTCCCATGATTGGCACAAAATGATTCAAGTAAGGGTATCTCTAACCATGAATATAGTAATTAGTGGAGTAACTATGTGTAAACTTTAGGGTATGATGACTTTTTCCTCAACTAATCATTTGATCTATGAATATTTGTTTACATTCAGTTCATTCTTCCTACTAGCATATCCCATTGTATATCCAAAGATGTACGTGATATCATTTACAAGATAGGAGAGCTTGTGAGGTGTGTATACATTGTATTTTTCAATTGTCTGCAGACAGATGAGTAGAGAGCCGAGATGGCCAAGATCCCTTATGCATCAGCCGTGGACAGTTTGATGTATGCTATTACTCATCTAGATATTGTCGTTGAGTTTGGTATTGTGGCACACTATATGGCTACACCTGGAAAGAAACATTGGGACGCCATGAAGGGTATCATGAGATACTTGAAGGGCATGCAGATATGTGTATTTGCTATGGCAGCTAGGATATAAGAGTTATAGGGTACACAGACTCCAATTATGCAAGCCATGCAGATAGTAGGAAGTCCACTTCACGCTATGTATTCACCTATGCTGGAGGTGTTGTCTCTTGGATGTCCAGGCTTCAGAAGTTTACGAATCTCTCTACCATTGAGGCTGAGTATGTTGTAGCCAATGAGGCTTGCAAGGAGGCCATATGGTTGGGCCATTTGGTTCATGACCTTGGGATTGATACTATATCTACACTGCATTCGGATTCTATGAGTGCTATTTAGCTAGCCAAGAATCCGGTCTTCCATGCAAAGACAATTTACATTGAGGTGAGGTATCAATTCATACATGGGGTCATGGAGGATAGGTCTATTGACCTTGTCAATATCTCCACTGACAAAAATCTTGCAAATCTTCTCACAAAAAGCCTCACTACTGAGCGCTTTGCCTTCCTCAGGAGATTGATGGGAGTTGGATGAGATGACATTTTTCCTCATCCTATTGTACATATGTACGTTATACTGTCTTTTTCTTTTTCTTTTTCACTCCTCACTGGGACAAATTCACCTTTAAGTGGGAGGTTGTGGGGGGTAAAGGTGCCTCCACCTAGCCGTACATGTATTACTAAACTGACAGTACCCGCCACTATACACTGTAGGTGGTGGATGCCCGTCACTGTTACTTTATTCTTTATTCTTTTAGTAAGAGTTTGAATAAAAGAAGGCTCGGTCACACATTGTGACTATTGGATTTCCCAATTTTGTGTCTCTCTCTTTCTTGCTCTTGCTCTCTCGCCATAGCTCTTCCAAGAAACCTTCAATCCTTCTCACCTTTCAAAGTTTACAGTGTATGTTTCCAAAGATATTTAAGTTATAGAAATTTATTTGTGTTTTATTAGCTAGTTTTGTCATATGTCAAAGGGGTTTTTCAAATAAAAATCTATTTAGAAGATAACATAGAATGCCCATTTTCCTAGAAATCCTAGATTGGCTTATGTTTAAGTAAGCAAGTATCCCATAAGTACCACTTAGTCTCTTTGCATAAGATGGGGGGGGAGGGGGGTTTAGTATGCCTATACCAACTATCACCAATGGATCCAAAGTTGGAAAAAAGAGTGTAAAGATAAGAGCTAAGCATGTTAACATCAAATAGAAGAGCAAAGAACTATCTACACTCCAAAGATAAGCAATCGCTTAAAGTGTAGAGAGCACGACTACTTCATCCTACATGGAGAAGATGACAATGACCAAAGAGGGAGAATATCCTAGTCCATCATAACAACTTGAATTGGTTAAAAAGGCCAAGAAATGGGTGAGGAGATGCAAATGATAAAATATTAGTCGAAAACATAGTGGAGGGCACAAGTGCTCTAGGCAATCACAACACTTCTCTCCAACCCCATACCTTTGGTAGACTTGCTACTGAAACACTAGCTCAAGAGAACTTCAAGAAGAACACCATGATTGCAATAACATAAAGTGAGGACTAGACAATTCATATATCAAGATATTGAACCTAGTATCATCACAACTTTGGCCTCCATTGGTGTTATTGTGCCCTTAGGAAGCTTATTCAAGTTAAGAGCACTCATTTAGAAAACATTCAAAACTTGGGTTTACAAAAGTCAAGTAGTTGAAACACCAGACAAAGCAACCAGCCTACCTCCAGCTCCAACCTAATGATCCTTAGGTGTAAGCACATTTTGGAAAGAAGCTAAGTGGCATGCAATTCTCCCTATGCAAGTCTTGGGTGTCTCCATTAGACTAGGAATCATTGGCACTAGAGTGTAGATTAGAATAATCAATTGCAATATCTTTAAGGCTTGGGGAAATCCTCCAATACAAGAAGTCCATATTAGCCTAGTTGTTATCGATGGATACAAAGTATGGCCATTGGATGTACTTAAGGATTGGGCAAATATAATTGCAAAGAGTTAAGTTTTCAGTAACTTTGTCATTAATAACTATTATTCACAAAGAAAGGGATTATCGAGATGCTCACGAGGACATGAGCTAAAAGGATACTCAAAAAACTATTGTGCTCAAGCTCTTAGTCATTGCCTAAAGCAAGAGTTCCCACCATGGTGGACTATTTAGAACTTTGCAAAATCATGACCCAATAGCATCCTTCACCCATCAAGAGATTTGCCAAGCATTCATAGATTGACAAAAACTATTGTGGAAAGCTTGTAAGGGCTTGCTTGGTTTTGTTAGATTTTTTATTCACATTCATTTGCATTATTGTCAATATTGTGTATGGTGTTTCATCCCTTTGTGAAAAAATTTCAGCAATAATCAATTCTACAAGTAAGAGCCCTCACTATTTGATTTGTACTATGTTACATAATAGCACAGGTTGGTTTTGTGAATATTTTCCTCTATACATACAACTTTGCATCAAGTACAATCAATGGCCATCGTCGGTAATCATGATGTATTTCATGTATTGCCTATTGATGGATGGAACCAATCTACCCACTATGGGTGTTAGCCATGGCTTGATACACCATGTCATATTTACTTTATCTATGTTTTATACCTTGGTCCATCTTATGTCTTGATGTGAATATGCATTAAAGATCACATGATATGTAGTTATTATGGTTGTTAGAGGTATGATTTGAAGAGGGCATTGTCATTGTATCAATTTTGAGAGATCACAACCTATGCTATGATGGGATTTTATGAATACAAAACTATTTTGATAGTTTGGACCATATTCTCTATTCTATTTCTCTTGGATTTCAACATTATTCTCTTTTTTCCTCTTCATAATACTTTGACAATAGTCTTGTGGTATTTTCTCATAATTCTGTGAAGCCATTTTTGAGTTTTATCAAGGAGTGGACTAGAGAGGAAGAAATAGAAAAGAGAAACTATAGAAGAGAGAGAAGATGAGGTGCAGAAGAGAGAGAAAGAGAGTGACGAGGAGAGAGAAATACTATGAAAGGAGAGAGAAAGACAGAAATATATAGAAGGTAGCCATGAAAGCTGAGAAAGAGAGAAGATGAATGAGACTTATATTATAATAATGATTATAAAAAATCAAGTCCCTTACACCTTTTATACTAGCTAGTGTAGATGGTATTTTACCCTTATTATTTTATTTCCCCTCTCTTACATTCTATCCCCACCCAAAGGTTTTTGCACTCAAAAACAAATTGGGCACTTATTACAAAAAGACAGGGTAGGAGCAGACCAGAGTACTACTAGAAGATTGCAGACATTACAAGGGTTATCTGATGGAATGACAGGTAATTGTTATAAGATCCGAGGAGATACACACTCGACCTTTTTATATACTTAAAGATATAGGGTGAATACTATGTTGGCGCATAGAGAGAAAAGATGAGAGAAAAGAAAGATGTAGAGAGGAAGAGAGAGAGATAGAGAGATTGACGACACACTAGAGACTGGAAGATGGACCAGTCCCCCCCTTTGTGGAGTTATATTATTGACAAGGAGCAAGCTCCTCCGTTACACATAAACCAGTTCTTATCTTGTAGATTTTGGGAACAAGATCACGGTTACTTGCATGGTATACAACTGGCTAACACTTGCATAACTTGGAAGTTGGCACCTTTTGATCCTTCTTGAGTCTCTCCTTCTCTCCTACACAATATGTGTAGGGATTTCCTCTTGGAGCTTGATTTCACTAGAGCTTCTATAGCACTTGCACAACTCTAGGGTTGGCGAGCTTGAACTTACACAGATCCTTGCACGGTATACAACTGGAAAGCACTTGCACAACTTGGAAGTTGGCTCCTTTGATCTTCTTGATTTCTCTTGTTCTCTCCTACACAATATGTGTAGGGCTCTCTTCTTGGTGCTTGATTTTCAACAGAGCTTCTGCAGCACTTTGTGAGACTCGAACTGCCTTCTCTCCTCCTCTTGCATGAATGCAAAGTGATGCTTCCTTCACCTCCTCCACACCCAAGGAGAGAATCCCTTTTATAGGCTCCATCAACCATATAAGCACTCTTAGAATTTCTAGTAAGTCCCACACAATTCCACTTTACAAGCAATGCAAAAAAGCACAAATGGAAGCAACACTACAAGAATAATGGTTTATCAAAGGATTCCTAGACTTAGAAAATTTATAAAGAAAGCACTAAACGAGTACTATCTTCCACCTTCTCATGAATACATAAAGATGAATGAATTCTCCAACCTAAATGGAGCCCCAAGAGAGAAACCAAGAAAAAGGGAATTCTACTGGAAGAAAATCTATCTTGTAACATCAACAAGCTTTTATTTCATTCTTTTGATGACCAAAACAAGGAAAACAACAAATCTTCACGTAGCATCATATTAGATATCTCCCACGGATTTGATAGGATCAACAATAATCTTCAACATATTCATAAAATCCATCAATAAAAAAAGGAACATAAAAGAATACACCACTTTTGAATGGAAATTAATCACACAGTATTCATCTTCAATGTCTTCATAGTTTTCTCTCTCAATCTCTCATAGACATCTAGATACATTGTTTTGATAGAATTGACTATCTCTGACTCTCTCTCTCTCTCTCTCTCTCTCTCTCTCTCTCTCTCTCTCTCTCTCTCTCAATAATACATCATATCCTCTCTGAAATACTCAAGAATGACACTTAATAATTTCTCTTAGGTCATGGATGCACCTCCCAAGAGGTATGGGAGGTATGAAAGGGCACCAGAGCCACTACAGTGTCTCTTCATAGCTCACTACGGTCACTATCACTTCAGTCTTCTCTTTAGTCTTCAGCAACTACTTCTTCCATTTTTTTTAGATCTTTTGAACTTAGATTAATCCTTTCCAAAAGGTAGAAAACTTTCCCAAAGTCACACATACATTCTACATAACACTTATAGAAGATCTACAGAACAGAACAGAACAGAAAGAGAGCAGAGACAGAGGCTCTACAGAAGGTCTACAGAGGGTCATCAGAGAACATCAGAACCTCATAACTCATACCAAAACCATTCCAAACAATCAAAAACTATTCAATAAACCTTCAAAAGATTTCAATCTTCATCAATCATCAATCCATGCTTCATACAGAAGAAAATTAGCACAAAATAAAAGCTATACAAAAGGTATCATAACCAATTAGAACCTATCAAAACATCACAAAGCCTCATATTTCTATTGAGAATCATCATGAGCTTCCAAAACATAATCAATATCATCCAAAACACTCTCAAATACTTCCTAAAACAACTCAAAATCCATAAAAAATCAAGCATTTAGGCTTCAAAAACAACAAAAATCACTCAAAAAATCAGTCTTTTTTCACTCTCAACATATCCCCACACTTAGAAAGGAAGTGTCCTCGTGACCTAAGGAAAAGAAGAATATAAGTTCAGTAAAGAGCTCAATTTTATCTTCTTTAGTATCTTCAATAATCACCCAAGCACAACCCCAACTTATCACCTGTATCTAGGAAAGAATACTACTAAAGGAAAACATTGTTATTCATTAACACATCTGATAAACAATAAAAAGTCATGACAAATTTGTAAAGGATATAAGAGGTTCTTCAGCTTTGCATCGTAGGCTTGCCATCCACCATCACCATCAATAGTTGAAAAGAGAGCTCTCAAACAAATTATTCAACCAGCACGAACTCATCACATTGTCGTGCTGCTGCGCATCCAAGGTGTGGAATCCACCAAAAAGTTTGTGTGTGTGACATTCGTGTTTTGTGCATGCCTAGTCATTGTGTTTGCATTTTCCTATGTGTGTGATGTTTTTTCCCTATATTTTTTTGTACCTATTCGGGTAGTACCCATATTTTCTTTAGCCTATGTGTGCATGATTGCATGTGAATGTGTGTGTATTCAATCAAGGTCGAGAAACCCGCACTTTAGTGAGTGCAAAATCCCTTGCTTGATCAAAATCAAATATGCTCTGTGTGAAAGGGGATAAATAATGATTGGAGAGAAGAAGCTTCTACAAGCTTCTAACAAAGCTTGAATAGAAATGAGCTTTTTCGAGACTAAGAGGAAGCTTTTTTGGAACGCACAACTTTTTGGGATTATGCCCTATGTGTTTTGGGAAGGGCAGTGGCCATCTAAGATAGGAGCAGGGATTAAGGAGAAAAAGCAATGTGATTGCAAAGATAGGGGAGCAAATGTTATATAGACATGTTTTTTAGAATGGGCACGAGCCTGTGAAAGGGCAGGTATGGGATGGGTGAGCTTTTAATGTCAAATACGACATTTCTCATCTCTTTATGTGAAAAAGGACAAGCAATAAAACTGTATTTCTTTAATAGATGTGGCCAAGAATTTTGGCAAAAAGCTAAAGATGGAGGGAGCCGTGTTTAGCAGAGGGGGAGCTTACGATTCTTTTGGGGAAACATATCGAGCAACAAAGAAAAAGCGGAGAGGAGAGGAAGGAAGCTATTGGAGGAAGCATACTCAGCTCCAAATTTTGTTCTGAGGATCATCAATGAGCCAACTGTTGCTTCTCTGGCATATGGCTTTGAGAAGAAGAGCAATGAAACTATCCTTGTATTTGATTTGGGAAGAGAAGTGTGGCATAGCAGAGGTGATTGCAACGAAGCGAAGGATGTGAAGTTGAAGGAAGCAGCAACTCAGCCGCTGTTGCAATGGAGGGAGAGGAAGATGAAGAGACAAAGATTAAGGACCGAACTACACTAAAGTTGAAGAATGATGGATAGAAGATTGTGTCATAGCTAGGGGCTAGCTAACTATTGGGGAACTCATGAGAAACATGATAGGATCAGCGGCCCCAAGAGAAGAGTCTCCACAAATCGGAACAGTGAGGGCTTCCATACGGTTGGTTAATCTTCTGACCCACTTATCCTCCTAGCCCTCCAGGCTGCATGTGGACTACGGAGTGCTGATGGGAGACTTGGAGAGCAGCTCTTCGACATGTGATAATTTGGGTCGCCATCAGTCTTTGGCCTATTGCTGGACGCTTACTGTGCCATGTGTCCGTGATAACATCTGAGTTGCGTACTGCAGTATATTTCTCCAAGACTTCAATTCGTATGATGTTCGTGAAATCGGAGTTGAGGGGGGAGACCTCTCTTGTTGATTGGTGTTTTGGAGGACATTGTATTACACGAAATTCATGATGGCAATCTGCACAACATACATTTATCGGATCTGAATCTGAAATTGGATGGAGTTTTGATTGAGCTATTGTATGAAGATGACTTGAAAGGTTTCCCACAAATATGGCGGCTTTGTCTCAGCAGTACTCTGACGTCGCTACACTCGGACTGACCAACATGATGATTGGAAGGGAGGGAGTGGACAATTATGGCGTCTTGAATGTTATCAATTGGAAGAGTTCATGCGCTATGCAGAGGATGCATATTAAATCAAATCGAGCCATTGGATTGCTCTTCTTTCCCTGTGAGAGCTCTCTCCGAGGTATAATGAACTTCTGCAACCCTTCCTAATGCAAGGTCTCTCGCCCCTATACTCAAAGTTGTGGTGCAAGATCAGCGACAAGATCGAGGGAGCTTTCTTACTCGCAGGGCTCATTGGGGCATAGTCATAACTTGCAGCAGCTGGTTCCAAATATACAGTAGCCTTGAGTACTACTTACTACCCACATTACCTACAAGATGGCATCCATCTTCTTCTCTATGCTGGTGAGCATTATTGACAGTATGGTTGACTTGGGTACTAGTTAATTGAAGGGATTGGGAACACGCATGAAGCAAACACGTCGACTCACTCATGGATATACAAACATATTGGGCTATAAAGATTATTGCACTCTGCAGAGTCTGTAGCAGCAAGCATTTCTGAGCCGCGCAGTCCTGAATGCTTCCCGATCGTCTTTGCTCTCTTCAGGATGGTGTGCAGATTCTGTATTCTTGAATTGTAGGTCTTGCAGCCTATTTACAAAAAGGGGAATACTCTTGAGTTTGAAGCAGTGTATTAAACCTTGAAGACTCTTGGAAAAACTCTGCAAAGCGAGTTCAAAAAGGATACTCTTGATGGAAGATACTAGCAGTTGGATTAGCAGATTTTTTTGCCTTGATCATTTATTGGAGTTGAAGACATTCTCTTGAAGACTGAGTGACATATTTGAAGCTCTTGTATTCTGATATAGATCTTGATGTGGTTTTCTTGAGAGGATTGACTCTCTTGATTGATCATTATATTTATAATCCATCTTGCCGCTTGTACTTGAACCAAAATTGTAATACACTTAAACCTTGTCATCAAAGTCTCGTCTTGTAATTGTCTCGATCTGATCTTTCGTCTTGGAATTTCTCAAGGATCTTTGTGGTCACGACTTTGTTTTCGAAAACCCTTCGACAACATACAAATTAATACAGCACAAACACAAACACAACTATCCAAATGGCACCTCTAAAAAAAAATCTCATTGAGAAGCATAGAAGATACATTCAGGGGTATCAGTGAAGATAATCCCTCTTGAAGGCTTGATGATTATGAAAGCAATCCAGGGATAAAGATTCATCTACAAAATATTTTGGAGGATTCTGAAAGAATTGAAGACAGCACATCTGTTCTAGCAAAACAAGGTATCTGCTCGGTAGACAAAGGGCATGAAAATATAGGGCATCCAACTGTTGGGAATCAATGTTCACATTGACATTCATACAAAGATTTGGAATGGCCTTTTGATCATTATGGGAATGCCTATGCATATATGCTAGTTACCAAGCAAAATGGGCTGTCAATCTCACTGAAGGATCTAGAGATTGTGAATATTGTTGAGAAAAATGGAGATAATTTTGGTACGCTTGACTAGCAGTTGTCTAGTCCCCTGGAATTAATGGCAATTAATCTGTGGTCCAGTGAGAGAATCAGTTGAACTCCATCCTCTTCTTCTCAGAATCTGCTGATCAAATTCTTCATACCCACTAACCAACGGAGGGGGTTGAGAAATACAAGTGGCAAGAGATGGAAGAGGAATGAGTAAAAGAGGATGAAGAGATGGGTAGGCAAAATCATAAAATGAGGAATAAGCTAAAGAAGGAGTAGCTGAAAATTTAAGCGAATCAATTAGGAAATGTGTCAATTGATAAGAAGGAAAAGTAGAAGGTATATGGATTCATGGGAAAGGACATGGCAGAGAAGGGGAAAAGACTCGATCTTCAATGAAATAACAATAGGTAAAGATTGGAATTTGCGAAAAACCCTGAGGTTGGAAAAGAAGAGGTAAGATGGCTGCTGAATTGGATTGATAAAGGGAAAAATAAGCATCATAGAAATGGGCCATTGGTTGATAGTACAATAAGTTAGGAACAGAGGGACCTAAAATAGATTGTCGACGGTAGGCATCAAAGAAGGATGAATCAAATGGACGATTCTTGGAAAGATAAGCTAAAAGATCCACCCTCAGTTGGTTAGTGCTTTGCACATGAGTAGAGGCTATATTCTATCATTGGTTCAGGATTACAGAATCAATCATTGAATGCCATAAAGTGTTAGGGAAAGTAGCCACTTCTTTAGAAGAATAGCATTGGAACATGTCATCTATCCTCAACTCCAAATGGTTGACATATAAGTCAGCTTGTAAGACCACATCCCCGACATACCAAGCCAGATCTACATCATCTGAAATTAACAGATCGCCTCGTAGATACATACAAGACAGCAACATGGTATCCACTGTCACAGAATCTTCAAAGACCATACTGACAACTTCTGTCAGCAAATCAGAAGACCAAGCTCCACTCCAACCATCCTCTAGAAGAGGGAGATCCATTGTTGAGAGCTTAATATAGAAGGCCAATTTCTGCAATTGATAGTGGACAAAAAAGGAATGGTCGGGAGGAACATACTCCTGAAATTGCTCAAATGTAGACCATAATAAATCAATCCTAGACTGCAATCTTTCCACCTTATCTTGAAACAATGGACATAATGTGGCTTGTCTATGGAGAACTGCCAAGTCTTGTTGAGATATAGAGGGAATCATGGGGACATTGGGACTTGGAGGGATGGACCGTGACTACGCCAGTTGGTCCTTCAATTATTTAATCCGGGAAGCTTGGGATTCCACTGTATTGTGAGCACTCTACAAAGCTGACAGTTTCGTATCCAAAAGAGTCTTAAACTCTTGAGCTTCTTTAGACATTTTCTATTTCTCTTTCGAAACTCTAGTGACCTCTGACTAAGCTTTTGCTAACTGAGTTTTCAGAGAATATATTTCTTCTCTTTGGGTCTCAATCATTTGTGTTTGCTGCTCCATCTGCTTAAACAGATCAGAAAGAGTGTCTTTAGCAGAGGCTAACTCTGTGGTTTCCTTATGCATTTGGTCTTTGATTGCATCAATTCTTCATAGAAAGAAGCATATAACTGTTGAACACAAGCTATCACTGAGAGTTCAATAGAACTCTGGATGTCATTACAAAGGAAAGGAATGGTATCCCCTGACAGTAAGCTGTTCACCAAAGGAACTAATATTTCCAAAGAACCCTCTCGATGTGCCCTGAATAAGTTGTTGCATGTGAGATAGGCATGGAGGTCACTTCCAGAGGTGGCAGGAACTGACACTCAAGGAATGATTGGTGGAATTTTCTCTAATACACGCTTCAAGCGCTTCCATTGAATGACCAATGGAGGAGGGGAGTCAATATCCTCTATGTCAATGGGTTCTAAATCTTCTGAAGGTGGAGGGGGAGGAACTGGATCAGATGGAGGAGGAGGTAGCACACCCTTCTTAAGGCCTAAATATGTCAAGAAAGCATATAGATATGAACCATATGTTACATTGGTAACATTTCCTCTAGTCACTTTGACAAAATGCTGGTCCATCTTCGTAAGAAGGTAAGTACTCCAATCAATGGCAACCCCTTTTAAAACCATCCTGGAGGTTGTGAAGAGCTCCTTGGACAAATATTGAGATGGTGTCTTGGCAGGCATGAACCTGCCTGAAGAAATTAACATACTAGCTTCTAGAGAGGATCAGTGATCATTGAGAAAGACACTCATGAAGTGTTAATCACCTTCTTGACATTGAGGACCTCTTTAGTCTGCTTCTATAACAGCATGAGGATCTCCTCATTTGAGAATAATTGTCTGGCTCTGACAAAGGGTTCTCGTTTGTAAGGAAGAGACAAAGCCTTCCCTAAGCCTCTAGGTGTCAAGACCATGGAAGTACCACGAACCAAGCCCGATTTCTTACTGTGTGACACAAGAAACTTATCACAAAGGCCTGGATCGTCTGGAATCAGAGGGAGTGAAGCAGCCACAAAAGATGCAAGGCCAGCTTTCACAATAGACTCAAAAGTCAGTAGGGAAGAATAACCCCTACTGATCAATGGGACATACTGAACAGGAGGAGGAGCTTGAGGTGCCATTCAAATAGAATAAACACACACACCACACACACAGACAATCACAGTGAATGCCTACAAAACAACAAAATAGCTATAAAAAAGAAATCGATCAAAATAAACACACATAGATGTGACTAACCAACTAACCACCCCAAATAATCCACATCTTAGAAAAAATTCGGCATGACCCCTACACATATGCGACCGAAAGCTTCATGCTATGCAACAAACAAGCATCCAAGACCCCAAGCAGAAAAGAAAACTACAGACCGCACTCGTAATTGTATCATACAATCAAACCATAATACCTCAATAACCTAATTAGGATACAACCAGAACTTTTATAAGCAATGATAGCTTAAAGGACTGTACGTGCCCATCCCACGAAGCGTATTTATTAAAAAATGAAAAAAAGTGCAATGAGAAAAATGATTTTAGTAAAGGGTTCATTTTAGTGAAGGGACCATCGGGCAGGAAAGGGGGCCTGCGTGTGGGGGGTGGTGGTGGTGACTTGGGGGAGGGATTTGCTGCGTGTGGGGGGGTGGGAAAGGGGGTTGGGGGGGAGGGGGTTAGGGTGGTTTGGGGAGGGTTGGGTAGGTTTGGATAGGTGTGGAAGGGGGTTTTAGGTAGGTTTGGGGGGGTTGGCAAAATGGGGGTGGTGCCCAAGGGGGGGTGGCTAGGGCTAGGCGGGCGAGGGGAATGGCCAAAACGGGGGGTGGCCCTGAAGGAGGGGAGAGAGGGGAGGACCCGTAGAGGGAGGCGAGAGGTGGGGGAGGAGAGGGAGGGGCGGTGGCAAAGCAGGTGAGTGGGAGAGAAGGAGGCGATGATGGAGGAGGTGAGGGGAAGGAGGAGGCGATGGGTGGTGGAGGCGGCGAGGAGGAATGGCACGCGGGGACAAGGAGCAGGGGCGCGGGGGGCAAGGAGCAGCTCACGAGGGGGGGAGTATGGCAGGGAGATAGGGCGGCGAGGCGGGGCAGAGAGGAGGAAACACCTAGGGGGGGCAAGGAGCAGGGGCGTGGGGGGGGCAAGGAGCAGCGCCCGGGGGAAGTATGGAGATAGGGCAGCGAGGCGGGGCGGCGAGGAGGAAACGCCGCGGGGGGCAAGGAGCAGCGCTTGGAGGGGATTATGGCAGGGAGAGAGAAAGAGAGGGAGAGAGATAACAGAAGAAGAAGAAGAAGAGAGAGAGGAGAAATGAAAACTGTCAGGGAGGGAAGGGGTTTGATTTGTTTTTTTTAAAGTGTGTGTTTTTTTTTAAAGTTGAGGTTTTTGTTTGTTTTGTAGTTTTTTTAAAGTTTTTTTATTTTTTTAATTATCTTGCTTTCTTTGTTGCGGTTTTTTGTGTGTGTTTTTTTTGTGTTTGGAGGTGGGTGTGTGTTTTGGTTTGGTGTGTTGTGTTGTTTGTGTGTTTTAAAAAAAAATAAGTTGTTGTTTGTGGTGTTTTGTAAAACATGATTAGGAGGGGTTGGTTGGTGGTTTTTGTTGTTGTTGGTGGTGTTTATGCTTTTTTTTGAAAAAAATAATAAGAATAATAATAAGAAAAATAAAGGTTTGGTGGTATTGTTGTTGTTTTTGTGTTTTTTCAAATGTAATAATTATTTGGAGCAAACAATGAGAGTGCGCACACATCTTCCCGAATTGGTGTAAGTCCGTAATTTAGGTTGACTTAGAAGGTAAGTTCAAAGCTTGCAGGGAGCATGGCTTGCATGGCCATAAGGTTCCAAGGTTGTCGTAACTAATGCTTATGGGATCCGGCTGATCCTAGCCAAGTCTGGTTGTGAGTAGAAGTCTTCATGCTCACATCAGCAATGTGTAATCAAACATGTTGTGCAATCACATAAACCCATTGGACGCACATACATCTTCCTATGCAGTCATATTGTATGTTTTGCAAAAATATACGTGCAAGTTTATGAACCACTACAACCTAATGCGAAGGGTCCAACTAGAATCAAGGTTGCTTAATTGCACTACCATAGCGAACAAAGTACACACCCCTTTTCCACCAGTGCTAGAACACACTTCATAAGAAAGGCATTAACAATAAAGCTGAAAAGTTTGGTGTCCCTTAGGACGTGACATCACCACAACCAAAATCCTTACCACCACTTGGTAACGAAGTAGCCAACCCCTATATACAAGACCAACAAGTGAGACATAAGATTGGAGAGCCATATAGGTCGAGTAATGCAAAATGCAAAACGTATAAAAGGACATGTGTGGTAGCATGTAGAAGAGGTCTAAACAATGAGTAGTTAATGTGACACCCATGGACAACCCATTCGTGGCATTGGACAGGTGGCCACCCGCAAAGCAAGAGCCCGCAAAAGTGCGCATGGTATGGGGTTTGAGCCAAGTGAACTGGGGCGCACACATTGCATATTAGGGGTGATGATCGTTTCTGTCAAGTGTGGTGCAAAGTGAAGAAAATTTTCTAAGGGGCACTGGCAATGTTGATCCGCACTTCCGTATTCACACATGGCTAGTCAAAACTCATGTCTTATGCTTTGGAGTAATGCCACTAGACCTTATTTGCACCCTTTTTCCACAATAACTTGCTTGCTACGTGACTTCTCATCGCAAATCCTATAAAGATATGATACTAGATGTCCAAGGATAGCTTCCGTTGTGGGATGTTTGCGCGAAAACTCTTGTGGTTCATTTGATTGTGTGTCCAGTGTAGTGGGGGGGGGACTGGTGGGAGCCGGTTCTGGGGGGCCTTTTGAAGTAATTCCCTAACAATTGTGTGGAAATGTTATCAAGTTGAAAGAGAATCCGGTCGCCTGACACAATGGGTGAAACCAAGATGCAGGAAAAGATAGGTCCACTTGCGAGCTTGAAACAATCAACCACCGCATGGAACCAAGCGTTGGCATCATGCCATCGTCAAGCCCAATGGAAGGGCAATTTGTCCCAAGTGTGCCAATAAATGGAGAGTGTGTTCTAACTCGATACATGATAAAGTGCGAGAGCTAGATCCATGACGTGAAGGCACTCATGTAGCCCAGATCAGGGAAACACATTAGCACTCCATATAGCGTCGCATGATGGCGCTTAGGGAACTGCCTTTGGGAGTGGACCATAACGGGGGAACGCGCAAAAAGTAAGATCAGAGGAACCATGCATCAGAAGGACGGGGAGCAAAAAGGAAAAAGGCAAGGGGAAGATAGACGTCAGGGCTGGCATGTCAGAGTGTTGTTCCGAAACAATAAAGGTGCATTCACATGGAAAATCGTCCAATTGACGGAAAATGTTTCAAAAATTAATAACTCAAGAACCAATAGTCAGAACAAGGGTTGGTAAAAAGAAAGAGTGAACCATTCAAACATACGAACAGGGCTATAAGGTTGGATGTGGGTTTCGGTGAACGTAGGAGGCGTTCACATGGAAAAATGTCACCACAAGGGAGAAAGGAAAAAAGAGAAGGAATGGCCCCAAGGGTGGGGTGAACATGGATGGGTGGGTGGGGAAGGGACCCCATCAGGGTAAATTTAGGCCATGGCCTACATGTAGGATTAAAGTGAGGCATATGAAGGGGGTATGCATTATAGATGCATAGGGACTCGTCCCCACGCTAAAATCTTAACGGACAGGGTTAGATGCAGCAATATAGCCTAGGACTCATCAACCGACTGGACTCTGGTGTCCCCACACTTAAAACATAATGTACACTTGCAATCATAAGGATAGGGTTAGAAAAACTTGGCCCATTTTGCGTATGGTCGAAGGAACCATCACTGCTACATAAGGGTTGGAGTCGGCTGCACTCAACTCAACTCACGGGCACTCAGATGGGAGGAGAGAACAGTCACTCGCCCCATAACTTACATCACGGGAGTGAATATTGATGGAAATCTAGATCTCACACCCGGTTTAGGAATTGACAAGGGAATGGTGCAGAGAGAGTATGCCAAGGTGCACAGTTGATGGTGCATCAGTGCGTCCAACCCATCTGGCATAGGCGCAAGCAAGAAATCTAGGGAGCCTTGTAGTGTAGTGTATAGAACAAAGTGGCATGTCCTGTGACGATGGTACAGACCCATCCTGTGGGTGCATAGGGAAACGAGAACGTACCTAACTCCAATTGTCATAATGTCCCTCAATCCTCGCCTCTCAATACTTGATTGAAGAAACACCAGTCACACTCAACCCACCCTCTGTGTCTCACTCTCTATTGAAAAATACAGGAGGGCAACCCATTCCCATTGATGTAATCCTCACTGTCACTTGTGCAGAGGTTATATGCCTTGTGCGCATTTGATGGTGCAACTGTGCATCTCACCCTGTGTCAGCATACAGTGCAAGAAGGAAGGACA
This sequence comes from Lygodium microphyllum, assembly GCF_053477565.2. Lineage (NCBI taxonomy): Eukaryota > Viridiplantae > Streptophyta > Polypodiopsida > Schizaeales > Lygodiaceae > Lygodium > Lygodium microphyllum. The sequence continues at coordinate 109,674,463 of NC_141158.1, forward strand.
AGGAGCCTTATGGTGTAGTGCACAGGAACAGATCGTGCTTTGTGCATTGAGAGGCCCAACCCGTGTGTGCAACACTCCATTCACACATCTCCCCTCTCATTGATTTGAAGGGAAAGACTGGTCACTCAGCCCACCCTCTGTCTCACGCTTTATGATAGATATAGAGGGCAGCCCATACTCACATCCCCATCTTGATAAGATGAAAGATCGCATCACTCAAGGGGTTGGTGATGAAGATCGTATCGACTATTGTTGTCATTAGGATATTGAAGACGAGGCGTACCCAAGGAGGCAACCAACAAGTCTAGTACTTCAATGATTTGTAAGAAAGGTCACCTGTTAAGAAGGACAGATGGACCGATATTGCAGAGACAGCGCACCAAGGGAGGTGGCTTCAACTTACTTGCTAGAAAGGTTCTGCTGGTGACTCAGTTATCCTGAGCTGCGGGGTGTTAACACCTTTTCCACAGTCAGCTTCTCGCCCAAGGGTGTTTTCATCTTTTCTTGAAACGAGGCCTGTTACGACATGGAATTTCTTCATTTTCTCCCATAATAGTTTGTTTATTTGTTTATTTGTTTGTTTATTTTCTTCTTCTTTTTTCACTAATAAAGAGAATGGTAGAAGTACCATGTGTCAGGACCAACCTCGCCACCGTTATTGGATCAGACGAGAAGAGAACAAGGTAGGGTTAAGAGGTATCTGTGAGGGGCTAGCAAGACGAGACCGCCTCATGAGGAAGATCATAAGGGCTATCAGAAGCACGAAGAGAATGACAGTGCGATACCCAAAAGCGAAAGGGTGAGTTGACTATGATTGTCAAGATCCCCAGGGAGGAAAGTACTTCTTCAGGCGATAGCCATTTATCAGAAAGGGGTCCTCAGAAGCGTCGATAGCTTGCACTTGGATAGAGTCATTAGGATTGACAACAAGTACCTTGTAGGGTCCCATCCATCGTTGTTGAAGCTTGCCAAGAAACTTGCCAAATCTCGAATCATAGGCCAGGACAAGATCACCTTCTTTAAACTCCTTATTCTTGATGAAACTGTCATGATAGGCCTTGCATCGTGCTTGAGTGGTTTCCATACATTGTAGGGCCATCAACCAAATCTCGTCCAAACATTCCAAGTGCAAGAGATGATGTTGTAGTGACTCATCATCTCCCAAGCGTTCTTTAACTACCACTCACAAGGAGGGCAATTCCAACTCAACAGGGAAGACGGCTTCTATTTCATACACTAGCTGGAAAGGGGTCTATCCTGTAGCTGCCTTATGGGAGGTTCTGTATGCCTAGAGGGCCTCTGTAAGTCAATTGTCCCAGTCGCGATGATGTGCGGCAATCATTCTTATTAGGATCGAGCAGAGGATGTGATTGGTGACTTCAACTTGGCTGTTGGCTCTGGGGTAGTAAGGAGTGGACATGTGATGGCAGATCTTATATAGCTCCGTCAGCTCCTCCATGATTTTGTTAAGGAAATGAGTACCTCTGTCACTTACCAGCTCAAGGGGATTGCCAAAATGGTTGATAATATTCTCATACATGAACATGGCTATGCTGTTACCATCGTCCCGCTTCAGAGCTTTAGCTTCACACCACTTTGTGACATAGTCCATGTATACTAAGATGTATATGTTCTACTTCCGTCTGGTAGGTGGATCAATGGGATCCACAAAATCAATCTCGCACTTCTTAAACGGCTTTAGGGGAAGAATGGGTTGCAGTGGCATGGCACTTGTTTTGGTGAGTTTTCCCATTCGCTGACAAGCATCACATCTCTTGCAGTAGTCATATGCATCCTTGTGGAGGGTTGACCACCACTATCCTACTAAGAGATCTTTCCTGGCTGTTACTTCTCTCGCAAAGTGTCCACCAGATGGTTCTTCATGGCATGATTTCAATACTTTGCCGATTTCATCCCCTGCTACACATCTTCTTAGCACTTCATCTTTGCTTTTCTTGTACAATACACTGCCTAGCAAGGTGTATGGGGTTGATTCTAATAGAAGCTTCTTCTTCTCACAGCTTGAGATGCCAGGAGGATATTGTTGAATTTCCAAGAGGTTAGCTATATCTGCATACCAGGGAGTAAGAAACAAGGAAGTATTAGGAAGGTCTGGATCATCCTGTTCCTCTCTTGCAGTTTGAGGGATCTGGGATAGATGATCGGCTAGGACATGGAAGGGCCATGCTTAGTGACCACTTCAAAATCAAACTCTTGGAATAGGAGTAACCATCTCATCAGTCATCCTTTGACATATGCTTTGTTCATCAGGAAGGACAGGGCTTCATGATCCACTAGAACTTGAAATGTGTTGACAATAGATAGTATCGAAACCTCTCCAGTGCAAACACCATTGCCAAGCACTCCAGCTTTGTCATTGTGTAGTTCCATTCCCTATCAATGACCTTTTAGCTTGCATAATATATTGGTTGATCTAATTTAGAAGGGCCCTTTTAACATAGGACATCACCTAGCCCTTCAACTGATGCATCTGTGTGCACATGGAACTCCTTTGTCCAATCAAGAGGCTGCAAAATAGGTGCTTGGATAAGGCACTGTTTTAGGGTATTAAAGCCTTCTTCGCAGTCATCAGTCCAAAGGAAATCTGCATCTTTTCTAGGAGCTTGTGTAGAGGGGCTGTTTGGTTGCAAAGTGTGCAATAAATCTTTTGTAGTAGCCCACATGGCCAAGAAATCCTCTCAATTGCTTGAGGTTTGTTGGTGCTGTCAAGGCGGCAATCTTCTCAATCTTCACCGAGTTTGTTGCAATCCCTTGTGCAAAGACAATATGGCCCAAAAGAACTCCTGATGAGATGCCAATGATACATTTGTCAGGGTTGAGAGAAATCCCATACTCTCGACATCTGTCAAAACATTGCTCTAGGTGTCCCCAATGCTCACGTGTTAAGCTACAGACACAGAAGTCATCAAGATATACCTCAATGAAATCATGCAGATGATTTTTGAAGGTAGCCATCATTACTCATTGGAAGGTGGCAAGAGCATTATAAAGCCCAATTGGCATCACTCTATAGGCATAGGTCCCTCATTCTATGGTGAAGGTTGCTTTGGATTGGTCCTCTTCTATGATTTGGACTTGGTTATATCCACTGAATCCATCCAAGAGGGAATACAACTCATGGCCTGCCACTGTGTCTCTGTAAAATGTTGAGATGACAAGCTCAACACATGTGGACATTGATGATGGACCGCCTGGTTAGATGGGTCCACATGTCTACACTTAGCACGCCGGTGGTCATTATGACTCTCACATGGCCACTGACTCATTACTTATTATATTCAGGTTGTTACACCTATTTGCAACTGGCATAGTTATAGCGCCAATCGACTAGTGTAGTCGGTTATGCATTGTTTGACTTAGTAGGCCACTTTTCTCTATGTTGTATCTTATCCATACTTTGTGTACATTGTAAAGTGTGTGGAAGAAGAAGAAGAAGAAACCAGCAAGAAAACGTTTTGGCCTCCATCTCTCTTCTTGTCTCTTGAGTGAGCTTCTCCTTGTGCATTCTGTGTGTGTTCGGCGCAGCATCTTGAGCAAGTCCCCCTACCATGCGATTCTTGACATGGTATCAGAGCTGCACCACTGATTGAGGCTGGTTTTGAAGGCTAAAGCAAAGGAGAGGAGCCAAGGATTCGAGCAAGCGAGCAACGGGTAAGAAGCTCTTCCATTCTCTACTTCTTCTCTTGGACAGTGCCTGTGGAGGCACCAGAAGCAGGGCAGAGCAAAAAATCTCAAATTGCAGTGAGATTTGGTGTGCGCAAAGAGCATTGTGTATTCTACAGATGGGTCCTTTAGGGCTTTCCCGCTGCTATTTTGACCATCCGAGGTCATTTCAGGCCCCATTTTAGAGCCGCAAGGTTGTAGACAGCAGTTTCAAGGTACATTGTGATTTCGACTGTATTGACCGAAAGTGGGTGTGCAGGTTATAAATTGCGAATCTGTAATTTTTGAGGTGTTTGCACGAAGCAAACATAAGGCTTATCTGCAAACAGGTTGCAGATTACATGTGTTATCGAGCAATCAGTGAAAAAGGTTGCTTGGTATAGTGCTGTGCACATGTTGTGAAAGATTGCAGAAGATTTGCTTGCTGTTTGGTATCAGGTTTGTAATAATGGCAGAGAACTGTGGAAATCCCATCATTGAGAAGCTCGACAAGAACAACTACCCTTCATGGAAGTTCCGTGTCACGAACTTGCTTATTGGAAAAGGCCTCTAGAGTTTGTTTCAGGTGAAGAAAAGGAGCCGGAGGTGAGTGATCCTCCAACTGCAGAAGAGACAAAGGCACGGAAGGAATGGAATGCAAAAGACAAAAAGGTCATGTATTGGCTGTTTGTAGTAATTGACAATAATATGCTGGGACATATTAGAAATGCAGAGAATTCATATGCAGCTTAGACCATACTTGAAAGTATGTTTTCCGTAAATACAAAGGCATGAAAGATTCAACTCAAGCAAGAGTTGAATACATTGAAGAAAGGGAAGATGTCTATCAATGAGTAGAGTATGCACTGAAGGTAAGGAGCATTGCAGATGCCTTGACAGTGATTGATGCAATGCCCGATGATGATGATTTGGTGTCGTCTACCTTGGGTGGACTTAACAATGAAAAGGCTTGGAAGTCTTTTGTAACTTCCATATATGTCAGAAAGCCATTTCCAGATTTTGATGAGTTGGTCTCCCTTATGATCACTGAAGAGATCAACATGCAGAGTGAGACATCTGAAAAAAGTGGTGAACAGGTCCAAGCTTTCTACTCCAGTTCAAGAAGGGGACATGGTAGGTTCTCTTCAAGAGGCCGTGGTATAGGATATGGTAGTGACAATCAGCAAAACAGATTGAATCATCAATTTGGCGATATGCAGGTTTCAGGAGGTTGTGGTAACTTTAGAGGCAGGGGGGAGCTTTAGAGGAAGAGGTGGATGGCAGAACAGAGGTTCTAACAACTCTGGTACTGTGTGTCACTACTATGGCAAAACAGGTCATATTGCAGCCCAATGTTATGCTAAGAAAGATGATATTCACAGTGGTAAGTTGCAGCAAGGAAACTATGCATCGTCTTCATGATAGAATGAAGATAAAAATGAACCTCTGTTTGTTATGCAGCATATGTTGAATGCTGTTACAGGAAAGGGAACACATGATGATGTTTGGTATGTTGATTCAAGTGCATCCAATCATATGACCAGCCATGCAGAATGGTTTAGAGAGATGCAGGATTTGCAAAATACAGGTTATGTGCAGACGGGTGATGATTCATGCCACCCAATTTTACATATCAGAAAAGTTTTCTTATCCTTGCATGATGGTAAGACAAAGAGTCTTTCAGATGTATTACATGTGCCATCTATTACAAAGAACTTGGTGTCAGTCGATCAGATGGTAGAGCAAGGGTTGCAAGTCAGATTTAATGCAAAGGGCTGCTTTGTAGAAGACTTCAATGACAAGTGTAGGTTGGTTGCAAAGGGAAGTAGAGTTGGACGTATGTTTACTCTAGATGTTGGAATTCCTACTATGAATGCTGCTATGTATGCTAAAGGAAAAGGTGTTGTTGCAGATATTGAAATTTGGCACAAACGCATTGGACATGCAAATGTACAAATGCTGAAATTAATGCAGTCCAAAGGGTTGGTTACAAGTTTTCCTACATTTGAAGCATGTCAGTTTGGTAAGTAGGCAAGACAAGCCTTTTCACATGATAGAGATGTAAGTAGAAATATCCTTGATGTTGTGCATACAGATATTTGGGGACCTACACAAAATGTAACTCTTGGAGATAGTTCATACTTTGTCACATTCATTGATGATTGTTCTAGAAAGCTATGGGTATATTTTATGAAGGAAAAGAGTGAAGCATTTGAGCACTTTAGAACTTTCAAGGCTACGGTTGAAAGAGAAACAGGCTTGAAAGTAAAGTGCTTGAGGTCAAATGGAGGGGGAGAGTACCTCTCAAATGAGTTCATTGATTTTCTGAGGTCTCATGGGATAAAGAGACAGTTCACATGCAGGTATACCCCATAGCAAAATGGTGTTGCAGAAAGAAAAAATAGGCATATTGAGAAGTTGCACAGGCATTAATGGCTGAAAAGAATATGCCCAAATATTTTTGTTCTGAGGCTGTCCATACTGCTGTCTACATTATGAATAGAACTCGCACAGCTGCAGTTCATGGGATGACTCCTAAAGAATGCTTTATTGGCAAGAAGCCTGATGTATCACACTTGAAGGTATTTGGCTATGTTGCATATGTTCATGTGCCAGATGAGCTACAGAAGAAGCTTGATCCAAAGGCAGAAAAATGTGTCTTTATTGGATACTCTTTAGAGCAAAAAGGGTATCGCTGTTATAGCCCTGTCACATGTAAGTTCAGAGTAAGCAGGGATGTCATCTTTGATTAAATGAGCAGTCGGTATGCATCTAGTGGTGATGCATTGGACGATGATGATGATCATGACACTCATGTGCAGGCTGAAAAGCAAGAATCACGGACTCTTAGTGGACCAGAGACATCATCTGGTAGTCCTTGGTTTGGGAGACTAAGAAGTAGCTCTACATCTTTAGGTGCATCTAGTAGCACTATAGGTAAAGACAAAGAAAAGAATAAAGTGTTAGATGGCATTGATGCAGTTCTTGATGGAGACTGCAATGGCTCAGAGAGCTTGGATGATGAGCTTGGTATTCCTTCTGTCAGGACACCAGGTATATAGAGAGCTCATAGTAATGTAAAGGCTCCATTGAGTGATCCAGTGGTATGCAAATCTAGCAGGGTCAGATACCCTGTTAAAAGATTTGGTTTTGAAGGTTATGTAGCTCACCATTATGCTTATATGGTGAAACTAGTTGAGGATGTTGAGCCCACTTGTTTTGAGGATGCTGTTAGTCATACTCATTGGGATGCATCGATGGATGAGGAGATGGCTGCATTAGAGGCCAATAAGACTTGGGATCTAGTATCATTACCGAAGGGCAAGAAAGCTATTGGATGTAAGTGGGTTTATAAGATTAAGAACAATGCAGATGGTTCTATTAGCAGGTACAAAGCTAGGCTGGTTGCAAAAGGCTATGCCTAGACATATGGCATAGATTATGAAGAAACCTTCAGTCCAGTTGCTAGGATGGCAATTGTTAGATGTGTGATTGCTTTGGTAGTAGCCAAAGGTTGGAGGTTACAGCAAATGGATGTGAAGAATGCCTTCTTGCATGGTGATTTGCAAGAAGAAGTGTATATGGATCAACCAGCAGGTTATGAAGATTTAGAGCATCCCATGTATGTGTGCAGGTTGAAGAAGGCACTCTATGGGCTCAAGCAAGCACCTAGGGCATGGTCTGACAAGATCAGAGAGTATCTTTTCAATATTGGCTTTTATGTTTCTAATGCTGATCACTCACTTTATGTGAGAAAGGGAGATGCAGGTTTAGTCATCATAGTCATCTATGTGGATGACTTGATTATTACAGGTGATAGTGATAGTGGGATTGCCGAAGTCAAGGACTTTTTGAAGAAGAAGTTTGAGATGAAGGATTTAGGTGAGCTAAGGTACTTCCTTGGCATTGAGGTGATCAGATGTGATGATGGTATATGGCTGTCCCAAAGACAGTATGGCTTGGATATGTTGTCCAAGTATGGTATGACAACATAAAACCACTTTCAGTCCCGTTGGAGCAGAATGTAAAGTTGAGTGCTGATGTTGGGGATGAGATAGAAGACCCTGCTATGTTCAGGAGGATAGTGGGGAGTTTGATCTACAGACTTGAGCTATGCTGTTGGTCTTGTGAGTCAGTTTATGAAAGTACCCAGAAAGCCACATTTGGATGTAGTCAGACGCATATTGAGATATGTGAAGTCCACATTACATTATGGAATTTTCTATGAGGCAAGTACAGATGTACAGGTGTTTGGATACACAGATGCAGATTGGGCTAGTAGTATGTCTGATAGAAGATCTACCAACGGATACATGTTCTCTCTTGGTAGTGCAGCAATTACTTGGAGCAGTAAAATTGGGCAGTCCAGACCTTAACGGGTTTCGGGTTGATAGGTTCGGTAGGAAAGACGGTTGGATGGGTCCTTTGCCAAGGGAGTGGTTTGGGTGACTTGTTGCGGTTACTTACCAACTCCCACTTCCTCTCCTTCTTTCTTTCTCTCTCCCTCTCTTCTTATTCTTTCCTCTTATTCTCCTACTCTCTCTCTCTCCTTCTCTTCTTCTCCTTCTCTCTTATTCTCCTACTCTCTCTCTCTCTCCTTCTCCCTCTCCCACTTCTTTTCTCCTCCTTCCCTCTCTTTCTCTTCTTCTTCTCTTCTTCTACTACTCCTCTCCTCTCTCCCTCTACCTCTTCTTCTACCTCTCTCCTTCCCCTTCTTCTTCTCCTCTCCTCTCTTCTACCCCTTTTTTTCTCTTCCTTCTACTTCTCTCTCTCCTTCTCTTCTTCTCCTTCTACTTCTCTCCCCTTCTTCTCTTCTCTTTCTCACTCCTTCTTCTTCTCTCCTTCTCCTTCTCTCCCTCTTCTTCCCTTCACTCTCCCTCTTCTTCTCTTCTCTCTTCCACTCCTTCTTTTCTCTCCTTCTCCTTCTCTCCCTCTTCTTCCCTTCACTCTCCCTCTCCTTCTTTTCCTCTCTTCTTCTCCTTCTCTCCCTCTTCTTCTTCTTCCTCTACTTCTCTCCTACTCCCTCTCTTCTTCTCCTTCTCTCCCTCTACTTCTCTTCACTCTCCCACTCCTTTTCCTCTCCCCTTCTCCTTCTCTCCCTCTTCTCCTCTTCACTCTCCCACTCCTTCCTTTCCTCTCTCCTTCTCCTTCTCTCCCTCTTCTTCTCTTCACTCTCCCACTCCTTCTTTTCCTCTCTCCTTCTCCTTCTCTCCCTCTTCTTCTCCCTCTCCTTCTTTCACTTCTCTCCTCATGGCCAAACTGGATGGTGCTCAGGGGGGAGGCAGCTTTGTTTGCAAGGCCCCGAGGAGGGTCCCATAGTGTCTAGTAAACAAGGGGTTGACTATGGTCGAAGGCTCAAGGCCCGTTTCAACAGAACGGCGGGGGGAAAAAAATGCCCTAGTTGGAAGGCCCAGGGGAGGAGTATACAGCGCCACCAACAAGGGGGGGGAGATATGGCCGACTAACGGCCAGGGGGTGGTACAACGACTGACGATGGGGTGGCGGTCGAGAGCCCCAAGGGGCGGGGAGAGAATTCCAGTCGGAGGCCCAGGGCCTGTGCAGCAGCTGACAAGGGAGGGTTGGCAACGTATGCAAGGGGCATAACCTCTGTGTCTCTTGCCGGGGGAGGGGAGAAGCCTCCCCTGATATGGGGGAGGGGAGGAGGTAGGTGGCATGGCCACCCCTCCCACCTGGAGGTTCCATGCCTCCCCCCCATCACCACCATTCCCACTCTCTCTCCCCCCCAACGTGCTGTTGGCAGGGAGAGAGGGGGAGTAAAAAAATGTGTACAAAAAGTAATAAAATTTTCTCTTTTTTAAAAAAAATTACAGGGGGGATTCCTACGGTATGTTACATTCTCTCCCCCTTAGAGGAATCGCGATGCCCTCATCTCGAGAGGACCTGGGGGTATTGTTGGTTGAGAGTATCTTTGTCCATCCAGGTGGCATCCTCTTTGGGGTAATCTTTCCACTGGATGAGATATTCTCTCAAGGTCCTTGACCTCAAATGCCTCTCCCTGACATCCAAGACTCTATCAGGCCGTAGCTCAAGGACTCCTTGGCTAGGCATTACAATTTGCTGATCATCAAGTACATGATTCGGATTAGGTAGATACTTTTTCAATAGGCTAACGTGGAATACATTATGAACCTTTAGGGTTGCGGGTAGCTGTAGTTTATAAGCATTAGGCCCTAGGCACTTAATATTCTTATAAGGTCCACAATACCTTGGACTTAGCTTCTTATACTCTCCTAAGGACAATGAACATATCACCTTCAACGAAGGATCTATCTTGCCGTTTGAAGTCCGCGTAAGCCTTCTGTCTATCCTTGGTGGCTTGGATGTCCTGTCTTATTGACTTGATTTGATCATCCATGTCTTCCAGCATCTACCTTGAAGCTTCTACCCTCAAAGTTGGATCCAAGAAGCTCAAAGGAGTAAGACAATCATGCCCATACAATGCTTGAAAAGGGGTCATCTGAATACTTTGTTGGTAAGAAGCATTGTAGGCAAACTCAATGAGTGGCAAGTATTGAATCCACTTTTTGGGTTCGCAACAGCAATATGCCCTAAGCATATCTTCAATGACTTGGTTGACTCGTTCCATTTGACCATTCGTTTGGGGATGGTAAGCTGTATTGAAACATAGTTGAGTCCCAATAGCCTCAAAGATAGCCCTCCAGAAGTGTGATGTGAAGAGAGAGTCACGATCACTAATGATTCTTCTGGGTAACCCATGCAGTTTGAATATTTCCTTAATGAATAATCTTGCGATGTCTGAGGCTTTATATTTTATCTTGACAGGGATGAGATGTGCAACCTTGGTGAGTATATCTACTACAATCATAATAGAGTTGTATCCTCCTTGAACTTGGGGTAGGCCAACCACGAAGTCCATACTAATGAATTCCCATTTCATTTGGGGAATGTCAAGTAGTTGCAATTTCCCTGGCATTTTGACATGTTCTGCCTTAATGCGTTGACAAGATAAACATTCCGTGACATATTTGAGAATGTCACCCTTGAGCCTCTCCCAATAATAGCTCTTTCTGATTGCATTAAGGGTCTTGGCATAGCCAGGATGTCCTGAGAAAGGGGAGTCATGGGCTTCCCAGAGTATCTTCTGCTTGAGAGATTGGCTTGCGGGGATACATAATCTTGTCCTAAAGTAGACAAGTCCACTACTGACAGAGAATTCTTAATACTTCATCTTTAGCTTCGGGTCTTGATCCTTGATGGGGATCTCCCTTAGCAATTTCTGATAGACTAGGTCGTGACATGCCTCTTCTCTAGCTAGCTCAAGAATTGGGTTGTTTGGCATTGATACCTTTGTGGCTAGTGATCTTGCTGTTGATGGATCATGCAAAATGAGAGAATTTAAAAATGCCTTGTGACTAAGTGCATCGGCAAATACATTCTCTTTTCTAGTCCTGTATTTGATTTCAAATTCATATTCTTCCAGCACTTCAATCCATCGACATTGCCTCATGTTGAGCTCATTCTGGGTGAAGATCCATTTAAGAATCTTGTGGTCCGTCACTAAGGAAAATTTGTTATCTAGCAAGTAATGTCTCCAAAGTTTGAGAGCATGGATGACAACCAACAGCTCCAGATCGTGGGTAGCATAATTCCTTTCATGGCTCCAATTTCCTTGAAGAATATGCTACGGGATGACCTTCTTTCATAAGCACATATCCTAAGGCAAATGTGCTAGCATCAATTACCACTTCGAACTCCTTACTAAGATCAGGAAGTTTCAGGATGGGTGTTGATACTAAGCTTTGCTTTAGCTTGTCAAAGCTAGTCTTTTCGGCAGGTGACCATACAATTGCTACTTACTTCTTTAGTAGGTCAGTCAGAGGTGTTGCAATCAAAGCATAATCTTTGATGAAAATCTCGTACCATCCTATCAGTCCAAGAAAGCTATGTATTTCTTTGACAAAGGTTGGTGTTGGCCATTCCAGAACATCTTTGACCTTGGCTAGATCTACTGAAATCCCTTGGGCTGATACAATGAATCCCAAATATTCAATCCATCGCTTGAAAAAGACACACTTCTTCTTCTTGGCATAAAGCTTGTGTGCTCTCATTGTTTCAAGAACAATGCAAAGCTGAGGCTCATGATCTTTTTCCTGTTTAGAGTAGACTAGGGTATTGTCAAAAAAGACGAGTACGAAGTCATCAAGATAGGGCCTAAAGATATCCTGCATTAATCTGTTGAAGGTAGTAGGAGCATTTGTCAGCCTGAACGACAACACTAGGAATTCGAAGTGTCCATACCTTATGCTGAATGCAGTCTTCGAGATATCTTCTTCCTTGATCCTTATCTGATAATATCCAAATCTGAGATCTATCTTAAAGAAGATCTTCGCACCTTGAAGACGGTCAAGTAATTCATCTATTCTTGGAATGGGATATTTTTTTTTAATGGTTGATTGATTCAACCCTCTGTAGTCAATGCATAGCCAAAGCGTTACATCTTTCTTCTTTTGGAACAGTACTGGAGCTCCCCATGGTGAACTACTAGGACGGATGTAGCCTTGGTCTAACAGTTGCTTGAGTTGCTCTTTCAGTTCAATAGCTTTCGAGATGGACATCCTATACGGCCTCTTTGCGATTAGTGCAACTCCTGGTGCCAGCTTGATTTCATGGTCGACTTCCCTTTGAGGAGGAAGTTCTGTCAGCTCTTCAGGAAATACGTCTGTGTATTCCCCTAACCATGAAGGTTCTTCCCCAGATTCCTGATTCTGATCTAGCTTGTTCAATTTAATCAGATAGACAAGTAGGCCCTTTCTAACTCCTTTTATTATCCGTGTTGCTTTTGCCAGCTATATTTTTGGCTTACCAGCCTCTCCTTGAGTCGTAACTAGTTCCCCTTCAGAATTTTGGAAGGAGACTTGGCCCTTTCCACAGTGGATGTGGGCATCATTGGGCATTAGCCAATCCATTCCAAGTAAACATTCATGGACACCTAGGTTCATTACCCTAAATCTTACCAATTTGGCTTCCCACCCAGTAGAAATTTCACCTTAGTAGTTTGCCTAGTACAAGAGACATCACGACCATTTGCTAATTCCACAAGTAAAGTAGGTGCGTCTATTGTGGCTATCCCTAGCCTTTTTGCACAGATCAGTGAAATGAAGGAATGTGTACTGCCACAATCAATTAGGGTTTTGAAGCTTTTACCTTCATAATCCAATGGAGTTTGGATCACCAAGAATTGGCAATTCGGACCCTTCTTGTGAAAAGCGGCGTGAACCGTTGCCCTCTCAATGTCAGTATCCATGGATGGATCTTCTTCGTCCGCCCAGCTCCTTGTTGGAAACACTGGAGGTTCTCCCTCTGGCCAGGACTGTGGCTCCTTGGCCATGGGCGGCTCCTTGGAATTGCCCTTGGCGATGTCCTTTGCTAAGCTTGGGACACTGCCTCTTGAAGTGTCCGGGCTCGTTGCAATGGAAATAGATTGCAGTCATTACCTCGTGTAGGAACAAAGTTATTGAAAACATTGGTCCTAGCTTTCTTCCTTTGTCCCTGATTCTGACCCTGCGCTCTCTTAGTCTGAGCCCTATACATTCCCTTGTTCTGATCCCTATAAGGCCAAGTCCTGTTGTTCCTTGGCTTGGTCTACATTTCATGTATTATTGGAGTAGCTCAAATGAGTGCATCTCTTGCAAGTCCATTGGGCGCATAGATTCCAATCGGGTGTTTATGGGCGGATTCAACCTAGCACAGAACTTTGACACCTATTGTGTCATATCCATTGGAGGCGCGTACTTTAGGAGAGAAATGAACTTTGAATAATATGCATCAAGGGATAGTCCAAGCTGCTTCAATTCATAGAATTCATTCATCTTCTGTGTGCGGTAGGCAGGTGGCAGATACCTCCCTCGCAGAGCTTCCTTAAGCTTCTCCCAAGTGACTATCCCTTCCGAGATTGCTTGGTCTCTGCACCACTGTTTCCACCAAAGTCTTGCTTTGCCTGTAAGCTTAAGTTTGGCGAGCATGGCTTGATTAGCAAGTGTAGTTTGTGCTGCCTCAAAATAGTCCTCCATGGACTCAATCCAGATCTCGACATTGGCTTGAACAGTCCTCCCCTTGCCATCAAACTCAGGTGGCTTGATTTTTTTGAGAATGAACTTCTTCTCTTGAATCATGGCTATACTTAGTGCGGGAGTCGGACTTGGAACCTGCACTTGGGGTTGCACCTGGACAATAAGATTCTTTATGTTAACAACTTATCACTCGTTCCCCATATCACATTATTATGACTTGCACAGCTTTTAGCCAAGTGACTTAACACCTTTGCCAACATTTACAATCAGGATAGACAATAGTAAAAATCTTGTTCATTCATGAGGACATAGCCCTTTGAGTACATTTATTTTGGGAAAGTAGAACAAGCTGATTGGTACATCAGTTTGGGGAAAATAAGATTGTGTTACAATCCGCTATGGGAACTGAGTAATAATATGGAGTGGGGTCATGGATTTTGAGGAAACGATAAGTCATAGGAAGCTTGTGGTATCCCTTCCTTTGATACCCGTTCTTCTCATAGCGCCCTAGCACTTTGATTCTGTTGGCAAGGATCACCCGAGTCACTTCTTCATAAACATACTTGTTCTACTTGACTTGCCGACTGCCAACATGCAAGGTTGCATTTGTGTGAGCTTCGACAAAGATGAACAGTCTCACGATCTTTAAATCCTCCATCCACTTGATTCTCTTCAAGTTGGTCTGAAGATACGCAAGTCGGTGGGCTGCTATGTAGTATATTCCTGATTCTCCCATCCATCTCCGTTCTGCATACAGGGGTGAAGGATTATAGATGCAATCCAGAATATTCATCATGCCTAGCCTCTGTCGATAATCTGAAGCACGTGTTGCAGTCATAAACATAACCTGGAACACCAAGTATTTGCTCCATGCTTCGTGACTCTGCAACCCAGCATCCATAAGTGACTAAGGAAATGTTTTCGACAGAAAACACTACTCTATTCCACTCGCCTTCCCCTGGCTGTTCCCTTATTCCCTTTATTTTCCTCTATTAAGTTCCCTTGTAAATCTTTAGATCCCCTTGGTTGGCTCTGATACCAACTGTAATGTGTCCACTTGTCCGCTTGTGGGACACGTCTTAGCAGCCCATCAGGAGGAGTGTCTAGGAGGCTCCGCCTGGCACTCGCAGGGAATGACACAGGGTTTGCGATCTAGGTCTTCCCGAGTCTGCCCTGAGCGGAAGTATTCAACCGTTCCCACTTGGGATCGACCTGAGGTCAGGTTTCCTTTCCTATCAGCAAAGTCTTTAGGAAGAAGCTAGCGTCGAGCTCCAGATGTACCACTTTGCATAGGAACAACAAAGTCGAAGCGGATTCATGTTGCACTTGGTTCATGGAGAATGGGAAATGAGAGGGATGTGAAGGTCAACCTCTTTGCCATACGGCATAGTCCCATTCCTTTCCCCTAAAATAGAATAAACTAAAAATTCTATATCTACTGACACTAGGTCTTCATTGTCTTAATATCTCATCATTTGAGAAAAGTTCCCGGCTAATCAGGACCACCCTTCCATAGGACGGGGACCTAAGTCAGCCAGAGAGTCAAAGGTAACTGTTCCTGCCTCTCCCTCCAGGCTTTCAACCTGAAGCATTAAGTTTTTTCCTTGAATTAGTTCCTTGAGCAGAGAGATCAAATAATGTACCTAAGTACAAACACGAATATTTCAGAGGTCATTTGTACGACCGACTACCAAGGTGTGACTCCTTTTTCCCCAGATGCTCCCAACATCCAATCTTGGGTCTTTTCACGACTTGGCAAGATCCCAATAATTTCAAACAAGATACGCAAGCAAATGGTCTTGGTAATTTGACTTATACTTGCCATTTTCCCTTGGGTTTTACCTTAGGGTATCTTAGTCCCTAACTCAAGCATTAGCTGATCAGTCAAGGCAATGGACATGCCTTATTCGCAACCCAACCAAGGGTCTTTTAATCTCTACACACATGGCAACACATGATTCTTCATTTAGACTTTCAAGATGCAGTCTAGATGCATGCGATCCTTCCAATTCTCTTAGTGCAGTTCTATGCAAGATTTCCCAATCAACCTTAACCATCATGCACATTGTGCGTTTAGTATAGTTGTACCTCCTAAATGACTTTTATCTCTCTTTATTCCTGGCAACGAGTACTTCTTTTTAATGCACTAGATCACATGTGACTTGCGTCTATGAAAGTCTAGGGTTTTGTCTAACGATGCAAGTGTATCTCATGAACAAAAATTAACATTTCATGTGTTTGTTTTAACCATGATTGCAAAACGTGAATTCTAAATGACTATTCATGCACTGAACTGGTTAGAAAGTTATCATTTTATGTGAAGTAAGGTGATAACCTTATCATTTTATGTGTGTAAAAGCTATCATCTCATGCATAAATTCTTATGCAAATTCCAAACTCTACCATTTCGCGCATGCAACTTAGTACTTAGAGTAAACAGAACCCTAAGACTCGTTCTTATTCCATGGACGTCACCAATCCTTTCATCTCTTCCACGAGAAATAATACCTAATTAATTTTTAAAGCTTACAACTTGGCTTGATTCGTGTGTGCTGCATTGGTTGCTCCGCTCGCCCCTCCAGCATTACCGGTAGCTAGGGCGCCTACGCTTCCCACGACTTTCTTCTTGGGAGCCATTCACCTCACGGAGATTGGGCAGTCCGGACATTAACGGGTTTCGGGTTGACAGGTTCAGTAGGAAAGACGGCTGGATGGGTCCTTTGCCGAGGGAGTGGTTTGGGTGACTTGTTGCAGTTACCTACCAACTCCCAATTCCTCTCATTCTTTCTTTCTCACCTTCACTTACCAACTCCCACTTCCTCTCCTTCTTTCTTTCTCTCTCCCTCTCTTCTTCTTCTTTTCTCTTATTCTCCTACTCTCTCTCTCTCTCCTTCTCTTCTTCTCCTTCTCTCTTATTCTCCTACTCTCTCTCTCTCCTTCTCCCTCTCCCACTTCTTTTCTCCTCCTTCCCTCTCTTTCTCTTCTTCTTCTCTTCTTCTACTACTCCTCTCCCTCTACCTCTTCTTCTTCTTCTTCTACCTCTTTCCTTCCCCTTCTTCTTCTCCTCTCCTCTCTTCTACGCCTTTTTTTCTCTTCCTTCTACTTCTGCCTCTTCTTCTCCTTCTACTTCTCTCCCCTTCTCTTCTCTTTCTCACTCCTTCTTCTTCTCTCCTTCTCCTTCTCTCCTTCCCCTTCTCTCCCTCTTCTTCTCTTCTCTCTTCCACTCCTTCTTTTCTCTCCTTCTCCTTCTCTCCCTCTTCTTCCCTTCACTCTCCCTCTCCTTCTTTTCCTCTCTTCTTCTACTTCTCTCCCTCTTCTTCTTCTTCCTCTACTTCTCTCCTACTCCTTCTCTCCCTCTACTTCTCTTCACTCTCCCACTCCTTCTTTTCCTCTCTCCTTCTCCTTCTCTCCCTCTTCTCCTCTTCACTCTCCCACTCCTTCCTTTCCTCTCTCCTTCTCCTTCTCTCCCTCTTCTTCTCCTTCTCCTTCCTTTCCTCTCTCCTTCCCCTTCTCTCCCTCTTCTTCTCTTCACTCTCCCACTCCTTTTCCTCTCTCCTCCTTCTCTCCCTCTTCTTCTCTTCACTCTCCCTCTCCTTCTTTCACTTCTCTCCTCACGGCCGAACTGGATGGCACTCAAGGGGGAGGCGGATTTATTTGCAGGGCCCCGAGGAGGGTCCCGCAACGTCTAGTAAACGAGGGGTTGACTATAGTCGAAGGCCCAGGGCCCGGTTCAGCAGAACGGCAGGGGGGGAAGGCCCCAGTCGAAAGGCCCAGGGGAGGAGTATGCAGTGCCGCCAGTTAGGAGAGGGGGGAGATAGGACCGACTGATGGCAAAGGGGGTGGTATAGCGAATGACGGTGGGGTGGCTATGGTCGAGAGCCTCAAGGGGCGGGGAGAGAATTCTAGTCAAAGGCCCAGGGCCTACGCAGCAGCTGACGGGGGAGGGTTGGCAACGTATGGAAGTGGCATAACCTCTGTGTCTCCTGCCAAGGGAGGGGATAAGCCTCCCCTATATAGAGGGGAGGAGGTAGGTGGCATGGCCACCCCTCCCACCTGGAGGTTGCATGCCTCCCCCCCATCACCACCAATCTCTCTCTCTCTCCCCCCCGACATGCTATTGGCAGGGAGAGAGGGGGGAGTAAAAAAATTTGTACAAAAGGTAAGAAAATTTTCTCTTTTTTTAAAAATTACAGGGGGGGCTCCTATGGTATGTTGCAAGGACTATGTGACTAAGATAAAGAATATTGCAGATCAGCAAGGATCCATTGGGACTGAGGTAGATGATGAGGATTTGGTGACTGTGACCTTGAATGGTCTAGGACCTAAATATTGTTGAGATATGGTTGCTCCAACAGAGGTAGGTAGGTGTTGTCCACAGACACAATTATGGCAGAAACTCTGAAAAGAGGCAATGTTGAAGCTATAGTTGCCCAATCTCAATGATTGAGGTGCCAAAAAGGAGCTTTGGAAGTAGAGAAAAACTTCTCCATAAGGAAGTTCAGAGAGATTTGGCTTGTGGAGAGAGATATGAAAGCTTCAAACTGATAGGATGCTGTTGTCTATGGCTGCCATGGAAGCTTCATTGAAGGTAGGAATGCAAATGAAGTTGGAGATAGGGTCTAGTACTCAATATGAGCTTAGAAGAGATGGAAAGGAGCTGAGAGGAGTGAAAGGAGAGTTGGGCCATGCTCAACTAAGCTTTGATACCATGTAATTAAGATGTGTGGCAAGTGATGTGTTGGACTTCATTTCAAGCATGAAAAAATCAATTAGGAGACCATACTTTGATGATTTAGATTGTGCACCGAACAAGGTGTCAAGTCTCTTCCATGTATCCTATGAGGTCTCATAGTTATCCACATGGTGGATATAGCTGTCATCTAGCTCCAGTTTGATAATGGCTTGAGCCTTATCATCGTTCTTTTACCAAGTGACAGTAAGATCTGCATCATGAGGCTTCTTTTCTTTTCCAGTGGTAATGGCCTAGAGGCCCTTCTTCATCAGGATCAATTTGATGCGAGTCTGCTAGGTATGACACCCGACTACTTTGAAATGGGCAGTTGGAGAATCTTTGCCCATGTTTGAATAATCTATATCAGGATTGTATTGATGTCGCCAAGGCATTCCTAAGATAATGTCACTAGACTGCAAATGCACAACTAAGAAATTTCTTCGTTCAGTATAATCACCAATTTTAATTTCTAAATCATGCACCTCTTGTGTTCCATTGTATCTCGTACCTAGGAATGCAGCCTTGATGAGATAATGTGTAGAAACAGTATGTAAGTTCAATTATTTGACCAATTTTGCAGAAATAAAGTCATGTGTGCTCCCATCATCATGTAAAACAGTCTTTTCTTCACCATGCACAAGACATTTCATTGTTAATAAGGAATGGGGATTTGGCATACCTAGTAAAGTATCTGAAGTAGTACCAATGTCGTCATCG
Source organism: Lygodium microphyllum (assembly GCF_053477565.2). Taxonomy (NCBI): domain Eukaryota; kingdom Viridiplantae; phylum Streptophyta; class Polypodiopsida; order Schizaeales; family Lygodiaceae; genus Lygodium; species Lygodium microphyllum. Next base: position 109,693,627 of record NC_141158.1, read on the forward strand.
TCTTCTGTGAAATCCGGCATCTCTTCATGTTCTTCATCTTTTGTCGCTCCCAAATAATTGATATGAAACAATTGGCTTTTTGAATTGACAATTGGCCGCTAGATGTCTAGGTTGATGACATTTGTAATAGACTATGGGTTTGGCTTTGGATACGTTATTGGTAATAGCAGGAAGTTTAGGAATGTTGGGATTTGACTGGAGAGATGGCTTAGGGTTTGAATTTGTGTTTGATGGCAAAGAAGGTGGTCGTGTCCAAGATTTACGGAATGAAGATGGAAGGAAATGACTTTGATTGAATCTTCGAAAATTTGAATTTGATCTTCCTTGGCAATAGAACAGACGCCATAAGAATAGAGATAGACGCTTGGAAGACCTCACCAGTCGACCTAGATGCCATCTCTGCTATGCTCAAAGGGAACACTCAGGTCAGGGAGCCCTATGGGTCCTTGACCAAGTATATCCCATGCCCAGAGGATGAGGGGGATTGGATGCACGTTCTCGCTACAATTGACCTGCCATTCTCAAACCATGAGGCGTATGAGCAGGCCATCAAAACGATCGGCAAGACAAACAAATCACTCTCTACACCAGTCTACATGATGGCAGCAAGCCTCCATGGAAGGCCTAAGCCTATTACCTTCCAAGTGCCATCCAACAAAAGGGAACTCCAAGGGGCACTGGAATACCTAACAGACCAGCTAGTTGGCAACCTAGCTGCCAACTTCAAACCGCTCCAGGATCTCTTAGAGGATTCCAAGTGGCAATGGACCAGGGTGCACGAGCTGAACCTCATGTATAACTGGGCCCTGGTTCCAGACCAACGACACAGGGCATAGCAAGCCCTAGGAGACGATGGGCAGTCGAATGACAAAGATTCCTACGATGAATACAAAGACTGCCAATTCTTCAGTGATGAGAGCGAGGGTGAAGTGAATACCATACAGTACGACACTGAAGGACGAGAAATTGAGCAGATACGAGCAGACGCCAAGCCGCAGAAAAGGCAGGCCCTTAGACTGGAGCAACGAGTCATGCGCATGAAATGTGATCGTGCGTGGTTGGAATGTATAGGAGCCATAGACCTTGAGCAAGCAGGCCTAGCCCAATCAGGAACGACATCAATACTTAGAACCAAATCGCCATCCGAATTGCGGCCACCAGGGGAGACCACCTCTTCTAGCTAAGATGGAGGGTTTGACTCTGAATCGGAAGTTACTTCGGATAGCGACCCAGAGATCCCTAGGCCGCCCATGACCAGACGCACCAAGGGGGACTTACCTGTCCACCTGAGGTGCAGACGGGTCAAGGCAGGATAGGGCAAAGCACCCCAGGGATGCACGATCAGAAGGACAGCGAAAGCCACAGGACCTCCCTAAACGCTTCACTAAATTCAAAAAAGAGAATAGGGTAGTGGTTCTGCTAGGTGCCAAGCGTCAAGGGCAGTCGAGCGAACCAATCGAAGGACCAGCCAACGTCAAGGAGGTAAACCTAGCCCTGGAAGGGGAGATACCCCGACCAGTGTTCATTGCCAATGACTTGATTGGTGAAGAAGAGTTGAGTCTTGTCGCTCTCTTGTGGGAGTACATAGACGTATTTGCCTGGTCCTTAGAAGAGCTACGGGGGGTAGATCCGAGTGTTGTGACTCACAACATACCCATGACGTCGGATGCAATGCCGGTCAAGCAACGACCGTACCCCATGAATCCAAAGCACGCTCATGCTGTCAAAGAGGAAATTGACAAGCGGATGAGAGCCACTTTCATTTACGAAATTGAGCACACGGATTGGTTATCACCCATAGTCATTGTGATGAAGAAGAACGGCAAAATTTGAGTGTGCATCAATTACAAGAAGGTGAACGCTGCTACAAAGAGAGACAACTATCCCTTGCCATACACCGAGCACATGCTTGAGAGGGTGGCAGGCAAGGAAGCCTACAGTTTTCTGGATGGCTTCTCAGGGTACAACCAGGTGCAATTGCATCCTGCAGACAGGCACAAGACTGCCTTTGCCACTGAGTGGGGCATCTTTGCATACATAGTCATGCCCTTCGGGTTGACCAATGCCCCTGCCACCTTCCAACGCCTCATGTGCACCATCTTCAAAGACATGCTTCGCAAGGAGTTAGAGGTCTTTGTCAATGATCTGTGTGTCCATTTGACCTGGATCGAACACCTAGACAAACTCTGCGTAGTCTTTGAACGGTGCCGCTTATATCGTCTCTCCTTGAACCCCTTGAAATGTCAGTTTTGGGTGAAGCACGGATGCATCTTAGGACACGTGGTGTCGAAGAACAGCATTGCCACTAACTTCTCGAAGGTCAGGGTTATTGTTGACCTTCCACCCCCAATTAATTACAAGGGAGTTCAATGCTTCTTAGGTCACACAGGATACTATCGGCGGTTTGTGCTGAACTACGTGTTGATCGCCAGGCCATTGTACAAGCTGCTGATTGTCTTCGAGTGGACCGAGGCATGCCAATGGGCATACGAAGAATTGAAAAAGGCTCTGACAACAACACCGATTCTACGAGCCCCAGACTGGACCATTACCTTCCACGTACACATCGATGCTTCGAAGTTTGCCGTGGGGGCAGTGTTGTGCCAACCTGGTGAGCATAACTTAGATTACCCAGTGAGCTTTGCTAGCAGGCAATTCACTAAGATGGAGATGAATTATTCGACAACAAAAAGAGAGGGATTAGCCATTGTGTTCGCCATGAAGAAGTTCTGGCATTACCTATTGGCCACCCCTTTCATCTTCTTCGTGGACCATCAAGCCCTGGTCTATTTACTGAACAAACCTTGTGCTACAGGATGCATAGCTCGATGGCTCCTCCTACTCCTAGAGTTCAAATTCTCCATGGTGGTACAAAAGGGAAAATAGCATTACATGGCTGATCACATGTCCCGTATACCCACAGGAGAAGCCGCTGGACAGGGCATCATTGACGAGTTACCTGACGCCCACTTATTCCACCTGTCCAGCGAGAGAGATCTATTTAAGGCTGATCTGACGCCATACTGGGCAGACGACATAGTCCAAGTGCTCGAGCATGGACTACCTGAGCAACCAATAGAAAAGGCATGACTTAGGAGCTTGATCCTGAAGATCCAGCCCTACCAGCTGATTACAGGCCAACTCTATAGGCTAGGGCAAGACGGATTGCTGCGTAGGTGTGTATGTGAGCATGAGATGCACGATGTGCTCTCAGAGGCGCACAACAGCATTGCAGGAGGATACTTTAGCGGAGACACGATAGCACGGAAGGTGCTGCAGTCCCAACTATGGTGGCCCACACTTTTCCGCGACGCTAAGCGATTCGTCAAGCATTGTGATGAGTGCCAACGGACAAAAGTCCCGATTCGTAAGGATCAAATGGAGTTAACCCCGGTTATTGCTCGCCAACCCTTCAAAAAATCGAGAATTGACTTCATAGGACCCATCAGCCTCGCGGCGCAATATTCACAAGCCAAGTACATCGTGGTGGCCACGGATTACCTCACGAAATGGGCAGAGGCGAGAGCCACATGAAAAAATGACACTAGGACGACTGCCAAGTTCTTATGGAAGCAAGTGATCTCACGCTTCAGTTGCCCCATCAAACTAGTTAGCAACCAATGCACACACTTCATCAACGAAGTGATAGCACATCTCCTGTCCACCTTTCTTATCATCCATCGCAAATCCTCACCATACTACCCTCAGGCTAATGGCTAGGCAGAATCAACTGTTGTGATTGAGGAGGGGCGTTGAGATATTTGTAATCACACCTACTTTAGTCCCTTTGTGAGAAGTGGTGAGCCTTTAATCATGTCGGCGGGGATTACACGGGTTACTTCCTCATATACATATGAGTTCAGCTCAACCCTCCGAGCTCGAATATGTAAAGTTGAGTTTACGTGAGCTTTCACAAAAATGAACAGCTTCACGACTTTTAGGTCTTCCAACCACTTGATCCTCTTTAGGTTGGTTTGAAGGTATGCAAACCTGTGGGCAGCTATATAGTAGATTCCTGAGGTACCCGTCCATCTTCGTTCCATGTACAAAGGTGATGGATTATAGATACACTCTAGGATGCTCATTATCTCAACCCTTTTTCGATAATCCGGGGAATGCATTGCAGTCATAAACATGACGCGAAATACCAAGAACCTGTTCCATGCTTCATAGTTTTGCAAGACAACATTGAAAGTAAGGAAATGTTTGGATAGCAACATTTGCTTTACTTTATCTTATTAAGATTTCATAAAAGTAAATCCTTCGTTGGTTTGCTCTGATACCAATTGTAACGTGTCCACCTATTATCTTCAGGACACGTCTTAGCAGTCCATCGGAAAGGATGTCTAGAAAGCTCCGCCCGGCACTCCCATGGAATGTTACGGGGTTTGCGATCTAGGACTTTCTGCGTCTGCCACGTAGCGGAAGTATTATGGCTGTTCCCACTTAGGACCACCTGAAATTAGGGTTTTTCCTATTGGTCATTTCCCAACCGCAACTAGTGTTGAACCCGAGCGAACTACTTTACGCAGAAATGCCAGGTCCGAAGCGGATTCACATTGCACTTGGTTCAAAGAGAATGGGAAACAAGAGGGATGCGAAGCTCAACCTCTCTGCCATAAAGCATAGTCCCATTCCATTTCCCTAAAACAGTGTAAATCGGGATAATTTATAACTTAGATTCTAGGTCAACATTCTTTCTGTTTGAATCCTTTGAATGCCCTTCCTGCTGTCCATCGTGATTTGAGAAAAGTTCTCGGCCAACCAGGACCATCCATCCATAGGACGGACCTATGGCCACATCCATTGCACTTTCCTCAGGTTGTTTTAGTTATTTAATTACCTAACAAATTAGTTGGACATGTATCAATCCGCTTCCTTAATTAGCCCGTTAGGCACTGGTTCCTTTACGTAATCATATCACTTGACATAGAAAAGCGATGTCAAACAATTTCCTTTTTAACAGGTTATCATATTTATCTTTGAAATACATAAAGTCCAGCCCGTAGGCTTATCCACAATCTGCCTGAAGGCTATCCAGCAATCCACAGGGATCACTAATCCAAGTTTCCGCCCGTAGACTAGTATGCGGGCCTCGAGATCCAATCCCGAGTCACGTTAGCCTCTTGTGCAAGGCCCGGAAGGCGAGGGATTTACAACCAGAGCCCCCTTGGCACCCAAGCATCCTCCTACTCCAAGTAGCGCTTAACGGAGAGACCTCTCACGGCGGGTTCGGTCCACCTTCCCAACGCGGTTAACAACCCCCTTGGTTAGGGTCAGGTAGGCAGTCGGGGGTAACTGAAGCTGCCTCTCCCTTCAGGCCTTCAACCTGAAGCATTAGATATCCATTTATCCTTTAATTCATTGATCAAACAAAGCAAAACAGTGCTCTTAAATCTATAACAAGCACAATCATTTCCATTGGTCGTTATTGTTGGTCAACTGCTAGGGAGTGAATCCTTCTTTCCGAATGCATCCAGTACTCGATCCGGGATTACTTGTGACTTGGCAAGATCCCTTATATCCTGGGTTAGGGCCGTATCCTATTAACCCGACTTGATCAATACCTTAGGTTCATATGTTATTCCAATTTATTGGTTGGTCTCTTGCTTTCTAGCAATTATCTTTACCCAAGGAGAATACTATATTAGGACCATTATTCATCCTCTTGCAAGATAACTTGTGTAAGAATCTGCCAATCAGCTAATTCTTTTAAATTAACCAAAGTATTTAAGATGGAAAATGCATCCTATCTCCAAAAATTATCTACGCACAATTGAATTATAACAATGAAAAATAAAAATTAGGAAGAAGAACCTGGACTTGTGGTGAGATGTCCACATGGATGTTAGGAGACGATCCTCCTGTGGCAGCGCCTGGTGCTTTCTTAGGAGCCATTTCGAATTTAGCCTTTTCACCTTGGGCGCAGAGTTACGATCTTGTCTGTCTCGACAAGGATATTAGGTGTTTATTCGCATGGAATTGGGTGGAAAAATCCCGGAGGTAGGGGGTATAAGAACGGTGATAGGGGCTTTGGGAAAGGGCCACAAGAAAGGATTTAAGGGCTTTGGATTGCGGGGGTTGGAAAAACCCACAAGGAGGGTTTTAAATCCCAGGTAGGGTGATTCTCTTTGAAAGGCCTTTTGAAGACCCATGGGGGAAAAGGGTGTAGAAGACCCTTTTGGATGTAGGGGATTGTGTGTGGGGGAAAAGGGCTTAAAAGAGGTCACGTGGAGGGATTTTGTATGGGGGAAAAAAGGCTTTATCGTGCCCACATGAACAAGATCCTACAAGGGCAATTTAGGGGGGGGGAGGTGTAAAATAAAGGCTTAAATAGGCCCACATAAAGGGGGACTTATCGAGCCCTTAGGAGGAAATTTGGGGGGGGGGGGGGGGGGGGTAGTCTTAAGGGCCATAGGAAAGGGGGCTTCTTAGGACCTTTAGAAGCTTCCCCCAAGAAGCTTCTAAAGCTTTTGGGGCCACCTGGGAGGAAGAAGACATCGAATCACGACAGCGTGCTGACGGAATGGGGCGGATTGCATCGATGATGGCGGTGATCTCCTCTGGCTCTACGGCAACAAATCGGCAGCGTTTCGATTTGCAGCGTCAGTGTCCGCTCCTCTTTCTCTACCTCATGGCTACCAGCAGCAGAGTATCTCCTCTCCTCTCTCCCCCACGCAATTAGATGGCGTCTCTTCAGCCTCTTATGGCAGCGCCCTCTCTCCTGGCTATGCCCCATAGCCTTTAAATAGGTGAGGGGAGGGGGATCCTCCCTCCCCCATGCATCAATGCGCATGAGACTCCCCCCTTCAAGCTCCAGCAAGGAGCTTGGTGGCCTTGCTAAACCCTTCTCCTCCAGCACGACAATCGGTTGGAGGAGAAATGGATTTTTTTATTTAAAAAATTCTATTATCCTAACCTAAGAGTGCATCCATATGCAAAATGCGTAGTTAGATTGGGGAGTATTACAGCTTGGAACCTGGGTTTGATTCGTGTGTGCTGCGTTGGTCGTTCCGCTTATCCCTCCAGCATTGCTGATGGCTTGGGCGCCTATGCTTCCTGCGACTTTCTTCTTGGGAGCCATTCGCATCGGGGAGATTGGGGCAGTCCCCGGACCTTAACGGTTTCGGTTAGACACGATCGGTTGGGAAGACCGCCAGATGTGGTTCATTGCCAGGAGAGTGGTTTGGGTGACTCGTAGTGGTTACCCCCTTTTTCTTTCTTCTACCTCTCTTCTTGTCCTTCTCCCACTTCTTTCTCCTTCTGCTCCTTCCTCTTTTCCTTCCTCTACCACTTCTCACCTCTCTTCCTCTACCTCTTCTTCTTCTTTCTCTTCCTCTCTCCTTTCCCTTCTTCTTCTCCTCTCCTCCTTCTCTCCCTTTTTCTTGCTCTTCCTCTACCTCTCTCCTACTCCTTCCCTTCTTCTACTACTCCTCCTCTACTTCCCTCTTCCTCTACCTTCTTTTCCTCCCTCCTTCTTCTTCACTCCTCCTTCTCTTCTCTCTCTCCCTCCTTACTCTTCTACCTCCTTCTTCTTTTCCATCCACTTCTTCTTTCATCTTCTCTCCCTCCTTCTTTTCCTTCCCTCCTTCTACTTCTCTCCTCCTTCTACCTCCTTCCTCTACTTCTTACCCACTCCTCCTTCTTTTCTCCCTTTACTCCTTCTCCCTCACTCCTACTCCTTCACTCCTCCTTCCCTTCTCCCTTTTTCTTCATCTCCTTCTTCTCACCTTCTTCTCTTTCCCTCTTCCTCCTCTTCTCTCTCTCTCACACCTTCTTTCTCTTCTCCCACCCTCTTCTTCTTATCCTCTCCCTCCACTTTTTACCTTCACGGCCCAAACAAGGAGACCATTTAATTTTTGGAGGGTCCAGGGAGGGTCCCACGTCTGCAGTCAAAAAGAGGGGGGTTGAAAAGGATCAAGGCCCAGATGGCCTGCGCCAAGTTGTCGGGGGGGAAAATGTCATGTGGGGGGGGGGGGGGGGGACTGGGTGGCGAAGCGGCCACCACAGGGAAGGGGAAAGACCCCGTTCGAAAGGACGCATGTAGGTGGCGAATGCCTACAGTCTAGGCAATGGGGGTTGCGGATGAGGCCCTAGAGGGGGGGTTGGTGCAATCAACCGCAAGGGGGGTTGCGCAGCACGATGGCATGCCGGCATGGGCGTAGCCTTCCTCCTAGGGAAGGGAGAAGCCTAGGGGAGGGGAGGGGATGGTTGACATGGCCACCCTAGAGGGTGCATGCCTTCCCTGCCAATCCACCACTCCCACTCCCTCTCTTCTTCCTCGACTGCTGTCGGTGGGGAGAGAGAGGAGAGGAGTAAAAAGAAAATTGAGTTTTTTTTAAATTTTCCTTTTCCTTTAATATTTTAGGGGAGGTTCCTATGCCCCTTACATTCTCTTCCCCTTAGAGGAATCGCGATGTCCTCATCTCAAGAGGACTTGGGGGTATTGTTGGTTGAGAGTATCTTCGTCCATCCAGGTGGCATCCTCTTTGGGATAATCTTTCCACTGGATGAGGTATTCTCTCAAGGTCCTTGACCTCAAATGCCTCTCCTTGACATCCAGGACTCTATCAGGCCCATAGCTCAAGGACTCCTTGGTGGCTAGGCATTACAACTTGATGATCATCAAGTACATGATTTGGATTAGGTAAATACTTTTTCAATAGGCTAACGTGGAATACATTATGAACTTTTAGGGTTGCAGGCAGCTATAGTCTGTAAGCATTAGGTCCTAGGTACTTAGTGATCTTATAATGTCTGCAATACCTTGGAATCAGCTTCTTGTACTCTCCCAAGGAAAGTGAACTCTTTTTAGGGCATACGCGGATGAAGACCATATCACCTTTCAATGAAGGATCTGTCTTACCGTTTCCAGTCCGCATAAGCCTTCTGTTTGTCCTTGGCGGCTTGGATGTCTTGTCTTATTGATTTGATTTGGTCATCCATGTCTTCCAGCATCTACTTTGAAGCTTCAACCCTCAAGGTTGGATCTGAGAAGCTCAAAGGATTACGACAATCATGCCCATACAATGCTTGGAAAGGGGTCATCTGAATACTTTGTTGGTAAGAAGCATTGTAGGCAAACTCAACTAGTGGAAATATCGAATCCACTTTTTGGGTTTGTGACAGCAGTGTGCCCTAAGCATATATTCAATGACTTGGTTGATTCGTTCTATTTGACCTGGTTTGGGGATGGTAAGCTGTACTTGAGTCCCAATGGCCTCAAAGATATCCCTCGAAGATAGCCCTCCAAAAGTGTGATGTGAAGAGAGAGTCACGATCACTAATGATTCTTCTGGGCAACCGATGCAGTTTGAATATCTCCTTGATGAATAATCTTGCGATGTTTGAGGCTTTATAGTTTGTCTTGACAGGGATAAGATGTGCAACCTTGGTGAGGATATCTACTACAACCATAATAGAGTTGTACCCTCCCTGAACTTGGGGTAGGCCAACAACAAAGTCCATACTAATGAATTCCCATTTCATTTGGGGAATGTCAAGTGGTTGCAATTTCCCTGGCATTTTGACATGTTCTGCCTTAATGCATTGACAAGACAAAGATTCCATGACATATTTGAGAACATCACCTTTGAGCCTATCCCAATAATAGCTCTTCCTGACCGCATTAAGGGTCTTGGCATAACCAGGATGTCCTGAGAAAGGGGAGTCATGGGCTTCCCAAAGTATCTTCTGCTTGAGAGATTGGCTTGCGGGGATACATAATCTCTTCCTAAAGTAGACAAGTCCACTACTGACAGAGAATTCTTGATACTTCGTCTTTAGCTTTGGGTCTTGATCTTTGATGGGGATCTCCCTTAGCAATTTCTGATAGACTAGGTCATGACATGCCTCTTCTCTAGCTAGCTCAAGAATTGGGTTGTTTGTCATTGCTACCTTTGTGGTTAGAGATCTTGTTGTTGATGGATCTTGCAAAATCAGAGAATTCAGAAATGCCTTGCGACTGAGTGCATCGGCAACTACATTCTCCTTTCCAGGCCGGTATTTGATTTCAAAATCATATTCTTCTAGCACTTCAATCCATCAACGTTGCCTCATATTGAGCTCATTCTGGGTGAAAATCCATTTAAGACTCTTGTGGTCCGTCACTAAGGCAAATTTGTTACCCAGCAAGTAATGTCTTCAAAGTTTGAGAGCATGGATGACAGCCAATAGCTCGAGATCGTGGGTAGCATAATTCCTTTCATGGCTCCTCAGTTTCCTCGAAGAGTATGCTACGGGATGACCTTCTTGCATAAGCACACATCCTAAGGCAAGTGCGCTAGCATCAGTCAAACTCCTTACTAAGATCAGGAAGTTTTAGGATGGGTGCTAATACCAAGCTTTGCTTTAGTTTGTCAAAGCTAGTCTGTTCAGCAGGTGACCATACAATTGCTACTTGCTTCTTTAGTAGAACAGTTAGAGGCACTGCAATCAAAGCATAGTTTTTGATAAAGATTATGTACCATCCTATCAATCCAAAAAAACTACATATTTCTTTGACAGAAGTTGGTGTTGACCATTCCACAATGTCTCTAGCCGGATCCACTGAAATTCCTTCCGCTGATACAATGAATCCCAGATATTCAATCTGTCGCTTGAAAAATGCACACTTATTCTTCTTGGCATAAAGCTTGTGTGCTCTCGTTGTTTCAAGAACAATGCAAAGCTGGGGTTCATGATCTTTTTCCTGCTTAGAGTAGACTAAGGTATCGTCAAAGAAGACGAGTACGAAGTCATCAAGATAGGGCCTAAAGATATCCTACATTAACATGTTGAAGGTAGCAAGAGCATTTGTCAATTCGAATGACATCACTAGGAATTCAAAGTGTCCATACCTTGTACTGAATGCAGTCTTCGGGATATCTTCTTTCTTGATCCTTATCTGATAATATTCAGACTTGAGATCTATCTTAGAGAAGATCTTTGCACCTTGAAGATGGTCAAGAAGTTCACCTATTCTTGGAATGGGGTATTTGTTTTTAATGGTCGATTGATTCAACCCTCTGTAGTCGATGCATAGCCGAAGCATTCCATCTTTCTTCTTCTGGAACAGCACTGGAGCTCCCCATGGCGAACTGCTAGGATGGATGTAGCCTTGGTCTAACAGTTGCTTGAGTTGCTCCTTCAGTTCAATCGCTTCCGGGATGGACATCCTATATGGTCTCTTTGCGACTGGTGTAGCTCCTGGTGCCAACTTGATTTCGTGATCGACTTCCCTTTGAGGAGGAAGTTCTATCAGCTGTTCAGAAAATACGTCTGCGTATTCCTTTAACCAAGAAGGTTCTTCCCTAGCTTTCTGATTTTGATCTAGCTTATTCAGTTTAATCAGATAGACTAGTAGACCCTTTCTAACTCCTTTTATTATCTGTGTTGCTTTTGCCAGCTGAATTTTTGGCTTACCAGCCTCTCCTTAAGTTGTAACTAGATCCCCTTTAGAATTTCGAAAGGAGACTTGGCCCTTTCCGCAGTGGATGTGGGCATCATTGGTTATTAGCCAATCCATTCCGAGCAAACATTCATGGACATCTAGGTTCATTACCTTGAATCTCACCGAAGTCGACTTCCCACCCAATAGGAATTTCACCTTAGTAGTTTGCCTGGTACAGGAGACCTCACGACCATTTGCTAATTCCACAAGTAAAGTAGGTGCGACTATTGTGGATATCCCTAGTCTTTTTGCACAGATCGGTGAAATGAAGGAATGTGTATTGCCACAATCAATTAAGGTTTTAAAGCTTATACCTTCATAATCCGATGGAGATTGGATCACCGAGAATTGGCAATTCGGACCCTTCTTGTGAAGAGAGGTGTGAACCGTTGCCCTCTCAATGTCAGCTTCCATGGATGGATCTTCTTTATCGCCCAGCTCCTTATTGGCAACACTAGAGGTTCTCCCTTTGGCCATGATGGTGGCTCCTTGGCCATGGGCAGTCCTTGGAATGGCCCTTGGCGTTGTCCTCTACTAAGCTTGGGACATTGCCTCTTAAAGTGTCTAGGATCGTTGCAATGGAAGCAACGGAGATTGCGGCCATTACCTTGTGTAGGAACAAAGTTGTTGATAGCGTTGGTCCTAGATTTCTTTCTTTGTCCCTGATTCTAGCCCTGCGCTCTCTTAGCCTGAGACCTATACATTCCCTTGTTTTGATCCCTGTAAGGCCAAGTCCTGTTGTTCCTTGGCTTGGTCTGCACCTCCTGTATTATTGGTGCAGCTCGAATGAGTGCGTCTTGTAGGTCCGTTGGGCGCATTGATTCCAAGCGGGTGTTTATGGGTGGATTTAACCCAGCACAAAACTTTGACACCTGTTGTGTCATATCCATTTGTGGTGCGTACTTTAAGAGAGAGACAAACTTTGAATAATATGCATCAAGGGATAGTCCAAGCTACTTCAATTCATAGAATTCGTTCATCTTCTATGTGCGGTAGGCAGGTGGTAGGTACATCCCTCGCACAGCTTTCTTAAGCTTCTCCCAAGTGACTGTCCCTTCTGAGATCACTTGGTATATGCACCATTGTTTCCACCAATGTCTTGCTTTGCCTGTAAGCTTAAGTTTGGCGAGCATAGCTTGGTTAGCAGGTGCAGTTCATGCTGCCTCAAAATAGTCCTCCATGGACTTGATCCAAATCTCGGCAGTCCTTCCCTTACCATCGAATTCAGGTGGCTTGATTTGTTTGAGAAGGAACTTCTTCTCTTGAATCACAGCTATACTTAGTGCACGGGTCTTGGAATCTGCACTTGCGGTTGCGCCTGTGCAATAAGATTTTTCATGTTAAAAACTTATCAAACGTTTCTCACATTACATTAATATGACCAGTACACCTTTTAGGCAAGTGACCTAATCACTTAACTCCTTTGTCAACATTTACAGCCAGGATAGACAGTAATAAAAATCTTATTCATTTATGAGGGCATGGCCCTTTTGAGTACATTTATTTTGAAAAAGTAAAAAAAGCTGATTAGCACATCAGTTTAGGGAAAATAGGATTGTGTTACATTCGGCTATAGGGACTGAGTAATAATATGGAGAGGGGTCATGGATTTTCAAGAATCGATAAGTCATAGGAAGCTTGGGGTATCCCTTCCTCTGGTACCCGTTCTTCTCATAACGCCCCAACACTTTGATTTTGTTGGCAGGGATCACCCGAGTCACTTCTTCATACACATACTTGTTCTTCTTGACTTGCTGACCGCCAACATGCAGGGTTGCGTTTGCGCGAGCTTCGACAAAGATGAGCAGCTTCACGACCTTTAAATCCTCCATCCACTTGATTCTCTTCAAGTTGGTCTAAAGGTATGCAAGTCCGTGGGTTGCTATGTAATATATTCCTGATTCTCCTGTCCATCTCCGTTCCGCGTACAGGGATGAAGGATTGTAGATGCTGTCTAGAATATTCATCATGCCTAGCCTTCGTCGATAATCCGAAACACTCATTGTAGTCATAAACATAACCTGGAACACCAAGAATTTGTTCCATGCTTCGTGACTTTGCAACCCAGCATCCATAAGTAAGTAAGGAAATGTTCTCAACAGCAAACATTGCTCTATTTTCCTTCCTCCATTAAGTTCCTTTGTAAATATTAGATTCCTTTGGTTCGCTATGATACCAACTGTAACGTGCCCGTTTGTCCGATTGCGAGACACATCTTAGCAGCCCATTGGGAGGAGGGTCTAGAAGGCTTCGCCTGGCACTCGTAGGGAATGACATAGGGTTTGCGATCTAGGTCTTCCCGAGTCTGCCCCGAGCGGAAGAGTCCAGCTATTCCCACTTGGGATCGACCTGAGGTCAGGGTTCCTTTCCTACCGGCAAGTCTCTAGGTCCTCATCATCTTATCATCTCATCATTTGAGAAAAGTTCCCAGCTAACCGGGACCACCCTTCCGTAAGACGGACCTAAGTCACGTCCACCGCACTTTCCTCAGTTTGTTTTAGTTATCTAATTACGTAACACATTTTGACATGCAAAATCAGCTCCCTTAATTAAACAATTTAATCACAAGTTCCTTCATGTAACTTAGGCACTGACACAAAAACAATGTCAAGCAAGTTCCTTTTTCTCAAGCATATGTTCTTTATTTGTCATAATTCTGGATTACATCCAACATCATGCCTGAAGGCCATCCCAGCAATCTACAAGATCGTTGTTCCAAGTTCCGCCCGTTGACTAGTACATAGGCCTCGAGATCCCATCTCAAGTCACGTCAGCCTCTTGTACGAGATTCGGAGGCAAAGGATTTACAGCCAGAGCCTCCCCTGGCACCCAAGCGTCCTCGTGCTCCAAGCAGTATCCACGGAGAGACCTCTCGCTGCGGGTTAGGTCCATTGATGGGACCTAAAATGGACCGGCACTGGCTATAGCACTAGCCGGACCTCATGCTCATGACACACCAACACCCTCACGGCCTCACGGACCAGGAGCGTCTATCAAATGCTAAAGGACAAATTGCCCTAAAGCTTAATTCATGCGTTTATAGTTCATAGTCCAACGTTTTCCTAAAACTCCTCAAAGGGAGAACCCAAAGTACTTAGGCATAACGCCTCGTCACACACATATAGGAGGTACTCCACCGACTAATAGTCGAAGCCCCACTGCAGCTCTCCTACATCGCAGGGATTGGCCCTTTGATGCGCTGCTAAACATATCACACAAACGAGCACAAAATCCTCTCTTTTATATTTCTCGTATTTCTAGGAGATATACCATGCTTCCTCACTTCACAGTCCCTTAGGAAACCGACCCTCTACCCTACGGCAAGGGATAACCTCACACTCTCAACCATGGGTCAAAGTCCTAAGAAAACAATTGCTATGCAGTCCAGAAGATTTTCCTTCGATACCATGAACCATGCATAGTGCATAATGTGAATGGTTTAGTGCACAAACAATAGAAAATCAGCATTGTGCATCGTGCGCAACCAATCTTTTCATGATTTCCATGCTAACATTTATGTATTGAAATGAGGAGAGACACCGAGCCTTACGCTCATGCTGCCTTTTCCTTTATTTTAAAACAACATCCTATAACCATGATGCAACACATAAATCAGATTTAAGATTGTACTTTGATGCTCAAACTCCCCTCTCACCCTACCATTTAATGTTTTGCAATCGTTGATAGGTGTAAGAGTCTTTTTGTGTGTATTTCTTTGTAGAGAAAGCAATAAATACGGACAAAAACATAGAAACGAGGGTAAACCGAGGCTAACCTCGTGCTCTACCTTCATTATACATTGCACAAACACTTATGTGGTTTTCTGGAATTTTCCTTTTATTGTTTCCTAATTTTCTCCCATTTAAAACCCATTTTTCACCATTTTTTGGTATTTTTCCTCTATTATTTTCAATAAAAAATGACTAGAAATTGAGATTGGTTATGGGTTGTGGCCCTTAGGTTTCTTGACAGCAAAATTTCAGGTTTTATTGATGTTATATTTCATGTTTTCCCTTTATTTTGAAAAAAAACCCCATTTTACCCCTAAAATGCGTGTTTTACGGGTTTTATACCATTAATTTCAGTCATAACACTTATGATTTTCTAATTTTCTAAGCATAACTGATCAAAATCATAGAAAACAACAACACAATGCATAATCAGCCCATGGGAACAAATATTCATGAAGCAAATTGCATAAAACATCAATTCCCTTTGTAAAAATAAAATTACCGTTCTTTGCGGGTTACGGGTTTTTATTTGCCATGTCTCGGGACTGATTTCCAGTAGCCATTAATGTCCATGACAGTCCGGAATCAGTAATCTACCCTTCTCTTGCATCATGGAGCAATCCCATCTCGGTTGGACTGATCCTTCTTCTTCCCACATGAATCTGCCTCTAGAGGAGAGAGAGGGATGAGAGAGAAAGACTAGAATCAGAGATTTCCATAGAGACCACCATTGCACGAGCGAAGGGCGGCGAAATGATCAGCAGGCAAAGGGAAAGCAAGGGCCAATGTCAATTGTAGTGGTTGCTCACAGGCAGGAAGAGGCATCTCCAAGATCTAAGCGCATTTTTCGGCGCCATACTGTTCACGCCATCCTCCTCTCTCTCTCCTCACGTTTTTTTTTCCTTCATCCCAACATTTCATGTGGCATGAAAAATTGGCCCCAAGGGTCACTTACCCATTTGACCACTCGAATGTCCACCTCTTCAAATCTTGACCGGTTTCTTGGCCATTTCCCCGTCCGGACTTCGAATTGAGCTCTGAAAAATCGTCTGAAAAATTATCAAAAATTAACAAGTGTTGTTCGGGCTCCTTTAAAGCACTTTGACGCTTAAAATCGTCCTAGTTCAAGCCACCGCCTTTGACGTTGAATATTTTTCCCTTGATATTCATAATTTTTAGCTATTTTTAAGCACTTCTCGGCATCAAAATTTCGCTCTCATTGGCGACCACAGGATAGGGCGACTCAGCCCGTCGAATCCCACAATATATCTGCACAAAACAACCACAGGAAGCATCAAGCTGATACAAAATAGATACATACTAAACATAGCACAATGCTCACCCTACCCCCTGACAAAACCAAGACATGACATCCACAAGGAGTAGGCCTAGCATAATCTGATAGAAGGTTCGAAGCTAGTCACTAACCAACTGCTCCAACACGGCCAAACTAAAAAAACTATCAAAGAGGTTGCCCTAAGTGGTGGTCTGAACTACCTACCTAGCTAAGGACAACACAACCAGGAGCTCCTACTAGGCGAGGACTCCTATAGCCTGATCAAGAAGTATTCTCTTTTAGCACATTGCTTCTTCCAGGGTTTTTATGATTTTCATACTCGGGCATGTAAAAAGGAGGGAGTTGAGCATAGTGACCCAAGGAGAACAGGGCATCGGCCTCAGGTCCTGTCTTGGTACCCAAGAACCTACCAAGCCCTCGCGAGGCGACACTTAATCCTTTTCTAACGCTCACTTTTATTTTCACTCCAACCTTCCTTAATTTCTTCTTTTCCAGCAAGATGCCACCCCTAGGAAGACAAGGCATCGGCCCCGGGTCTGACTCGTCCCCAGGAACCTACCAGGCCGTCCCTAGGCGATGATCAACTGCTTATAATTGTTCCTTCTTTTCTTTTCTATTTTTAGAGGGGTTAGAACCCCTTTTTACACACCTTTGTATAGTTTTATTGACTGTAAGATATTCAAGGTTCCTGTTTCTTTAACATCATTATTTTTCTTCTAGCAGGCTTCTCTAACTGCCTCACAACTAACAAGAGTTCCTAGAACAGTCGCCTAGCAGGCTAGCAGAACAGGATCACTAGAACTCCCTTCTAAAACAGGTCTTTTAATGCCTGGCAATGTCTTTATAGGAGGCAATGACTACTCGGACCTCCCTCAAACATACTAAACCTAAACCTCGGGCCTTCATGCCTCGAACGCCGGTCCCCAACAAGAAAAAAAAATTCCTTACAAGCACACAAACACATATAGCACAACAACCACAGTACTCATAAAGGAAAGATATCACCTGGATAGGGCCACGAGAAGCTTCCACGCAACAAAAGGCTCCTTCCAAGCTCTTCTTTCGAACCTGTCTAGCACAGAACTAAAACAAGAAACCATTAACCGCACTTGCACTAAACAGAAAACTGGCCCTCTTGGCCTAATGAAATAAAACACTTCACCACAAAAAAGAATCGGCCCTCTTGGCCTAATGAAATAAAGTAATAACACCTCGCAACACTGGCCCTCTTGGCCTAATGAAATCAAACAGAATAACACCTACACATCCCTCCCTGGAATTGTACAGATATACAATAATAAGCTCCTTCCCAAGGAGGGAAAACACAGGGCTCGTAGCCCTAAACTAAATGCATAAGGTTATGACCCATCCCTCCTGCATATATAGCAAGAGGCGTATGCATAACATGTTGTCTAATTAACCTATAGGTCCAAGATAATAACGGTAGATTGGTCTCGGCTATTCTTTGCATCACCCATATCAACCATCGTCTGCCATATATCGCATGCTCTGATAACATTCCCCACAAGTGACCGGGTCCTGTTTCATCATTGATAACAATATCCAGACTAGGATCACAATTGAAAAAAAGGTCTTCTTCATAAGCAAGATTTGCCAATGAATCCGCAAACTGATTACAATAACGTGGAATCAGCTGAAAAGACACTCTCTCAAACTCCTCAAGTAGGGTCATAACAGTTCGATGATACATACAAAGAATGGGATTCCGCACTATGTATGTCCCATCTAGCTGATTCAGGATCAACTGGGAATCCCCTTTTACTAACAATTGACGAATACCACCTTGTTTGGCAATATGCAGTCCCATAATCAAGGCTTTGTACTCCGCCATATTATTAGTGAATCCTACCCCGCGATAAGTAGCTAACTTCATCTTCACTCTACGTCGAGGATCTCAGATTACTACTCCAACACTTCCGTATATAATGTGTACGTCCACAATGGGTTTACACAGCCTGCCATCATGAACTCCTCTATTCGTAATTAATGGTAATCAAAGTTTAGCATACTAAGAGGATGAACTGACGGCTCCATCCCACCTTCTTCATTGAACTCAACAGGGATACTTGTCAACGATCGTAAGTAGTGATGGCAGAAGACTTTGATCTCCCACACAAAGGTTCCATCTTCTTGCTCAATCACTTTGTATCCTTTGCTCCACCAGATAAGTTTTCCCTGATGGTATCTTTGCTCCAGATATGGGTGCTCCAAATAAGGGATTAACCGACCCATCAACCAGCTTTAAGCTCTTTTGCAGGTCTCAAATCATCCCCAGCATGGACCTGCAATGCATTTCTCTATATTAACATACTTAGAAATAATAAGGTTTAATCTTATTAAGATTAACCTTATTTTTAAACTCTACTCCCTGTAGATCAGCTAATAGGGCCGTAGACCTATTCTTCCCTAACCTGACAATCTTGTAGGGGCCCTCCCATTTAGGTTCCAGCTTCCCTGGAAACAGCTCCCTACGCGCATCATAATAGAGGATTAATTGCCCTTTTTTAAAGGTGTACTTCTTCGTTCTAAGGTCATGCAACTGCTTCATCCGACGCTTGGCTACCTCCTGGTGTAATAAGCTATGCAACTTCAGCTCATCCAGGTGGGCTATGGTCGTAAAACGTTCAAAAAGGGAATCCTTATCTCCCAAAGAGTGGTTAATTGCAAACCGTATGATTGGCAATTCAATCTCGAGGGGTAACACACACTCTTCCCCATAGACCAATTTAAATGGAGTATGGCCGATAGCGCGCTTGAACGTGGTATTATACGCCCATACTGCCACATACAACTTCCTGTCCTAGTCTCGTTTCTTCTCAGAGACTATCTTAGACAAGATACCCACAAGCTGCTTATTAGTACTTTCCACCTGCCCATTTGCTTGTGGATTATAAGGAGTCGTTTTATTATGCTTGATTTGCCAAGCTTCTGTCAAGCTTTTGATCACCTTATTCAAAAAATGGGTTCCACGGTCTGACATTAATTCTTTCGGTGGACCAAAACGGCAGATAATCTGCTCTAACAGGAAACTTGCAGTCTCTTTTGCATTGTCCTGCCTCGTCGCCCGCGCTTCTGACCATTTTGTAAAATAATCAGTGGCGACTATAATATACCTCTTCTGGGTAGTAGACGACGGAGTAATAGGACCCACAAAATCAATGCCCCACTTCTCAAATGGAAGGATAGCCATGATAGGCGCAAGTGGGCGTTTCCTATTCTCTCTATTGTCATGTCTCTGACAGGTGTCACATCTCTTTACATACTCAAAAGAATCTTGAAAGATGGATGGCCACCAATATCCAGCTCGTAAAGCTTTCTGCGCCGTCAACCGTCCCGCGAAGTGCCCTCCACATGCAGAGTCATGACACTCCTCCAAGATAAAAGGAACCTCGTCAGGCATCACACATCAGTGATAGATATCATCAACACCTTGCCGATATAGGGTCCCTGCGATTAAGGAAAACTTCAATGCCTGTTGTTTGATTTTTCTCTTTTCAAACTTTGATAAACCAGCTCCCGTCTCTCCTGTTGATAGATAATGCGTAATGGCAGCATACCAAGATGGAATAGAAGCTGTATCAATTTTAAACATTTCCTCAATATCACTTCCTTCAGCCAAAGTCTCTTTCGGCTCCCCGAAATCCACAAGGCATTCCACAATACCCTGCAGCCTCGGTGGCTTACTCTTAATCTCATAATCGAACTCCTGCAAAGTGATTAACCACTTTGCCAAATGATCAGGCGGCTGTAGCTTGTTCATAAGCAATCTAAGCCCCTCCGCCTTCGTATAGAATACTACCTTTTCATAGAGGATGTAGTGCCTGAATTTCTTAGTCCCAAAGACCATCGCAAGACACAACTTCTCCATATAGGTATAGTTAATCTCTGAAATGCCCAATTTCCGACTAGCAAAAGCTATCGGATGATACCACTTGTCCTCCCAAATTTGGGCTAAACAGCAACTTATACTATACATAGTGGTTGCTGAAAATATATAGAACACCTCGCCTCTTTTAGGTGCTTTTAAAACGGGTGCTTTTACTAGCTCCTGTTTCACATCCTCAAAAGCTACCCTACAAGGGTCGCTCCACTCAAATGAACAGCTAAAGGATAATAAATTTGTTAATGGCAACGATCTTTCTGCCAAGGCATTGATAAACCTTCGATAGTACCCTATCGAAGGACAGAAAGCTATGAACCTCTTTCGGAGTGCGCGGTGGACTCATAGCAACTATGACCTTGATCTTTTCAAGGTCAGTTGCTATCCCTACTGAACTGACCACATGGCCCAACAATAGCCCATAAGGTACTCCAAAGACACACTTTCGTGGGCTAAGAGCGATAAAAAATTGTCTGCAACACTCAAAGCATTTTCTTAAAATAATCAACATCCTTTCCCTTACAGTGGCTGCCCCCAGGTCGTCAATAAATACTTTCAACTCATCTGGGGAGATGTCACCAAAGGTCTTGTCTGCTATTCGTTGCCACAATCCAGGTGCATTGCACAAACCAAAGGCCATCACATGGTACATAAAATTACCAAAGACAGTAATAAAAGTTGTTTTCAACTTGTCCTCTTCTGCAATTGCCATCTAGTTATATCCTACAAAGCAATCCATGAATGAATATACTTCCCTATCTACTAATTGATCCAAAATCTGGTCAATGAACGGCAACAGGTAGTAATCCTTAACTGCCTGCTTATTCAGCTCTCTAAAATCCACACATAATCGGATCTGGTTGTTTTTCTTCTTCGTGATAACAACGGGTGAACACCATTCTGTGTATTGTACAGGGAAGGTTAAACCAGCTTTCCTTAGCTTTTGTAACTCCTCAAACAACCCGTCCCTCAGTTCAAAAGGCATACGCCTTACTTTCTGATGCACAAGACGACTACGTTCTTTTACAGGAATAGTATGAACAGCCAGGCTGGGAGGAATGCCTCTCAGCTCATCGTAACTCCAAGCAAAGATATCGTGGAACTCTTGAATCAAGGACACATAGTCCTCCCTTTCTGTTGAACTGAGCATGGAACCTAATTTAATTGGCCGCGAATCATTCGACGTGCCAAGGTCTAACTCAATCACATCCACGTCTCTTATCCTATCTTGCAGCTCTATCAGCTCATTTAGAGTTATCTGATAGATATCCTCTGTAGTGGACCCCTCCTTAGATTCATCACTGGATGATGTCTCACTACCCGATGGATCGTCTACCGTCTCTAATTCAGTAGAAGATAAAGGAGCTCTCTCACTTTGAGGAGACTCAGGATAAGCATCGACTATTACTCGATTAGCACCTCGACCTAGAACCACTCGACCGGTGGGTATATCGACTTGACAGTCTGTTCGTAAGATCCAAGGCCTACCTAGCAAAACCTGGTAGCTAGGGCGTCCTGCAAATCTTATCACCCTAAAGTCCAAAAAACATTCTACACTCGCAACTGTAACATGGACCTTAGTAACGCAACCTTCTGGTTGTCTTAGACTATCATCAGCCATTCTCAGAAGGGTGGAGCTATCTTTCTGGATGCCTAGATCCAACCTCTCCATCAACTCTGAACTCATGATGTTGATGGAGGATCCAGTGTCTATAATGGCATGTTCCACTAATATTCCATCCACATAAGCTGGAACCCTAGGACAGTTCTTTTTAGCATGGTCAAACCAATCTTCCCCTACTCGTGCTATGCCCAGAGGTTCCACAATATACCCGATACGCAGGATCTTCTTAAATTCCTTGCGTACTCCTGGAGATAATTTGATCAATTGCAAGAGGTTCACATCTGGTTTAACTTCGCAAAGAGAACTTGCTAAATCAAAGTCGCAATAGGTAGCCAAAGCTCTCTTTTCTCGCCAAACCATCCTCTCTTTTGGTCTTTGGACCGGTTTTGGTGCTTCTTTCTTGGCTCTTGCCTTCTTTCTTGGCACTACCTCATCCTTCTTAGGGTCGCCTTTTCTGTCAACCGGCCTTAGCGGTCCCCCTTCTATGCTAGGACTCTGGACTTGCATCCCCTTATCACCTTGTTTAGGGTTTGCCTTAACCAGTTTTGTATTATCTTTGTCAACCTCTTTAGCCTTTTGGCCTCTTGTCACGGCTCTTAAGTTAGAGGTTTCAGCATCATTGACTCGTACAGCCTCGATAAGGCTGACTCCGTTGCCTTGTGGCAACTCTTCTATATTTGTTTTTCCCCTCTGCAATATCTGCCTAGGTGCATCATTCTGCTGCAACTTATTTCGTTGCGCTCTATGATTCACTGGGCCCGGTTGTTTACTCCCTTGTTGGAGAGAACTAATCTTACTCCAACAGGTAGCAGCTAGATGGCCCGACTTCCCACAAATGTCACATTTCACATTTGGACAATTTCTGGTGAGGAAGTGCTGTCCACCACACCATTTACAACTGAATCTAGAGGGTCCACCCTCTTCAGGGCATCGACTCCCTATCAAATTTTGTTGCTTCTTCAAGAAATTAACGTCGACCGCTATTTGTCGATATTGTTCGGAAATCATATCAGTATAATGCTTCATCATGTCCTTAACTTCGCCAAGGACATTAGATGCACTCAACTCGTAGCCTCGATCGTCAACTCGTCGTTCCATTGGCCTAACAATCTGATTTGGCACTGGCTGTTGACCCACAGGAACAACATTTGAATTTGAAACTTGGCCTCCAACATTTGGTGGAGCCAAGTGACTTGCCATGGGCATAGTCACACTGGGAGGAGCCGGTAATAGAGGTACATTCGAAACCATACTCCCTCTCCCATTAGGATTAGTCATAGGCATCCCTTGACTTCCATTCGTCAATGATGGATTGCCGCTAGGTACTAAACCCCCATTAACATTCATTCAAGAGGAGTAGGCCGTTTGTAATCGTGCTTCTACTTCCTCTGCCCGCGTAATAGCGGTATCTATATCTGCCAAGGCCACACTGCTCAATTGTACTTGGATATTAAAGTCAAACCCATGCAAAAAGTATTGCAATTGGGCAGCCGGCGGAATGGGAATGTAATTTTGCAACTTACGGAATACTTCCTTCAACTTCTTAGCATATGCTTTCACATTCTCATGAGGATCTTGACGTGTTACATTCAAGACCCGCAATCAATATTGGCCACCTCTTTCAGGGGCATATTCCGCTCGGAAAGCTGCATAGAATTGATCAATGGTGGTTATGGTTCCAGACTCTATGCTGTGATACCATACCGCAACCATTCCTTTTAACATCCTATTAAAGAACATCATGAGATGTCCCCCGTCCTGGATGCGATAATTGAACATCAATCTCTGAAATTCACAAATGTGAAATTCTGCATCCTCTTCCGCTAACCCATTAAAAATGGGCAAGGGAACTCCTAAGGCTGGTAAATCCGGCGTCCCTGCAGGAATCGCAATAGACTGTGCCATGGTGACAATCGGATTAGCAATAGGAGCTTGAACTGACGGATTCACACCCCCACTTGAAGTGGGTAGACTTGGTGGAGAAGAGGCAGGACTTATGCTTCCTCCTGCACCTAATGGAATAGGTGGAGTAGTTAAATGACTAAGACCACTCCTTCATATACGTACTGGGCTACTCCTTTGAGGAGAATAACGGCTTACAATCTCTAACCGCCATCTAGCCCTCTCAGCACGTTCTGCTTTCTGGATTTCGGCTTGATGGTCCTTGTCAGAGGACATAAACCAACTTCCTTTTGGTCCCTAGAAACCCTAGATCCGAAAACCACCACTTATAAGTGGCTCCCGGCATACGCACCACTGATGGGACCTAAAACAGGCCGGCACTGGCTATAGCACTAGCCGGACCTCATGCTCATGACACACAAACATCCTCACAGCCTCGCAGACCAGGAGCGTCTATCAAATGCTAAAGGACAAACTGCTCTAAAGCTTAATTCATGCACTTATAGTTCATAGTCCAACGTTTCCCTAAAACTCCTCAAAGGGAGAACCCAAAGTACTTAGGCATAACGCCTCATCACACACATATAGGAGGTACTCCATCGACTAATAGTCGGAGCCTCACTGCAGCTCTCCTACATCGCAGGGATTGGCCCTTTGATGTGCTGCTAAACATATAACACAAACGAGCACAAACTCCTCTCTTTTATATTTCTCGTATTTCCAGGAGATATACCATGCTTCCTCACTTCACAGTCCCTTAGGAAACCGACCCTCTACCCTACGGCAAGGGATAACCTCACACTCTCAATCGTGGGTCAAAGTCCTAAGAAAACAATTGCTATGCAGTCCAGAAGATTTTCCTTCGATACCATGAACCATGCATAGTGCATAATGTGAATGGTTTAGTGCACAAACAATAGAAAATCAGCATTGTGCATCGTGCGCAACCAATCTTTTCATGATTTTCATGCTAACATTTATGTATTGAAACGAGGAGAGACACCGAGCCTTACACTCATGCTGCCTTTTCCTTTATTTTAAAACAACATCCTATAACCATGATGCAACACATAAATCAGATTTAAGATTGTACTTTGACGCTCAAACTCTCCTCTCACCCTACCGTTTAATGTTTTGCAATCGTTGATATGTGTAAGAGTCCTTTTATGTGTATTTCTTTGTAGAGAAAGCAATAAATACGGACAAAAACATAGAAACGAGGGTAAACCGAGGCTAACCTCATGCTCTACCTTCATTATACATTGCACAAACACTTATGTGATTTTCTGGAATTTTCCTTTTATCGTTTCCTAAATTTCTCCCATTTAAAATCCATTTTCCAATATTTTTTGGTATTTTTCCTCTATTATTTTCAATAAAAAATGATTATAAATTGAGATTGCTTATGGGCTGTGGCCCTTAGGTTTCTTGACAGTAAAATTTCAGGTTTTATTGATGTTATATTTCATGTTTTTCCTTTATTTTGCAAAAAACCCCCATTTTACCCCTAAAATGCGTGTTTTACGGGTTTTATACCATTAATTTCAGTCATAACACTTATGATTTTCTAATTTTCTAAGCATAACTGATCAAACTCATAGAAAACAACAACATAATGCATAATCAACCCATGGGAACAAATATTCATGAAGCAAATTGCATAAAACATCAATTCCCTTTGTAAAAATAAAATTACCGTTCTTTGCGGGTTGCAGGTTTTTATTTGCCATGTCTCGGGACTGATTTCCAGCAGCCATTAATGTCCATGACAGTCTGGAATCAGCAATCTACCCTCCTCTTGCATCACGGAGCAATCCCATCTCGGTTGGATTGATCCTTCTTCTTCCCACATGAATCTGTCTCTAGAGGAGAGAGAGAAAGACTAGAATCAGAGATTTCCATAGAGACCACCATTGCATGAGCGAAGGGCGGTGAAATGATCAGCAGAGGCAGAGGGGAAGCAAGGGCCAATGTCAATTGTAGTGGTTGCTCACAGGCAGGAAGAGGCATCTCCAAGATCTAAGCGCATTTTTCGGCGCCATACTGTTCACGCCATCCTCCTCTCTCTCTCCTCACGTTTTTTTTCCTTCATCCCAACATTTCATGTGGCATGAAAAGTTGGCCCCAAGGGTCACTTACCCATTTGACCACTCTAATGTCCACCTCTTCAAATCTTGACCGGTTTCTTGGCCATTTCCTCGTCCGAACTCCGAATTGAGCTCTGAAAAATCCTGGGCGTCCGGCTTGACATCCTACATTAGCCGGTAACTGTTGACAACCCGCACATCAGTCTGAAAAATTATCAAAAATTAACAAGTGTCACTCGGGTGCCTTTAAAGCACTTTGACGCTTAAAATCGTCCTAGGTCGAGCCGCCGCCTTTGACGTTGAATATTTTTCCCTTGATATTCATAATTTTTAGCTATTTTTAAGCACTTCTTGGCATCAAAATTCCGCTCTCATCCATATACCCGGCGCGGCTAACAACCCCCTTGGATAGGGCCAGGCAGACAGTCGGAGGTAACTGTTCTTGCCTCTCCCTCCACGCTTTCAACCTGAAGCATTTAAGTGGTTCCCTTGAGTTAGTTCCTTGAGCAAAGAAATCAAATAATGTATCTAAGTACAAGCACGAACATTTCGGAGGTCATTTGCGGGATCGACTACTAAGGTGTGACTCCTTTTTCCCGGATGCCCAGCACCCGATCTTGGGTCTTTCCGCGACTTGGCAAAATCCCAATAATTTCAACAAGAGCAAATGGTCTTGGTAAGTTAACTTATACTTTCTTAGGGTATCCTAGTCCCTAAGTGAAGCACTAGCTGGTCAGTCAAGGCAATGGACATGCCTTATTCGCAACCCAACCAAGGGTCTTATAAGCTCTAATTCCAACCAAGCTCAGTTACACACATGGCAACACATGATTCCTCATTTAAATTTTCAAGATGCAGTCTAAATGCATACAATCCTTCCAATTCTCTTAGGGCAGTTCTATGCAGGAGTTCCCAACCATCATGCACGTTGTGCGCTTAGTATAGTTGACCCCTAAATAGCTTTTATCTCTCTTTATTCCTGGCAATGAGTACTTATTTCTAATGTATCGGATCACATGTGACTTGCGTTTATGAAAGTCCTAGGGTTTTGTTCCTAACGAAGCAAATGTATCTTATGAACAGAAATTAACATTTCATGTGTTTCTTTTAACCATAATTGCGCAATGTGAATTCTAAATGACTATTCATGCACTGAATTGATTAAAAAGCTATCATTTTATGTGAAATAAGGCGATAACCCTATCATTTTATGTGTGTAGAAGTTATCATTTTATGTGAGGTAAGGTGATAGCCTCTTCATTTTAGGTGAGTAAACACTTATGCGAGTTCAACCCTACCGTTGCATGCAACTTAGTTTTTAGTATAAACAAAACCTTATGCACGACATTAATCCTTCCATGAGAACTAAGTCCTAAATTAACTTTTTTAATGCTTGGAACCTGGGCTTGATTCGTGTGTGCTGCGTTGGTCATTCCGCTCGTCCCTCTAGCATTGTCGGTGGCTTGGGCGCCTATGCTTCCCGTGACTTTCTTCTTGGGAGCCATTCGCCTCGTGGAGATTGGGGCAGTCCCTGGACCTTAACGGTTTCGGTTAGACACGATTGGCTGGGAAGACCGCCGGATGTGGTTCGCCAGGAGAGTGGTTTGAGTGACTCGTAATGGTTACCCCCTTTTTCTTTCTTCTACCTCTCTTCTTGTCCTTCTCCCACTTCTTTCTCCTTTTGCTCCTTCCTCTTTTCCTTCCTCTACCACTTCTCACCTCTCTTCCTCTATCTCTTCTTCTACTTCCTCTTCCTCTCTCCTTTCCCTTCTTCTTCTCCACTCCTCCTTCTCTCCCTTTTTCTTGCTCTTCCTCTACCTCTCTCCTACTCCTTCCCTTCTTCTACTACTCCCCCTCTACTTCCCTCTTCCTCTACCTTCTTTTCCTCCCTCCTTCTTCTTCACTCCTCCTTCACTCCTCCTTTTCTTCTCTCTCTCCCTCCTTCTTACTCTTCTACCTCCTTCTTCTTTTCCATCCACTTCTTCTTTCCTCTTCTCTCCCTCCTTCTTTTCCTTCCCTCCTTCTACTTCTCTCCTCCTTCTACCTCCTTCCTCTACTTCTTACCCACTTCTTCTTCTCTCCCTTTACTCCTTCTCCCTCACTCCTACTCCTTCACTCCTCCTTCCCTTCTCCCTCTTTCTTCCACTCCTTCTCACCTTCTTCTCTTTCCCTCTTCCTCCTCTTCTCTCTCTCTCATACCTTCTTTCTCTTCTCCCACCCTCTTCTTCTTATCCTCTCCCTCCACTTTTTACCTTCACGGCCCAAACAAGGAGACCAGTTAATTTTTGGAGGGTCCAAGGAGGGTCCTGCGTCTGCAGTCAAAAACGGGGGGGGGGGGGGGGGGGGGGGGTTTGTGAAAAGGATCAAGGCCCGGATGGCCTGCGCCGAGTTATCGGGGGGGGGGGGGGGGGGGAATGTCACGTGGGGGGGAACTAGGTGGCAGAGCGGCTGCCGCAGAGCTATTGTTACAGTCTGTCACAGGGGGGAAAAGACCCCGTTCCAAAGGACGCAGGGAGGCGTAGCCTTCCTCCTGGGGAGGGGAGAAGCCCAGGGAGGGGAGGGGATGGTTGGCATGGCCACCCTCCATGCCTCCACTGCAAATCCACCACTCCCACTCCCTCTCTCCTTCCCCGACTACTGTCGGCGGGGAGAGAGGGGAAGTGAGTAAAAAAACTTGAGTTTTGTTTTTTAATTTCCTTTTCCTTTAATATTTAAGGGGAGATTCCTATGCCCCTTACAACCATGCTCCTGCTTAAAACCCTTTGCTACCAATCTAGCCTTGTATGTCGGCTTGGGGTATCCAGGGATACTTTTCAGCTTGTACACCCACTTGCATGGCAAAGCCTTCTTGCCCTCAGGCAAGGAAAATAAATCCCAAGTCTCATTCTTATGCAATGAGTCTATCTTAGACTGCATAGCCCTCTCCCAGGAGTGACTGTCAACTCTACGGATAGCCTCATCATAGGTGAAAGGCTCTCTTGCATCTGTAACCAAGACATAATGTATCGAGGGCTGAAATATATCAAGTGGACGTCTATCTCTAGTAGACCATCTCACCGCAGGCTCTGTTTCCTACCCAGCTGCTTGTCCAACACCCTGACCATGAGCATCTACTATAACTGTAGGCTGTCCAACTGGTTGTGCGGGACCTCTCGGCTCCTCCTGAAATATGACCCTGCGGATATCAACAACTCTCTCAGGTTGCCGATGCATCTTGTCTACATCATGACTGCAGATGACTTTCCGCGCTTGTGGATCCCAGAGATGGTAACCCATCTCGCCTGCATCCCCATAACCAAGGAAAATGCATTTGACACTCTTAGGATCCAGCTTACTTCTCTTGTCCTTGGGCACATGGCAAAATGCCTCACATCCAAAGACACGAACATGCGCATAAGAGGGAGGTTTTCTAGTCCATAGCAACCTAGAAATCCAAACCACTAGAAGGTGATCTGTTTATGACATGCACAGCTGTACTAACTACCTCAGCCCAAAAGCTCTATGGTAGGCCTACATGGCTAAGCATATTGCGTACACGCTCCTGGATGGTTCTATTCATCCACTCAGCCAAACCATTCTGGGGGGGTGTAGGGGGCGGTCAACTGATGCTTAATACCCCGCTCATCACATACCTGCTCAAAAGCACATGAGACATACTCACCCCCATTATCTATCCTTAGGCATTTTAGCCTATACCCAGACTGGTTCTCAACCAATGTAAGCCATCTCTGAAACACAGCCAAGACATCAGATTTCAGCTTAATGGGATAAGCCCAAAATTTCCATGAAAAATCATCTATGAATGTAACAAAATACTTTGCACCACCCATAGACTGACAAGGCATGGGCCCACAGACATCCGAATGTACCAATGCCAAGGGCTCACTCCTGTGTGGCCTACCAGACTTCTTATGCGTAGACCTAGTCTGCGTGCCATAAAGACAATGCTCACATGAATCAAAACATGCATAATCAAGGGGCGATAAGTATTGCAAACCAGAAAGAATTTTCATTCCCTTCAAAGACATATGGCCCAAACGGGCATGCCAAAGAGATACATGTGGGATAGAACCCACAGACAAAACATGATCAAGGGGAGAAGTGGGTACAATCAAGGGATAGAGGCTGCCAGCCTTGGCACCTCTCGCAATCACAAGTCTGCCACGAGTGATCTTCCATGCAGAGTCTCCAAAAGATACATGATAACCTACGTCATCAAGCTGTCCAGCTGACATGAGATTGCATGTCAAAGCAGGTACATGATGTACATCCTGCATAACAAAACTGTTGCTAGAAGGAAACTGCAGCCTAACATCACCAACGCCCACAATATCAAGAGAGCTATCATCATCCAAGCGCACAGAACCCGAAACAATACGGTATGAATGAAACCACTCTCGACAAGGTGTCACATGTAAGGACTCACCTGAGTCCAAGAGCCAATATTGTGCATACATAGAGTGTATCTCTCTCATCTATGAAGCACTAGAAGAAGCTGCAAGGATATAATCATCATCAACATCCTCAGGCTGCATAACATTGATCTCTTCAATTTTAACACTGGACTTTGCAAGCACTATGCTGCGATCAGAAGACTTATCCTGTGCTTTGTCTTTCCCCTTATCTTTGCGCCTTTCATTGCGCAATTCATGGCATTGTGGCCTAATATGGTGACAAGTAACATCTGCATTCCTGTCACAGGATTCACTATGTGACTTCCCACGAGACTTGGATCTAGATTTCTGAGAATCCCGTCCACGGCCACTGCCACTGCCATGCTTTCCATATCCATCATTCCTGCCTCTAACTGTCATAGCATGCGACACACGAGAGACATCCAAATTCTTACGGTTAATCTCTTCCTACAGAAGAGCACTCTCAACATCAGATAATTTCAAGGTAGCACTAGAGGCACATAATGCAATGCGGAATGCATCCCATGACTCATTAAGAGTACCAAGCAAGAAAAGAGGAGTGACATCCTCTGCAAAAGTAATGTCCTGCAAAGTCAAGTTCTTGAGTATAGCATGGAAATGGCTCAACTGAGCAGACATAGTCACATTCTCCTTCATGCGCAGATCCATAAGCTACTTCAGCCAATACATCTGACTCATTGGACTTTTCTTGTCATAGAGATTCTTGATTTTATTCCACAACTGCCATGCACTCTGTTCTTCCTCAAATACATTGTAATGAACCTATTCTGTGAGAGATAATACAATAGTGGACTTACATAACTCATCAAGCTCAAGCCATTTTTCATCTGGCATAGTTGTAGGCGGATGGCCGCTCAACCTCAATGGTTTGATCTGCGATTTCTGCACCAACACCTGTAAAATCTAGCTCTTCCAATAAGAATAATTCATACCATCAAGCTTAGTGATGTTGAAAATAGCATGATCAGTGGACGAACTTGCCATAACGCAGGCTGGAAGACTGTAGACAGTTCAAAAAACTGCTTGTTGTTTACTACAGAAAAAGACAAAAAAATCACAAAAATCGAGAGAAAATGGCAAGAGAAGTGTAACCAATGCTGCTGCCCACCAAGCACTAGTGAAAGTACATCATTTCAGAATATTTCAGCATGAAAAATCCATGCCAGTCCGGAGTTATATGCTTGCTGTAATAAATGACAGTAGGGTACTTTGAGAGGCAATTACTGACCAAATCACTGCACCAAGTCAATAAATGACAGCCAAGACATGACCAGTCATAAACATGCATAAATAAGCACCAAACAGTCATCAAGACCCTGAGCAAACACCCAAACATGTCACCAAAGCATCCTTTAATGAGTAGGCATACCCCCTCGACAATAGGGCAAAGTATACATAACACTGGCAAGACCTGACACTAGTAGGTGTATGCTCACAAGATTGCAAAGCCCAAGCTCAGGTCAAAAGCAACTCCAAGATATCAGTGCATGAACCATGCAACATTTAAGTGTAAGAGAGCCCAAAGTCTCAAATATTTGTAAAATGCTCAAATAGCATAAACCTCCTGCTCGATGTCGGCCAAGCATACAAAATGCTCCCACTGGCTCAAAAGGCAGATAAACGAGCTCAACAACTCAAGCAAACCAAGTCAAAGTACTAAAGATAGGTAACCAAGACAATGCCTCAATAGCATCTAAGGTCTAATGGAAAAAGCCAAGTCGTAACGGAAAAATCCAAGTCAATGTCCAACTGCTCAAGGGAATACTCAAATGAATGTCGATACGAGCTCAAACAACTGCCATCCACAGCCAAAGCATAAAGCATTCACCAAGACATCATAACCCGTACTGAGTAGCCTAGGCATAAACCATGTCATATATGAAATGTCTGCTGCAAAGAAGTGACAGTCAAACCCAAATCAAGCTCTAATCTTAGCTCAAAAGCATTTCAGAGCATAAACAAGACATGTGGCATAGTCCAAATACATCACGACATCATACTGAGTAGTTGGGAGCACCCCGTGACCAATAGGCATAACCCAACTGTATCATAAATAGCTTCAGCCTTGAAGTTTCCAGCAACATATAACCTCTGTAAACTGAGCAAATCAGTGCTCAATCCAAGCTCAAATCCATAGCCAAACCATTGGCATACATTCCCGTATGTATAGGCACCAACCGAGCATAATCGGGCATCAAATGCCAAGACCTGTAAGCATAAAATTGAACTAATAGGTGGCTGCCCTATTTTGGACAGATCTAGGATTATTAAAAACAGTCAATGGCTGAGCTAAATCAGTTCCAAATGTGTCTCACATAAGAGGCATAACATCCACAAGTGATCTTGTATCAATAGACATCAGTAGAAGCATCACATAAGCCATAGGCATACAAATACATGCTGTCTCAGAATTGAAATCTGTTGCAGAATATTATTTCATCAGAATTTGGCAAATCCAACATCACCATCGCATCCGGAGAGTGCCAAAACCCCAACTTAGACTTTTAACTTGCTTGAATTGGGTTCCGAATGCCCGAGATATGACAAAAAGAGTGACTTTTGGGCTAGATTTTGAAACATGTGCAAAAAAAAACGTGAGCTGGCTAGGGGGTCTGCTGTCCCACGTGTCAAAAATAGGGCCCAAAGGGGGCACAAATGGGGGTCAGAGAAGGCCTACACCAAGCCTCATCAAGCCTTGATAGGCTGGAAGCAAGATCCAGGTGAAGGAAGCTCCAAGAGGTGTGAGCTATGGCTGCCCACAACCTGTGAAAACCCTGTTTACCTAGACCTGTGGACTGAAGTAAAACCTTGAAATAATGAAGCAATACCTCAATGTCAATGCCCTGATGGTGCCTCAATAGGTCGGGAAGAAGCTCGGGAAGCCGGGGAGTGACGGGAGCTCAAGAGAATGAGCTATGGCTGCTAGGAAGGAGACCCAATGCGAGTGGGGAGTCGATGGGAAGCTGAGAATGCCATGAGCCAAGCTCAAGAGTCGGAAGCCATGCTCTGATATCAGTTGAAAGGTGAGAAGGATCGAAGCTTGCACTCAAGAGCTATGGCGGGAGAGTAAGAGCAAGAAAGAGAGAGACAAGAAATGGGAACTCCAACAGTCACAATGTGTGATCGGGCCTTCCTTTATTCAAACTATCACTAAAAAATAAAGAACAAAGTGATGATGACGGGCGCCCTCCACATGCAGTGTACAGTGGCGATGACTGTCAGTGTAGTAATACACAGGCGGCTAGGCGGAGGCGCCTTTACCCCCCAACAAGATATACAAAGATGTGCAACAATCATTACAGGCTACCATTCCAAAAAAATTAGTGAAGATCATGCTATCTATGCTTATCAACATTTTTCTGGAACTGTTCTAAGAGTTTGATGTTAACATTACCAAGACAATGCTAGTTTTCACATGAATGGACAACGAATTACTAGCAAAGATACTGCGGAGCCTATGGTTCATGAAACAGGTGGGACATGTACACTATCGCATTGTACTTGATACAGTTGTGGCAAAGTACATGATCACAACCCAGACTTTTATACTATCATTCTGGTATTATCGGGAGCACTATATCAATGGAGTGCTTGTGCCAATGGACCAGGAGACTACAAGCTTGCAAGCCAACCAGGTTATAGACATTGAGGTGGTAGATGAGGCCTCATCTCTATTGACCATTATAAGCATAAGAGAGCAATATGCTTTGGTCGAGCAAAAGCTTAGTACTACCGACTTGAGTTGCTCTTGTAACACGCAACCTTGTAACCTAAGCTTCTCTTGCAAGATGTACCTTGTAACACAACTCTTCTGTTAAGGGATATTTTGTAACACACCTTTTGTTATAGAATGGACCTTTTGTAACACACAAAGCCTTTAATAATTTTTGGATCATTCCTGTCAATTTCCTCTCTACAATTAGTTGCATTATTGTTTTAGTGTATTTTTGAGTGCAGAGATGGTGTAATTGACATGATGTAATTGACACAACAAGCTGAACCTTGTAACACACAACCCTTCTTAAGGGATGGGTCTTTTATAACACACAACCCTTTTGTTAAGATTGGTTCTTTGTGTCATTTTTCTTTTACTGTTATTTTGGTGTGTTGAATAGTGCTTTCCTTTGAGGAATACAAAGATGATGTAATTCGGACATTTTCTTAAATTCACAAGATATCAAAGAAGATATAGCAAAATACACTATCCAAATGTCTTTAAAAATCAAAGAATAATGTGTTTCTACATTATATCATTCGACCATACATATTCAGTAGCACATCCTGGAAACCAATACGAGCACAAAAGATATGGCTCTCCAAAAAATCATCATCCTCAAAGCTAGGAGCCTTAATGAGGCTTCCAATTGGATTGTACCTTGCTTTTTTTGGTATTTTGTCAATAAACATTGTATTATTAGGGTCAATTTCAATGTCTATATGTGCGAAAGGTTTTGTAAATAGTCCATGGCCTGGCTCATAGGGATGCTCAATTTTCGGGTCCTCATAGCACAGGGCCCTATCATAAAAGAACTAAAGATGCTGCTCACCAGAGAGTGGATAATGTCCAATTGTTTTGTGATACAGAGAAGCACCTAGAGTCAAGAAATGTTTCTCTAGAAGAAATCTTGGAGAGATATGGCCTATATGTGGAGATCTAAGTGCTCAACTAAAGGTAGTTATAGTCTAGCTATGGCTACCACAAGGTCACGTGATAGCAGTCAAAGTATAGGAGTCAAATACCAATTTGGTATTGATGACCATATGCATACCCAAAATCCCTTCAGCAAAAAGTCTACTATAAACTATTGAAGTCCTGGCCGCAACATAACATAATGTCCCACAATAAACCACGACCGCAGATGTGTATTTCAAAAAGGGCTTCACCTTCTTCGCAAGAGCAGCCCATTGACATCTAATATTATCAATCTTTGTACCCAAAACAAGAAAGCATGTCACCAATTCAAACATCCAAGATACTTAATGAAGAAGGTTAGATGACCAAGTCCACTCAAACACAAACAAAACATTAATACTCAAAACTCAAATAGGAAACTCTACCAAACAATTTGTTTACATGAATGGATAATGAGAAACAAAGTCTGGTACATTCAAGTAAGCCTACTAGAGTTACATGAATGGTCATACAAAAGATTAATTCACAGAGCACAATAGGAGATTGTAAAGAATTCTACAATTACAAGAAAATTAAAAATGATATCTAAGGAAAGGCGCCAAAACGCTTGGAATCAATCCAGTGTGAGGGAATGTCATGAGCTATGGCATCAATCAAGAGTCAGCAGAGTCAGGAGAAGGTGGACTTGATGATGGCTTCTCATCTTCCACCTCCGGCATCAACATCACCATGGAGGGGCCTTCATTAGGTTGCGGCAGTGCACCTGCATAGCCTTGTTTTCTTTCCCCTCATGAATCTTCTCTTTCCATATGGATGCATGTCCTCAACTTGTGTCATCCCCATTGCAATAGCTTGACCCGCATATGACAAATAATATGGTATTCGAAGCACCTAGCATCCATATCCTACACCAAAAACTCGCAAAGCGAATTGCTTTGCTACTACCAATATCACCTTCTCGGCATTGGTTGCCACAGAATGGCCACCCAAATACCTCAAAACTACCTTCAGTGCAAAAAGAGGTAGCACACATTAACTGGAGAGAAACCCTTGTGAAATATTATGATCTGTCATTCAAGAAACAAGAAAAGAAAAGATGTTTGTAAGGAAACATTGCCAAATAATATATATATAGAGATTCATCTCTTAGTTGTGTATATGTACATGTGTACATACGACTTGTTACCTTTTTATGATTGAAACGTCCCACATAGTGAGCCAACCCGGAATCCTTTCTGGTCTCTTTTAAATTGGAGGAAGATGAGGATGCAGTGCCTACTGACTTACTCCCTCCGGCTCTTTTAATGAACTCATCTTCACAAACAAGAAGCTAGAAATCAAACATATTAAAATTGAAAAATGCCATAGAAATAGCAACTACTTAACACTAAGAACAAAGGGAACACGCACTACCATATGATTCTCATCATTTTCTAGCAGTCTTCTTGACCATAGCGGGATTGTCCCCCCAATGTTTGGCATTGATTCTCTCTCTTTGGATCCTGCCATGTCCAAACTCCTAAATGCTCTATAGCTTGAACAATCTCTATCTCGGAGGGAAACTTGCTCTCTTGTGACTTAGCCTCCTCAAAAATTGTGTTGGCAGTTGTTTTCCTGTCCTATAATCCTCCTCCTTGGCTTCTGAGTAGGCCAAGAATATTTATCTTCATCCACAACAAAACTGATATCAACATCGCTGAATTCAGCTAATGTTGCAAGACACTAGCCCTCATGCATATTTAGTTGCTGCATAATGTCCACTAAAAGAATAAACTCTTCATTTTTCAGGCCCATCTTAAAGCTCGGCATGCATGATAAAGGAAGGCCTTGAGGCTCGTCCTCCATCTCTTTACCCTTCCCTGGGGCATCCATATCAAATCCCAGCACAGTAGCCCTCATGCATATTTAGTTGCTGCATAATGTCCACTAAAAGAATAAACTCTTCATTTTTCAGGCCCATCTTAAAGCTCGGCATGCATGATAAAGGAAGGCCTTGAGGCTCGTCCTCCATCTCTTTACCCTTCCCTGGGGCATCCATATCAAATCCCAGCACCA
Organism: Lygodium microphyllum; assembly: GCF_053477565.2. Lineage (NCBI taxonomy): Eukaryota > Viridiplantae > Streptophyta > Polypodiopsida > Schizaeales > Lygodiaceae > Lygodium > Lygodium microphyllum. The sequence continues at coordinate 109,730,724 of NC_141158.1, forward strand.
TAGAGTCGCTACCTGCCCAAGGCTCACTCTTCCTCTTAGTTGATGGGTATCTCTTCATCATAATCCTCATCCTTTGCCAGCTGAGCCCCCTCAGAGGTGGACAGAGCCTGTGCTTCTACATCATCTCGAAGCTAAAGGTGCAAAAAACACAAAAACCCGTACTTGTACTGAACAAGTCGACAAATGGAGGGGACAACTATCTAGGCACACTATGCCACACAAGGGGATCTTCTTCAAATCCCTTCTAAGCTTTCTTGCACTTACTCTATCTGATGACCAAATCCTTGGATGGACATAAGTCACTCCATCCAGCACAACAATACTCGCCGCGATCAGAATTTTGAACTCATGTTCATAGTCCTCAAAGGCATTGAATGCTAGCACCTGCTCTAATGGAAAATTTACTGTAAACATACAAGAGAGCTTGTGTGCTCTAAGCATAGCACCTGCTGTGTAAAAAATTCAAAAAGCTTGTCCTCTGGAAGCTCCTTGGCAATCTCGTCATCCGCAAGAAGAATGACGTTGAATGGTGAACTTCGGGCCATCACTTGATCATAACTCCTAAAAAAGGGGCTCGAGAAAATAGGAACCAAAGATTAGTAAAAGAATCAGAAAAATAGGAACCGAAGAAAAAAAAATCAAGAAAATACAAAAAAGGAACTTCGGGCCAATGGGCCAGAATGGCGCAAGTGAGGCCCAAGGACCTTCCTAGGGGGGCCTCTAAGACCATACTTTGAGGACTTTGATTGTGCACCAAATAGAGTATCCAATCTTTTCCATGTATCATAGGATGTGTCATAGTTATCCCTCAGTTATCCACATGATGGATGTATTTGTCATCCAACTCAAGCTTTATAATGGCTTGAGCCTTGTCATCTCCTTTTTGCCAAGCAACTGCAAGAGTTGCATCCCAGGGCTTCTTCTCTTGTCCATTGGTGATGGCCCATAGACCCTTCTTCATTAGGATGAGCTTGATGCGGGTCTACCAGGTATGAAACTGGACTCCTTTGAAGCAACATGTTAGTGAGTCTTTGCCCATGCTAGAGTGGCTGGAATAGCAGCAAATTAGCAATAAATTCTCAAATTTGAGCGATAGAAAAGTTGATTGTGTCAAAAGACACAAGTGCTAAGAGCACTAGATGAGTGTCAATAGACACCATGTTTGTATCATCTTCCTTGAGTCTTCCATTTCTTCAAAATCCTTCAAGATATTCTAAAATCGAATCTTCCCCTCCTTGATTTGATGGTGGGAACTTCAAATTTGCATGACAAGAACTTCAAAGTGTTGGAAGTAGTGGGAAGATGAAGTGAAGGAAGCTTTGAAGAAAGTTGGCTATGGAGAACTGAGAATTAGGGTTTCTGGCTGACTAGTTTTTCCTAGATTACAATAGCTACAATAAAGCATTTGGGCTCAAAATTTATCAGCAGGAAGCTTATGTGATGGGCTTTAAATGCGCTACAGCCAGAGTGAATTGCAACACGCAGGCGTGGATCCAGGTGTACGACAACATGCATACATAAAATAGGACATCGACCACAAATTTTTGAAATGATGAGCTCTGGCTAGGACAATGTTGGTGTTTGATGTGCCATAGATAAGCTTTGGGAGTCGAGAAACACTTTCCCAAAAGGAAGCACAGGAAAATATGACCTATAGAGAGAGATCTAGAAGCTCCAATTGAGGTATGTCTTGCTGGCTATGGTTGCCATGGAAGGTCAAGTAGAGATGGAGGTGGAAACTGAGCTCATGAGCTGACCAAAAGTGAAGAGGAGCTAAGAGATCAGAGAAGGGAGCTCAGCCATGCTCACCATGGCTCTGATACCATGTTGAAATGCACGGATCTGAGCATGGCTATGGTGGCTTGAAGTCATAGAGTGAACTCATGAAGACATAGAGATGAAGATTGAATGTTACACAAGTGAATTAGGTTCCAAGATTGAGACTTGGACTCATAAACACAATCTTGTGTGAGTAGACAATGACACAGACACTTGAGGGGAAGGTCAAAGTACTACGACATTGCATTCAAAATGAAAGTACAATGCTTTATAGCTTCATGATAGGTAATACTATGCACCATTGTGGTTATGGGATCCAGTAAGCCTGCATGTCCTTGGCCCAACTGCTCCATACAAAGAGGCACACGGGGTGTGATTGCCTAAATCTCAACACCCATCACTTAGTAAGGTTGTATACTAGTGCTAAGTAAGGCAACATCCGCTAGTAAAATATGACTAGCCAACTACGGTGGAATCATGCAATCAAGGATTTTACTAGCAATTGGCTAGCAACACTACTTAAACTTCCATCATGATTGGCCAACGGCTCATGCTATTATCACCATATCCAAGTCCTAAGTTAGACATGTTTCCTCAAGCTATTAAATCTAGGCTGAGGGGTGATGACCTAGTACAACTAGGCCGAGGGTGATTACTAGTCCACTAGCTCATATAGAACTATGCAATGTGCAGGTGTGTGGACTCTAGACAAGGGTCTATTTGAGTGTGCAATAAGACATGTGTGTATGTGCACACACATATATATGTATGTATGTATGTATGTATGTATGCAAAAAGAGGGGGAGAGATTTCTCAGTTGGCTAATAGCTATGGTGGTTTGGGGATGTTTGAATAGTCCTTCCCAAGGTACATGTTGCAACTTCCTAGGAAACACTTGAGTAGCATTGCACCAGTTGATTGAACTTCAAGTTAACTCTAAACTTGACTCCCGATGATGATTGAAGTTCGTGAGAGATTGAGTCGGCTATGTTGATTTGTGGTGGGAATTTGCAAATGTTTTTTGATTAAATACGAACATACTTAACTTTTTAATGTCTTAACATTACAATTTAGGATGTGGTTAAAGTTTTAAGAAATATATTCTAATGATTAAATTTTTATGAAATACTGATTATAATAATCTTTTATTTGTAGAATGATAAATGCGCAACTAAAAAATGAATTAGTTTTGGAGGGGTGTATGGAAGTGCGACCCTTCATTCGAAGTTTTGCTCCAAGTTAACACTGCAACATTTGAAGTTTTCCTATAAGTTAGTCCTTAAATTCCAAGGGTGAATTTGATGTAAAGGATACTATTCTTTTGCAGCAAGGGCGAAAAGCCTTCCGGAAGGGCATGGCAATATTCAAAACCAAGGCCTCTTTGGACAACTGCGAAGCCCCCCGTATAAATTTTCACGTGGGCCAGGACAAGATCATGAGTCATATTTGACAACAAACAGCAGCGTGCGTGGATCGCGTGACAGCCCGCCGATAGCTATAAGTATGAAGAAAGACGAACGATGGCAACTAGCTACTAGCTCACTGCTCACAGCTGCAACGTGAGTAAGCTGCTGTAACTTGACACCACCTGAGGCTAATTAGCTAATTCGAGACACCCCAACAATCCGACGACTGTCATGGCGGATATGGAGGCGGTGGTGGGAATGGTGGTGATGACGCTGCTGCTGCTCATGGCGGTTGGAGCGAGCTGGTCACGCGCGGGGCTGGCGAGCGTGGCCGAGGAGTGCCTGCAGAGTGGCGGCGTGCGCAACTACACGCTACCCGGGGACGCTGCCTTCTACCACCTTCTGGAATTCTCGGCGCAGAACCTGCGGTTCGTCGGGGCCCCGCCGCCGTTGCTGCTGGTGCTGCCGGAGTCCGCCGCCGAGCTCCAGGCCGCGTTCCTGTGCGCGATGGGCAGCGGCCTGCCCCTCCGCATCCGCAGCGGCGGCCACGACTACGAGGGCCTCTCCTTCACCGCCGATTCCCCCTTCTTTCTCCTCGACCTCATGAACCTCGACAGCGTCGACGTCGACGTGGACGCCCGCACCGCCTGGGTCCAGGCCGGCGCCACTCTCGGCCAGCTCTACTATGCCATCTCGCAGGCCAGCCCGGAGCTTGGCTTCCCCGCCGGCGTCTGCCCGACGGTGTGCGCTGGCGGCCACATCAGCGGTGGCGGCTACAGCTTCATGTCGCGCCGGCACGGCCTGGCTGCCGACAACGTCCTGGACGCCCTGCTGGTGAATTCGACCGGCGCCCTGCTGGACAGGGCGGCCATGGGGGAGGACCTGTTCTGGGCCGTCCGCGGCGGCGGCGGCGGCAGCTTCGGCATCGTGGTGGCTTGGAAGCTGCAGCTGGCGGCCGTGCCGCCGCGAGTGACAGCTTTCAACGCCTTGCGCGCCAACCGCACCGACATTGCTGAGATTGTCCATGCGTGGCAGACGGTGGCCCCGAGCGTGGCTCCGCCGGAGCTGCAGATTGTGATTTATCTCTACGGTGGGCAGACGGTGTCGGAGAAGCTGGTGGCGCTGGTCTACGGTTACTACATGGGGGAGCTGCAGGAGGCGCTGGAGCTGGTGACGGACATTTTCCCGGAGCTGGGGCTGACGGAAGGGGAGTGCAGCGAGGGCAGCTGGATTGAGGCGGTGGCGAACGTGGGACGTGCGGGCAGCCCCGAGGGGCTAGCCCAACGCCTGCTGCTGGATAAGAACTATTTCAAGGCCAAGTCCGACTACGTTCAGACACCCCTGTCGAGGTCCACGTGGGACGGGGCCTTCGACCTCATAGAGGCCAACCCGGCGGCCGGCAGCATCCTGTTCGAGCCCTACGGCGGGGCCATGGCCGCCATCCCGTCCAACCACACTCCTTTCCCACACCGGCGTGGCAACCTCTTCGTCCTGCAGTACCACGCCGACTGGCCCAACGTCTCCTTCTCAGAACCTGCTATGATCCAGTGGTCCCGCGCCCTCCACGACTACATGGAGCCCTTCGTGTCGCAAAACCCCAGGCAGGCCTACGTCGGGTACCTGGACCTTGACCTCGGAGAGAACGCAACGTATGCGGGTGCGGCCACCACATGGGGCCCCTGCTACTTCGGTGACAACTTCAAAAGGCTGGCGCAGATCAAGGCGCAAGTGGATCCCGATAACGTCTTTCACCACCCTCAGAGCATCCCTCCCTACACACCAGAAGCAGAAGAGTCTGCTGGTCTGGCCGCTTCCTACTGATGATAATGATAATAGTAAATTTTTTTCATCGTAGATCTCTTATGGCTTCAGTCTTCGTTGCATCGATTAAATACATAGGATAGGATGGAGAAATCTATACGGTCATACCCGAGCTTACATGAATTCTATCGCATAAGATCTTGTAGAAGCGACGCCAGTATACACATACAAAATAGTATTCAAATTTTGCTTACAAAGAGGTCATACGACACTGCATTATCAGTTCCGGCATAATCAAGGCACGGTTTCCGTTTTCCAGAAAAACAGGAGGGCGATTACATCACATGCATCGCGTGAGACCGGGCACATGTGAATCGTTTCATATGTATTAAAGCTACGTGTTAAAGCTGCACAAGCGCTCTCATAACGTCGTAGATCTTTTTGGAATCATCATTCATGCTTTGTCCCAACGCTTGGCTCAAGATGAATGAAACCTGGCTTTATCCATAGTCTTCATTAGCTTATCCCATAGTGACCTTATCACTAGACATGAGGCTTGAATTTGAGCTCCCTCACATCCTAGTTACCTCACCACTTTGTTGATCCCTTCTTTGCTAATTTGTCTTACAAAGAGGCTAAGTTGAGGGTGACCTTACCACTAGACATGAGGCTTGAATTTGAGCTCCCTCACATCCTAGTTACCTCACCACTTTGTTGATCCCTTCTTTGCTAGTTCGTCTTACAAAGAGGCTAAGTTGAGGGCGATTGGTAAAATGCCTTCCTTATAATCAGCCTTTCACGTTTGGATTGATTGCAAAATTAATGGGAAAACCCGCTTGATAACATTGAGATCTTTCCATTCTTGCCTTAGGGCTTTTATTTCTATCTCCACATGCCCACAAACGCAGAGCAAAGGTCATTAAAATTGATTGTTACAAATTTAGCTTTCTCTATTGGAACTTGAAAAATGATGGTCCAAGACCATTGCCCATTGGCATTTTGAAGTCAATAGATTGAAAGTCTTTGGGACTTGTTGTAGAGGATTTCCATACTAATGACCTCTTGACATTTCTCCATATTTAACTACCTATTGACTTAGGACTCTAAAGCCTTGGCAAAGTCATCCTACACTTTTAGTAGCACATGAAGCAAGTGTTTTTTTAACAATCAAATATATAAGTCACAAGCAACTCCTTTAATAAAGAGTTAGAGCTCCAAGTTAATTACTCCATCATTCCATAGTCAAGGTTCTTTTAGTGAAGGCTCAATGATGACAAGAGAAAACACTAACGGGGTTATTGGGGCATCATTGTCTCATATACCACTTCATGGAAAATGTCCTAGCATGGTATCCATTGGATGAAGTGTAGGTAAAGGTATTGACGGAAAAAAATATCCAATATATTACAAAAAGAGGTGCCAAACCCCAACGCAATCATAATCAACAGATTACAAAAGGAGGTGCCAAACCCTAATGCAAGTAAACCTTGATGATACATTGTTACATATCTCTTTTATAGACTTTATATAAGTCCATGTTCACCAATAATAACCTCTATTTTTTGGTTGAGCATAATTCATATAAGTCCATGTATAGACTTGAGTGCCAAGATTAGAAAGGTTGATCTTCATGCAAGATGTGGTTGTTCCAGGACCCACTCTACAACACCAATTTTGAAATATCTTTGTGTGTTGCTCAGATGGAAAAACGTCCAACACAAAAGTTGTAGATCTTGACGTTTCTTGAGCCATAGATAAGGAGAGTTCATTAGATTGCCTTGCACTACAGGGATTTGAGCTAGTAGCGACGCCGATTAGCGACGGCGGATAGCGGCGTCGCTATTGGCGTCGCAACTGGCGTCGCTATTTGTGTCGCAAAATAGCGACGTCGCAGGGAAAAAAAGCGCGGCCGACCAGAGCGCCGTTTTCATTTTCTTTTCTTCGCCTTTTGAGAGCGAGAGCGAGGGAGAGAGCGAAGGCTTTGTGAGAGAAGAAGAGAAAGAGACTTGCCGCCGCCGCCGCCACCGCCGTTGTTCGCGAAGGAGAGGAGGAGCCCTCGTTGCGAAGAGAAGCCGCCCACGCTCGCCATATCTCATTGGTGAGTCTCCCTCTCTCTTTCTTTTGTTTGTTGAAGGTTTAAATCGTTCTCTTTTGCTTGTTTAGGAGAGGAAATGAAAGAGAAGGAGAGGGAGAGGGAGAGAGAGGGAGAGAAAGAGAGGGAGAAAGAGAGGGAGAGGGAGAGGGAGAGAAAGAGAGGGAGAGTGCATTCTCTCTCTCTCTCTCTCTCCCTTTTGCTTGTTTAATGTTTAAATTACTTTCTTTTTTGCTTGTTGAAGAGAGGAAACGAGAGAGAAAGAGAGGGAGAGGGAGAGGGAGAGGGAGAGGGAGAGGGAAAGAAAGAGAAAGAGAAAGAGAAAGAGAAATAGAGGGAGAGGGAGAGGGAGGGGAAGGAAATAAGAGAGGGAGAGAAAGAGAAAGAGAGGGAGAAGGAGGGGGGAGAGTGCATTCTCTCTCTCCCTCTCCCTTTTGCTTGTTTAATGTTTGAATCACTTTATTTTTTACTTGTTTAGGAGAGGAAATGAGAGAGAAAGAGAGCGAGAGGGAGAGGAAGGGGAAGGAAATGAGAGAGGGATAGAAAGAGAAAGAGAGGGAGAGTGCATTGTATCTCTCCCTCTCCCTTTTGCTTAGAGGATGTTTAAATCACTTTATTTTTTGCTTGTTTAGGAAATGAGAGAGAAAGAGAGATAGACAGGGAGAGGGTGAAAAAGAGAAAGAGAAAGAGAGGGAGAGGGAGAGGGAGAGAGAGGGGAAGGAAATGAGAGAGGGAGAGAAAGAGAATGAGAGGGAGAGGGAGGGGAAGGAAAAGAGAGATAGAGAGGGAGAGGGAGAAAAAGAGAAAGAGAGGGAGAGGGAGAGGGAGAGGGAGGGGAAGAAAATGAGAGAGGGAGAGAAAGAGAACGAGAGGGAGAGAAAGAGAAAGAGAACGAGAGGGAGAGGGAGAGGGTGAGAGAAAGAGATAAAGAGAGGGAGAGGGAGAGGGAGAGGGAGGGGAAGGAAAAGAGAGATAGAGAGGGAGAGGGAGAAAAAGAGAAAGAGAAAGAGAAAGAGAGGGAGAGGGAGAGGGAGAGGGAGGGGAAGGAAATGAGAGAGGGAGAGAAAGAGAACGAGAGGGAGAGGGAGAGGGTGAGAGAAAGAGAGAAAGAGAGGGAGAGGGAGAGGGAGAGAGAGGGGAAGGAAATGAGAGAGGGAGAGAAAGAGAACGAGAGGGAGAGAAAGAGAATGAGAGGGAGAGGGAGAGGGTGAGAGAAAGAGAGAAAGAGAGGGAGAGGGAGAGAAAGAGAGGGAGAGGGAGGGAAAGGAAATTTAAGATAATAGACTTATTGATAATGGTATGCAATGTGCTTTGCCATGGGCCACATACTTCATCAAAATGAACCCAAAATTATTGTTATAGAAGAAGAAACCCTTAAATTGAGTATAGGATAATTTCTCTCAGGTCTTATGACTATGAGTAGAATTGATTAAAATAAATTTTATTACTATAGTTATAAAATTTCATAGATGGCGCGCATTAATTTTAAAATGGATTACTTATACTCAAAGCCGAGATATAACAAATAATTATCTACCGGGACAAACAAATCGTTGAGCATGATACAAGGCCGAGATATAACATCGGAAAATCTCTCGACTACTATATACAATGCAAGGTTTATGGTCAACTTACAACTTAACGTACATCTCCTACATCTCCATAAAGCTATTCATTTAAGCCTCGTTTGCTGTAATGTAGATACGATGGCAAATGAAGAAGGTCTTCTTGTTCAAGACCGCGAGACGTATCTTAATCAGCGTGTCCCATGTCCTTGCTCTCAATGCAAGTTGAGAATTAGACGAAAACGTCGATTGTCTATAGAACACGTACGACGATTTGGCGAGTTTCAATCTGAGATCATTGATCAGGCGATTGCGAATTTTCAGCAAACGGTAATTTGAAGTTAGCATTTTTCATGCATTGTACTCTCAAGCTAATTGAAAATCATACACAAAAAGATTGGGTCTTGTTGGCAAATTTTGTATCCAGGGGGGTGATGTCTCGACCCAAGGGGGAGTGCACCCTTTGCGGCCAATTAGAAGAGTTCGTGGACGTGCGATGGATGGATTGCAGGAGCCAATCGACCACTCGCAAGGCCCATCTATACCGTCAATGCCAGAGGAGACAGACAACCTTCCTGACTTGCCTACAATCTTGGAGCCTGAGATGGAGGCAATGATCGATGCATTGATTCCCATGGATGTTGAGACATCTGACCCGCTTAGAGAGGAAGCATCCATACCATTATATGATGGGTGCCGAGTATCTCGGTTGAAGACATTGCTTGCACTCTTAAGTTCTCAGACACTTTCCACTCATCCCCCGCATAAACCACTTGTTTCGCACGTCTGCCATGGCAAGCTTGACAACGTGGCATGTGCAGAATAGGTCCACGGATGGAGTTCAACGAATATCAGCAGATTCGCACGCATGGAGCCACATTGACTCTACCTTCCCAGGCTTTGTGCGAGAGCCAAGGAATCTTCGGCTCGATCTCGCCATGGATGGTGTAAACCCATTCGGTCTGCGCTCGACTTCTTACAGTGTGTGGCCTATAGTGCTTGTCAACTACAACATTCCTCCATGGCTTTCTACAAAGAAAGGACATCTCATCCTTAGCTTGCTCGTCCCGGGCCGCTACAAAGTAAAAAATATGGACGTGTATCTTCGTCCATTAGTCGATGAGCTTAAGATTTTGTGGGAGGAGGGGGTCACGGTGCAAGATATGAGCAGGCGAGATGGTCGACGGTCAGCCAATATTCGAGCCATTCTCATGTGGACGATGCATGACTTTCCGGGATTGGGAGAGTGCTCAGGTGAGCAGACCTTTGTTCTCGCTGGTAATATCAATATTTTATTTCATTCAATCAAGTATTCACTAGGTCGTGGATCGCCTTGCAGGTCTCATTACCTCAGGTTATCATGCATGTCCATTGTGTGGGCCACAGTTAGACTCCCGAAGGTCACGAACCATGAAGAAGATGGTATATCAAGGACACGCCGCTTTCTTGCCGGAGGATCATGAACTCAGGGAAGGTTTTCTTGGACGACCTCCAGCACGTATGAACACTGCAAGCTGGTACAAGCTGAAAATGGTAAACCCAGAATCACATCCAAATGGAATGCGACGGTTCTCAGTTTTCTACGAGTTGCCATATTGGACCCACTTACAGATCAACCACTTGTTGGATCCCATGCATATTTTCAAAAATGTGGGCAGCTTGCTATGGGACCACATCACAGGAAAGAGAGACACTATAGGGTCACGAATGGATTTAAAGGAGGTAGGCAAGATGGAGGCGCTTTGGCTGCAGTAGAGTGCTGAAGGGAGAATGCAGCTTCCTCGCGCTCCCTGGGTTTTGTCTACCAAAGAAGAGCGCATTGTGAAGCAAGTAATCAAGTCTATCTGCACTCCGACGGGTATGATGCGTTCTCTCAGGTCCGCATTTTCTAAAGATGACCAAATGTCTGGGCTAAAATCCCATGATTGGCATAAGATATGTCAGGTTTGTGAACAGAATGGATTTTAATTAGCGTGGACATTTTGAAATTTGAAAAGTGACCATTATTCTCAATGCTTTCTTGTGCATCTTGTGGACGAAGTGGAGATTGCTGGACCTGTCCATACACGATGGATGTTCTTCTTGGAGCGCTTCATGAAAACCCTGAAAGGCTTTGTGCGACAACGAGCTCATCCGGAAGGTAGCATGGCGGAAGGTTGGTTGGTGTCAGAGGCGTTAGTGCATATCTCACAATGGCTGGATTTACGCGACACCTTTGTGTTGCCGGCCCATTGTGAACAGGTACAAATAGTCATTTGCTTGCTAATTGTAATACGACATGGTTTATGTCACAATGGTTTGAAGTCGCTTTGTAAGTGTTTGTGAACAAGTAATCTTCTATCTAAACCCCCGACAACCTCGATGGTGGTATGTTATACCTTCAACTCCTCGAGGTGCGAGAGTATATGATCAAAGCGATGTTCCAGGCATAGATGAAGAAAATATGCAAATAGAGGGATCGATATTACAAGGGGTGGAGGCCACCGCAAGCTTGGAGCCCGCATCGGCTAACAATGATGGAAATACAAAAGTCATAGGATTTTTTGAGAACGAGGCAGACTCGTTCTTTTGTGGTGACATGTCTATCGACCTTCCAGTGTATACAGAGTTGTGTCAGGAGATTAACATGGGACCATAGAATACTTCATTCTTGGAGAATTATATTACTCAATTCGTTGTTTAGATCTTCCATAAAGGTAGATAAGATACTCATTTTAAGAGGGATTTTTCAAAAATGATTTATATTAATGTGCTTTGTATAGTTTAAATTGATTATTCTAACATCATTTTTTATCTGTGCAGGTATCGACATTTTCAGGATGAGTCGAGGGATGAGCGATGAGGAGTTTCAGGACATGATGGCATGCATGTCTCCAGATCAGCTCGCGAGATTCAGAGAGATGGCAGATCAGGAGCTGTCTTGTTCTTCTTCAGGGCGCTCTGCTAGATCAGCTTTAGCGCGATCAGATGCTTCAGCTTCGAGCAGACGATCTCGACGCTCGCGACTTGGGCCAGAGGGAGGGACTACGACTGCAGGAGGATCAGGGGGGGTGCTGCTGTGGAGACACGGATGTGGTGTCTCCGTCTCGTCGTTCAGCTAGAGGTGCATCACCTCCAGGATTTGTCACACCTGTGGGGACATCCACTCCAGTTACTCCGGCTTTTGCGGAGCCGTCGGCAGATGGCACGCCTTTTGGTGGCACTCCTTTTGGTGGCACCCCCTTTGGTGGCACCCCTTTGAGTGGCACTCCGGGAGAGGGTACCCCCGTCGGTACACCGGATGTGCAGGGGTCTCCTGGATATGCCCAGGAGCGTGGACGGAGATGGGAGAGGGCCCATCTTAGGCATACTCCTAGGGGTTATGGATATCTAGTGGATGGCAGGTCAGGAGCCATCATCATGAATGATGAGGGGAGGAGGGTGATGGCTCGCATGAGGGAGTTGTGCCAACAAGTTTTTCGGCACAACGTCCTGGATCATTGGAGGAACATACCGGAGGGGAGCAAGGACTACATAGTAGCATCCTTGCACAAGGAGTTCCCGGTGCCAGCCGCAGTGGATAGATTCTCTACGGGCTGGATGATGGATTACATGCGTGCATACATGTCACATAGACGATCCGACGCACGCAAGGCAATCAAGAGTGGGGCTCCAAAGCCCGAGTGGTTAGATGCAGACGACTGGCGCCGACTGAGGGAGGAGGCTACAAATTCGCCAGGACGTTGGAGTCAGCAGCGGGAGACGGCGAGGGCACGAATCGAGACCGGATCGGTACATCATCTTGGGAGTGGCGGCCACATGACATATTTGGAGGACTTTGTAAGTTTCTCTTTTGTTTTGCTTATTTGCTTTTTTGAGATATTCTTTGTACTGACAATCATGTTTCTAACAATTAGCATTTTGTTTTCTTTGCAGCACTCCGTTACAAATCGCGATCCGCAAGGCCTTGAGACTCGATATGCAGAGAGGCACGGTTTCAGGCATTGATCGACCGATTGTATAGACGCGGCGGCCCTGTAAGTCACTCATCTTTCTTGTTTGTAGTTACCATGAGATATTTGAATGCATTATTGTATGGTGGATTGATATGTTGTTTCTTTTTCTGCAGAATCCGTTTGATGCTCCTTTGCAGCGGGACGAGCTTTTGGGGGACGAGGATTTGTAGCTCGCCCTTGGATCCTTAGAGCTCACACACCTTTAGTTTTTAGTCGCCCGATCTATGTAGACATTTTCTATGTATTAGTGATATCGTTTCATGATTGTACCAATCGTATTTTATGCGATATCATGTATTTATTTCATGTATCAGTTTTATGATTTCAGTATACATTCTTTTTGTTTGCAAATGCTTTGTATGCAGCAGTACAGAAACTATTTTGTATGGCTCTCATACAGCACACAGTGCTATATGTGGCAGGGCAGCTTGCTGCCCTGCCACAAATTTTTTTTTCTCTGTTACTGTCGCTATTTGTGTCGCAAATTTACTGCACGCGTCGCTATTGGCGTCACTATGAGCGTCGCAAATTCTCTGTAACCGTCGCTATATGCGTCGCTATATGCGACGCATATAGCGACGATTCTATGGCGTCGTCAATAACGACGCTGTTTGCGACGACGGGGGCAAATTTTGTTGTTTGTATTTTCGTCGCTTTAAACGTCGCTATAAGGTCTATATCTTGTAGTGTTGGGCCTCAACCTTAAGATTGATTTCTACACAAAAGCTTGTGTCATCTTAGACCTTAGAAATGAAAAATCACTTCTCTCCTCACTTCCAAAGGATCACGTCTCTCATCTTTCTTAGTGAGAGAATTACCTCTCTCGTCTTTCTTAGTGAAAGAATTATGTCTCTCCTTAATTCATTAAGAGAGAAAAGACCTTAAACCTCGACTTGTAAGGGAGAGGATGATCCCAAATGAATGCAATGCTTATTACACACAAGTAATTGTTCCCAGGCATCCCCGGATGCACACATAAATACATATACACAATGCTAATGCACTTCCTCTTCTTAGAACTCAATCCATCTTCATTTATGTGCAAATCCTTGGTTCTTGTGTACACTCTTACACTTGGCAGACACTTCCTTTCCCCTTCCTAAATTGTACTGCCTATACCAGATATCCCTATCACAATGCTTTGATTACCCCATTAAGTGATGCACTAGGAATACTGGTCTCTAAATGGTCTCATGGCATGCTAGATCATCATCAACACTTAAAAAAAAGTGAGTCATTAATTTATTGACATAAATTTACTAAATAGAGAATGCGTAATAAGCAATCCATTTAGTGACAGTAATTGCTCATGTATAAAGGGTCATTGATCAAGTATGATATATACGTATGATTCGGGAATGATAAAATTTAAATCTTGACTCATATTCTCTAAGAAAATGAAGGCTACAGAGATAGTGGACAACATGTTGTCTACTATAGGACCCTGTTGTAGTAAATCTGATATGACTTTTTGTAGGGAACTCCAATCAAGGTGTCTAATATATAAAAGTAGAGTTTTTAACGAGTACTTCAGGCCATGTATGGCACTCAATGTTGTCTATAATTCAGAATAAAAATCTGGTTCAAAACAGTGAGTTGTCTGCAATCTTCCCTATATTAAAATACAACCATAGATAAATAATCTTCAGTCAAAAGAGCCTACCAAAAAAGAAGAAATTTTCCAGAAGATGGATGCTGGTCTAAATGAGATCCTGAAGCAATCCATTAACCTCCTGGATCAAAAGGTATTCCATCATAATGATTGTCCAAGAGAAGAGAACGGCCATCAACCACATACTCCAATCCACCTAGATCAAATGGATACAAGGAAATATCCCCATAATCAAGTCCATAATCACATCCATAATCTCCTAGATCATAGGGAAGCACAATACCATCGTCATCTTCATGTATATCCAAATCATGTATTACATCATCTTTAGACATATACCAATCATCGTAACCATGATCAAGGTACTCATTATCAAATGTGTTCAATGGCTATTGTAAACCTTGATTAAGTATAAAATGATGCTCAAGAAGATCATCATGAGGTTTCTCCAAGAGTCTAAAACCTCCAGCATAACCATCTACATCTATGAGTGCCTCATACAATTCTTCAACTAATATATCATCAGCTTGTACATCTTGCTCTTCATTGTTCCCTTCACTACAAGAGAAAGGCCCTATAGACGCGCACTGTATACGCGAAAAAGCGGGCGCGTTTATAAGCGCGTGTATCAACGCATCTATTCACGCTAGTATAAAAAACACGTCTATATATCCGCGCTGATAAACGCGCTTATAGATGCGAAAATAAACGGCACATACTTTTCATTTCTCATAAAGTCCCTGAATATGACCAAACCTCTTAACAGCTAGTATTTGTTTGAATAGGGCATGATTGGATGTATATACGACATAATTACACCTGGATCATACGCTAGGACATGATATACATGTATATACGACATGATATACATGTATAGGGCATATACATGCATAGGACATGATATACATTACCAACTTTACTTCTTTCTGAGTATTACAAATATACATCTAATCATTCAAAGCTAATTATATATATGTGATTTCATGCCCTATATACATCCAATCATGCCCTATACAAATGTGATTGGATAGGGCATGATGATTGGATGTATATATAGATCAAAGGTTGACTTGTGCATTTGCAATATATATATATATATATATATATATATATATATATATATATATATAGAGAGAGAGAGAGAGAACTGATCAATACACTCACATGTCTCATTTGTTGTGCACTTAACCTAGCCATGCATGCCAATTCATAACATGAGTAGATTGATGTAAATCAATTGGCTTGTGCATGTGCAAGCTATTCCAATCATGTCAAGGTGCACTTATAGCTCACATATAATTTTAGATAAGGTGGACCACATGTAGCCAATGTACACATGTCCTCTTTTCATCATCTTTAGCTAGTGTGTCCACTTGTTGGTAACTAATACCAACAAGCCAACTACAAATATATTATCTATGAAATATATAAGTAAATTAACTTGGTTAATTTGATGATGCCAAGTTTTCCTTCCATGGACAGTGTGGTTGGCTATATTCTACTTCAAGGTTATAGGAACTTACAGAAGTCAATGGAGCATCCTAAAAATGACGATACTTTAATTACTATATCAAGTCACTTCATGTACATATCTTTGATTGATTGATGGATAATACGCCTTTCTCTATCTCTTTCGTATACACCTTCATTGCATTATCTCTCTCTAGCTAAAAACCATTCGTGCTTTATCCACCTATTGATACTTGCATGCAATTGTAAGTGGGATGGTCTAGTAAGTCACTACATATGTGCCAATTGACTTGCCAATGTGTTATCTCTTATCCTCAAGCTTTGTTATATATTTCACCACATAGGTCAATTGATTCCCTAAATGCATGCATTGATTCCCTAAATTGTTCCTGCGCATCTGTAAGCGCGTGTAATAGGCATCATCTGCGCATATACACGCGCAATTACACGCACTTACAGACGCGCCACGCAGGTATAGAAAAATTTAAAAAAAGTTGTGGCTTTCTTTTCAAACCTGTGCTTTCCTGCGTTTTTTGCGTGTTTTCTACAATTCGAACTCGACATCACTACTCTGTCTATCTATCACTTCATGAAGACAATGAGGCAAGGAAATAAGAGTAAAAAGAGGACAGGAGGAAAGAAGAGCCAAAGAGTAAAGAACAAGAGCCAAACAGCAAGGAAGAGAAGAAGATTCAAGCAACTTACCAAGGGAAGGGAGAAGGAGGACAAGGAGCTTGCAACCTAGCCGCCACCCACCATTGGAACAAGCAAAGAAGGTGAGTTCTTTTTCTCTCTCTCAATCTTGTTTGCTTTCTCTGTTTGTTTGTCTCTCTCTTCTCTCTCTTCACATGCTGGATCTTGTCATCTATGGAGGTTTTTTTGCACGTTTTTTAAGCAATTTTGAAAAGAAATCGTCCGACTGTGTGCATTTGTCAGCGTGTCCAGATGACAGTGTAGACGCAGGCATAGATGCGGAAATAGACGCGCTAACAGACGCCCACAGAGACGCCCACAGAGACGCACTGATAGACGCCCACAGAGACGCAGATATAGACGCGCATAAAGACACAGGTATAAACGCTGCATGTAATGTTTTTATCTGCACAGGGTAATATGATTTTTCTTGTGTAGATGTGGAATCCTGGATCCTCCAGCACCCCATTCAACAAGGAGCAATTCATGGGGGAGATGACCAATTATCTTGGTCGCCCTTCCACTGTAGAGGAGGTTTTCAGTGTGATGTCTAGGACACCTATCACATCTTTGCCTACACAGGGCTCAGCTGAGGTACATGGATCGGCTGAAGCGCATGCATCTACAGAAGCACGTGTATCGAGTGAGGTAGAGGGTAATGCACGTCGAGGAAGGAGGGAGGGTCGTGCGGGAGGACGAGGAGGTCGAGGGCTTTGTGGGGGTTGCCTAGGTGGTGGCTCTCGATCACCCTCATCGGAAAATGAGAGAGGTGAGCCTCCAAAAATGTACTACTTTATCACGATTCTCAGATGATTGGGGACGGTCAAAGGTGAGAGACATGCTTCATAACAAGAGGTCTCACCTTATGACGCGCGCCAAGAAGTCATTGCGGAGACAAGAGCAAGGGTGCCCTGGATATGGCCAACCATCCAATTGCCACCGCAAGGAGTGGAAAGAGGCCAAGAAGAGAGCAGCGGAGAAAATGATGAGTCGCCAGTATGCAGAGGCGCGGAGTATCCAGATGGCATTATGGATCGGGTGGCAGGGAGTCATGGGAGACTGAGTTTGTAAGTATTATTTGATTTCTTTTTTTAAATTAAATTTTATAATTTGTTTCACTTCATTATGTAGTGTGTTTTAATACGTTGTATGTTCAAATTGTTTTGTAGTATCATATTGTTGGTAGGATGCCTACTCCTAGAGAGGTAGGCTACCATCGAGGTCATAACCGGGAGTCCACTTGGCAGCATTTCTACGTGGAGGGACTCATCACGGAGGAGCAATATAATCGCACCATGAGGATTCCACCACCAGAAGAGGTATGTTTTATTTTTTACATGAAAAGTATAGATAACTCTAATTTATTGTTTGTAATGGTATTTATATACCTTAATCCTTTGTGTAGGGAAACCTTGATGCAGTTGAGGATAGCGAAGGAGGGACTAGCAGTAGCGGTGGCGGCAACGACAGCGGCACAAGCAATGGTGGTGGTAGCAATGATGATGCCTCTTCTGAGGAGATATAGAGGAGCCCCATGCATGCATGCCTCACCTTGGCTTGTAATTTTCATTTTTGATATGTATTACTTTCAGCTTGCGACCATGATGTCACAAGCACTAGAACTCATAATGTAAAAACGTTTCATCTATAAATATGAAATTTCGTGTTCTACATACATTATTTTGTTTTCAGTATCCAATCTTCGAAATAATCTTTCTCTGTTTTCCCTAAGCATACAATTTGATGTTGATGGGGGGAAAAAAACCAGAGAGCATGTGGCTTGCAAAACCAAGCCACATGCTCTTTGGTTTTTTTTTTCATACCTCTGTTTTGCGCGTCTATCAGCGCGTCTAAACTGCAGGATAAATACGCGTCTATTCTCGTCAAAAACTTGCAGACTTAACGTGTTTTTAGACGCGTAGATACACGTGTGTATAGACGCACAATATGAATATATCCACTTTTTTATAAATATGATTATATATTTACGTAGAGCGTCAATACACGCGTCTATATGCGCATCTACGTGGGCGTGTAACTCTGACTATAAGCGCGCTTTTAGACGCGATATGGTAGACGCAGAAATAGATACGGTAATAAACGCGCCCGACATTTTTTTTCACAATTCAAATATTGCGTCTACAAGCGCGTCTATGGAGCCTTTTTGTTGTAGTGCTTCTTGTACATCTTCTTAGTTATTGTCTTCTTCTTGTTCATCTTCTTATTGATCATGTTGACCATTATCCCCTTCTTGTTGTTCAGCTTGCGCCTCATTGCTATCTTCATCATCATTAGTACCTTGAAAAGAACTCATCATTACATTTGGGTAATCATGAGGTATAAACTGATTGGGATATAGGATACCATGGTAGTTATGAACTTGCTAATGATCAAAGCTAAAAGAGTACGGATAAGCGTGACAGTTATTATCACGTCCATAAGAACTAGGCTGCTGAATCAAGAAAGGTTCACAGGTATAATCATGACTATGTTACTGAAAAGATGGATGCTCGTAGCCATAAGCATATTGCCCATAATAACCATTCTGTTGGTGCCAAGGTTCAATGGAATGATGCTTTGCATTATGACATGGTACATCATATCTGTAAGCATTAACATGCTGTCCAGATGTACTTGCATATTGCTCATGTTCATTTGGATATTGGTGCTACCCATATTCATAAGATGCATGCAAATCATAGTGTGTACCATTAGTATATCCATATTGGACATAAGCATAAGCATCGGGTGCATAATGCCCATGAGAATACTCATCATGTCCATAATACTCATCATGTTGTTGATAATACTCAGGGTGATGGAAATCTATACTTGATTCAAGTCTTACTCTATTTTCTTTGTCGGCCTTCATAAGAGCAATATATTGATAAATTAAAGCTCCAAGTTTATCAATATTAGCTTGTGTGTGAAGCCAACCTTGTTCAATAGAGCTAAGCTATTGATCTCATTTGTCATTGTAATTAAGTTTTATTGCTTCTATCTCTGCTTATGTTTTGTTGGCTGATCTGACAAGTCTTTGCTCAATGCTTTGTACAACAAAGCTGGATGCATCTACACTTTTCTTGATTGTTGACATTGCACCAAATATAGCTCAATATCCTTGTAGCATGGAGGAGAATCCAGAGGGGTCATCATTGTTATACAAATTCAACATCCAGTGCTCCTCCACAATCATAGATGTAACATCATTACTTTCACAAATTCATCAAGGTCCCAATGTTATCACACAAGATAGCTTTCAATCAGTGATTCCATGAAATATTATGAATAATAATGCTCTCTTTTTTATAAGCTATGCTACAATTTATCAGAGCTTTAGTAGCTCAATCTAAACCCATGTGCCATGCCTCCTATTTGTTTCAATTATGCCCAAACACTACAAGGATATAGAGGCATAGTGACGGTACTTTCCGATGCAAATTAGCGGCCTTGCTATTTGCGTCACAAATACGATGCAAATAGCGACGGTACTTAGATGAAAAAATGTGGGTCGAAGCCCGAGCTCGTTATTTTGCGCGAACGAACGAAAGAGAGAGCAAAAGGGAGAGTAAACTCCTACTTGCATTTGAGAGGGAGAGGGAGAGAAAGAGAGAAAGAGGGAGAAGGAAAGCTTCTCATCGCCGCCGCCACCATTTGCGAAGAAGAGGAGGAAGTGTACGGAGGGCGAAGAGGAGCCGCTGAATCCATCCTCGGGCCTTTGCAGTGAGTGCATTGTTCCCTCTTGCTTTGTTTTTGTTTTTTCTCCTTTTCTTTTACTTGTTTTGTTAAAAATAATGTGTATTGAGAGACAAAGAGAGAAAATGAGCGAGGGAGAGGAAATGAGAGAGGGAGAGGAAATGAGAAAAGGAAAGAAGGAATGAGAGAGAGAGGGAGAAAACATTAAACATAATAGGGAAAGAGAGAAAGAGAGGGAGAGGGAGGAAGGGAGGGAGGGAGAGAGAGAGGGAGGGAGAGGTTATTGTTATTGTTATTGTTGTTTTATTTTTTCTTTTCTTTTTTTCTTGTTTGTTGTTGTTATGGTAGTGTTAGTGGTAATGGTAGTGGTAGTGGTAGAAGTTATTGTTTAATTTCTTATTTTCTTGTTTGTTGTTGTTGTGGTAGTCGTAGTAGTAGTAGTGGTAGTGATAGTAATAGTAGTAGTTGTTGTTTAATTTCTTTTTTTCTTGTTTGTTGTTGTTGTGGTAGTCATAGTCGTGGTCGTAGTTGTCGTAGTTATGGTTGTAGTAGTAGTAATAGTAGTTTTCTTGTTTGTTGTAATAGTAGTAGTAGTTTTTTTTTAAATTTTCTTGTTTATTATTGTTTAGTTTTCTTATTTGTAGTAGTAGTAGTAGTAGTAGTTTTTTCTTCTTTTCTTGTTTCTTGTAGTGGTAGTGGTAGTGGTAGTGGCTTGTCGTGGTTGTGGTCATGGTCGTGATAGTAGTAGTAGTAGTAGTAGTAGTAGTAGTAGTAGTAGTAGTAGTAGTAGTAGTAGTAGTAGTAGTAGTAGTAGTAGTAGTAGTAGTAGTAGTAGTAGTAGTAGTAGTAGTAGTAGTAGTAGTAGTAGTAGTAGTAGTAGTAGTAGTAGTAGTAGTAGTTTTCTTATTTATTGTTGTTTAGTTTTCTTGTTTGCAGTAGTAGTAGTAGTGGTTTTTTCTTCTTTTCTTGTTTGTTGTTGTTGTTGTTGTTGTAGTTGTTGTTTTTTCTTCTTTTCTTATTTATTGTAGTGGTAGTGGTAGTGGTAGTAGTAGAGAGAGAGATGTTTTGTTAAAGGAAATGAGAGAGGGAGAGGAAGAGAAAAAGAAAGAAGGAATGAGAGAGAGGGAATAAACATACAACATAATAAAAAAAGAGAAAAAGAGAGAGAGAGATGGAAGGAGAGAAGAGAATGAATGGATAACAAACAAAGAGAGAATGGTGGCGAGGTCCGGTGTAATACCACGAGATGGGAAACACTCCAACATACGTTAATTTGTGGGTGGGTGTAGACTTTACGTACGTTAATTTTGTTGAGTTACAAGAGAAGAAATCCATTCTCAAACAATTTAAGAAAGAAAGAAAAAATGATAACAAAAACAAATTGTTTGTCGTAACGTAGACTAAATGGAAAATGATGAAGGTCATGATGTTCAAGATCGTGAGGCATATCTTAATCAGCGTGTCCCATGTTCTTATTCTCAATGTAAGCTGGCAATTAGACAGAAACATCAATTATCTATAGGACATGTATGACGCTTTGGCGAGTTTCAATCTGAGATCATTGATCAAGTGATCTCAGATTTTGAGCAAACGATAAGAAAATTGTATATCAATCATGCATTGTATTTGCAAGCTAATTGAATGCCATATATAAAAACATTAGGTGTGGCTGGTAAATTTTCTATCCAAGGAGGTGACATCTCGTTCCAAGGAGGAGTGCACCCTTTGTGGCCAGTTAGAAGAGTTTGTGGACGTGCAATGGATGGAGTGCCTAAGCCAATCCACCACTTGGAAGGTACTACACAATCTATACTGTCAATACCAGAGGAGATAGACAGCCTTCCAGACTTACCTACAATCTTGGAGCTTGAGGTGGAGACAATGATCCATGCATTGATGCCCATGGATGTCGAGACTTCTGATCCGCTTAGAGAGGAAGCATCCATATCATTATATGATAGGTGCCGAGTATCTCACCTGAAGATAGTGCTTGCACTTCTAAGTGTGTAAGCAAAATACGGATGGAGCGATGTGAGTGTGACTGAGTTGTTCAGATATCTTGTACGTATGCTTCGTTGATTTCTTTTCGACACTATCATAAAAAACATTTGTGCTTTTTCAAGGTATTTTATGATTTTTTTTCAGGTTACTGAAGTATCATATATTACCACTTGCAAATACCATGCCCTATGATAATGCGACATGTTTTACGAAAGCTTGGCATGGACTACAACAGCATCCATGCATGTATCAACGATTGCATACTGTTTTGAGGAGAATATGAGACTATAGAGACATGTCCAAAGTGTGGTGCTCACAGGTATCGAAAGGACTTGCGAGGGCAAACCATCTCTTAAAAAGTTCTTAAACACTTTTCGCTTATCCCCCACATAAACCACATGTTTTCTACGTCCGGCATGGCGAGCTTGACAACGTGGCATGCACATAATAGGTCCACAGATGGAGTTCAACGAATATCAGCAGATTCACGCGCATGGAGCCATATTGACTCTACCTTCCCAAGCTTTGCCTGATGTGAAATACATGGGATCTAGAGCATGGCAGATGCGGAAGCTATGGAGGTTGAAAGAGGAAAAAGAAACTCATGAAGACATTGACCCTAACTAGGACAAATTGTTACACAAGTGAATTAGGTTCCAAGATTGAGACTTGGACTCATAAACACAATCTTGTGTATTGACAGTGACATGACACTTTACTGGAAAGAAAAGAGTACTATCATTGCATTAGAAAAAGAGTGCAAGTACAATGCTTTATAGGAATTGAGTGGTGGTACTTTCTCCTACTGTGCATATGGGATTCTGGTCTTGAGCCCTCACTGCTTCTCATAAAGGGACTAAATTATGTGTGATTGCAAATATCTCAACACCTCTCCTCAATCACAACCAAAAGTACAAAGTGTGTATAGGCTTTAGTGAAGGCAACACCTGCAAAGTGTGGGCACACCATAAACATGGCAAAAATACCAAAGACTGTTGCAGAAAAGACTAAGTGTGGGTACCACAAACATGATGGACATCCAGAGGCTGTAGCAGGGACCTCACAAAGTGTACAGAGGCTGTAGTACAAGGATAACTAAGGAGTTTACAAGTTTATGTTTGAGGCATTAGGGCTAGGAAATACAAAACTAAAAAAGTCTATCTGAATAAAAGGATTGATGAGGTTTGTCCTTCTCCTGGTGGTCTTCTTCTTCTTCTTCCTTTGCTCCATTTTCTTCTTCTTCTTTGACTGCAACTAGATAGGCCTTTTGGGACCTCTTTCTGGCGTGGCAAAACTTCTCGATGTGTCCGGTCCTTTTGCAGAAGTCACAAAAGAGCTGATCCTTCTTGCCTTTGTACCTGTTGTCAACATATAATGCATGCTCATCTCTAGAGGCACTTGGTTCTTCCTTAGTTTTTAGCTTCTTTTCCTCCTCTAACAGTGATGCCTAGATATCAACAAGTTCAGGATTTGGCATGTTGATTAAAGTTGTTGGTACATTATTATATTCAGGAGACAAACTCTTAAGTAGAACACCGATGCAAACATCTTCTTCCATTTTAATGTTGATTCCTGCAAGTTGGGTTAGAAGTCCTTCCATGTAATTTAGATGTGTGGCAAGTGATGTGCTGGACTTCATTTCAAGCCTGAAAAACTCAACTAGGAGACCATACTTTGATGATTTAGACTGTGCACCGAACAAGGTGTCAAGTCTCTTCCATGTATCGTGTGAGGTCTCACAGTTATCCACATGGTGGATATAGCTGTCATCTAGCTCTAGTTTGATAATGGCATGAGCCTTATCATCATTTTTTTTGCCAAGTGATAGCAAGATCCGCATCACGAGGCTTCTTTTATTTTCCAGTTGGTAATGGCCTAGAGGCCCTTCTTCATCAGGATCAATTTGATGTGGGTCTGCCAGGTATGAAACTCGATTCCTTTGAAACGGGCACTTGGAGAATCTTTGCCCATGTTCGACTTGAGAGACCAGCAGCAAATTAGCTTCAAATGATTGAGAATAACCAAGAATGAGTTGATCTTTGTATGTGTCAAAAGACACAAGCAATGGGAGTGAAGTATCAAAAGATACTAGTTTGAAATTTGATGTTTGTTGCTTGAGTTTGACTTGATGATCTTTAAAAAATCTTCATAGCTTTCCCTCCTTGCTGATTTGATGACTGAATACTTGCTGAAAACTTAAGATTAGAGTGGCCTTGGCTTGGTTTAAGTGGCAAGAGTGAGAAAATGAAGGGAAAATGAGCTTAAAGGTAAGTGGCTATGGCTATCCTGTCAAAACAGGGACCAACAACTAGTAAATGAGCTCCCATGCACTCCACAGGTTGAATTTGCTCAAACCCTTTGAGATGGAGGACCCTCACTAATGGATCTAACTCCGCCTAAGAGGGTTTGTACTCATTATGCTCGAGTTGAGAGATCTAAGCCTTCAAAGTGGTCACTATCAAAACTGCACCAAGATTTGGGAAAATGCGAATGCCGGGCATGGTGTGCATCAATATCCTTGATTTTTGTGCCAAGAACTTAACTTGAAAAATAACTGTTGAGAAGAAAGCTTGAAGAGATATGGCCAAATTGATGAGATATAGCTGCTCCAACAGAGGTAGCTAGGTGCTGTCCACAGACACAGTTATGGCAACAACTCTGAAAAGAGGCAATGCTGAAGCTATAGTTGCCCAATCTCAATGATTGAGGTGCCAAGAAGGACCTTTGGAAGTAGAGAAACACTTTTCCAAAAGGAATTTTAGAGATATTTGGCTTGTGGAGAGAGATATGAAAGCTTCAAACTGACAGCATGCTGCTGTCTATGGTTACCATGGAAGCTTCATTGAAGGTAGGAATGCAAATGAAGTTGGAGATAGGGTCTAGTACTCAAACTGAGCTGAGAAGAGATGGAAAGGAGCTGAGAGGAGTGAAAGGAGAGTTGGGCCATGCTCAACTGAGCTTTAATACCATGTGAAATACACGAGATCTGGAGCATGGCAGATGTGGAAGCTATGGAGGTTGAAAGAGAAAAAAGAAACTCATGAAGACATTGACCCTGACTAGGACAAATTGTTACACAAGTGAATTAGGTTCCAAGATTGAGACTTGGACTCATAAACACAATCTTGTGGATTGATAGTGACATGACACTTTACTGGAAAGAAAAGAGTACTATCATTGCATTAGAAAAAGAGTGCAAGTACAATGCTTTATAGGAATTGAGTGGTGGTACTTTCTCCTACTGTGCATATGGAATTCTAGTCTTGAGCTCTCACTGCTTCTCATAAAGGGACTAAAGTAGGTGTGATTGTAAATATCTCAACACCCGAGAGCCAAGGAATCTTCGGCTCGGTCTTTCTATGGATGGCGTGAACCCATTCGGTCTGCGCTCAACTTCTCACAGTGTGTGGCCTATAGTCCTTGTCAACTACAATATCCCTCTATGTCTTTCTATGAAGAAAGGACATCTTATCCTTAGCTTGCTCGTTCTCGGCCACTAGAAAGTCAAAAATATGAATGTGTGTCTTCGTCCATTAGTCGATGAGCTTATGATTTTGTGAGAGGAGGGGGTCACCGTGCAAGATATGAGCAAGTGCAATGGTCGACGGTCCGCCAATATTGGAGCCATTCTCATGTGGACCATGCATGAATTTTCGGGATTCAGAGAGTGCTTAGGTAAGTAGACTTCCGTTCTCATTGGTAATATCTAACATAGCTCGTTCAAGTTTGTATTCACTGGATAGAGGTGTTGGGACAGGTCTAGTTACCTCAGGTTATCATGCATGTCCATTGTGTGGGCCACAGTTAGACTCCCGAAGGTCACGAACCATGAAGAAGATGATATATCAAGGACACGCCGCTTTCTTGCCAGAGGGTCATGAACTCACGGAAGTTTTCTTGGACGACCTCCAACACATATGAATGCCCAAAGCTGGTACAAGCTGAAAATGGTCCACACGGAGTCACATCCAAACGGGATGCGACGGTTTTTAGTTTTCTACGAGTTTCCATATTGGACCCACTTACAGATCAACCACTTGTTGGATCCCATGCATATTTTCAAGAATGTGGGTAACTTGCTATGGGACCACATCATAGGAAAGAGAGACACTATAGGCGCACGAATGGATTTGAAGGAGGTAGACAAGATGGAGGTGCTTTGGTTGCAGTCGAGTGCTGATGGTCGCTTGTAGCTGCCTCACACTCCTTGGGTTTTGTCCACTAAAGAAGAGTGCATTGTGAAGCAAAGAGCCAAGTCTATCCACACTCCGACGAGTATGATGCATTCTCTCAAGTCTGCGTTTTCAAAAGATGGCCAATTATCAGGGCTAAAATCCCATGATTGGCATAAGATATGTCAGGTTTGTACTATGAATGGATTGTAAGTGGCCTGCGTATTTTGCTATTTGGAGTATAGTCATTGTTTATAATACTTTCTCGTTTGTGGCAGTTTGTACTACTGATCATGATCGCAGGATGCCTTACTTCAGAAATACATGGGGCGATTTACAGGTTGTGAACTTTAGTGCAATGGATCTCATAGAATGAGATTAAGACGTCCTCTATTGAATCTGCAAGGCGGGGAGCAGTGGAGACGGTCTTTCTCTTTGAGAAATACCTGCCTACCAACATGCTCACAATACAAATCCACCTTCTTGTGTATCTTGTAGATAAAGTGGAGATTGCTGGACTTGTCTATATGCGATGGATGTTCTTCTTGGAGCGCTTCATGAAAACCCTGAAAGGCTTTGTGCGACAACGAGCTTGGCTGCCAGAAGGTAGCATGGATGAAGGTTGGTTGGTGTCTGAGGCGTTAGTGCATATTTCACAATGGCTACCAACAATGGATTCAAACAACAAAATACTATGGTTACTGAAGGACGATGATAGACTGATCGGAGATGTGGTGGTTGAAAATGGGGTAGAAAAAAGAATGGATGCTGCAATGGAGGAGAAAGTGAATCACTTTTGTATGTTGCACCATGCCTCTATGGAGACGTGGCTCGCTAGGTATCAACAAACTAGGAAAGATCGAGAGGAAGCACGATCTGAATTTCGATGTAGTATGCGCCATCGACCGGTTCGATATCCTGAGGGCATGGAGGAGATGCCACGATTTATGTCAACGTGATGGTTGCATGGAGCTTTGACTGCAGTGTCTTGCGAAGGGGCGGAGGTCTCAACCGAGGAGTAGAAATTCTCGAGGGGATGTAGTCCAAAGGTGATGATGTGTTTAGGGTTTGTCGTATCTATATTTTATATGCAACAACTAATTGAGTGTTTCAATGTAGAATACAAAATATATAGTGCGATGTGATTGCATGGACGACGTTTTCACGTAGAGCGTATCGACAAAATGCGCTCCACAATAGATTGTGGTATCATGGCAAGGTTCGAGCAAGAGAGCTGACAATGAGCAATGAATCTAAATACGGTTATAGATGAGATGGAGTATTTTGGAAACTTGCAAAGTATTGTCATGGTGGATTACTGTAGCTTCTCCATGATCTTATTCGATGTGCAATGGTTCAAAGTGGTACTTGAAGGAGTTAGAGCAATAGTTCGACAAGGTCTATCTGGATTCCTCGAAATAGATTCCGAAAAAAAATGGACGGTTTTGCGTAATACGTTTGTGTTACCGGCCCATTGTGAACAGGTGCATGAACTCATGTGTTTTTAATTGTATTATGACATGATACATGTCACAATAGTTAAATCTCTCTTGTACATGATTGTGAACATGTAATTTTCTATCCAAACCCCTGACAACCTCGATGGTGGTACATTATACCTTCAGCTCCCCAAAGTGTGAGAGTATATGATCAAAGCGATATTCCGAGCATAGAAGAGGACAGTATACAAATAGAGGGGTCGATATTGCAAGGGGTGGAGGCAACTGAAAGCTTGTAGCATGAAGAGGAGCCAACATTGGGTAACAATGATGGAAATACATGAGTCCAATAATTCTTTGAGAATGAGGTGGACTCATCATTTTTTGATGACATGTCTATCGATCTTCCAGTGTATGTGGAGTTGTGTTAGGAGATTGACATGGGACCATAGGGTACTTCATACTTGGAGCATCCACCTACTCAATTCATTGACGAATCGCTTAAGGATACATAAGATTTGCATTTTAAGTAAGATAATTTTTTAAAGATTTATATTACTGTGCTTTGTATCATTTATATTGATTGTGCTAACATCAATTTTTGTCTGTGCAGGTGATCTTTGTGGATATTTAAATCATCACGATGAGTCGAGGGATGAGTGACGAGGAGTTACAAGAGATCTTCATGCATATGTCTCCAGATCAGATGGTGAGATTCAGAGATATAGCGGACCAAGTGCTGTCTCAGACACCATTAGGCCGTTCTATTAGATCTACTTCAGTGTGCGACGTTCTAGACTTGGGCCAGATGGAGGGAGTGGTTCAGGGGGATGCTACGGAGATCTGGATGCAGTGAGTCCGCGGTCGGCTCGGGATACAAGTGCTACTCCTTGCTCTTATGGCAGTTTGAGAGAGCATGGCTCATGTGGTTGATGTGGAGATACTGACACAGTGTCTGTGTCTCGTCGTTCTGCTAGAGTTGCATCACTCGTAGGATTTGTCACACTTGTGGGGACATCTACTCCAATCACTCCGGATTTTGCTCAGTGGTCCGCAGGTGGCACCCCTATGGGTGCTACTCCGAGAGATACTACCCTCATAGGTACACCAGATGTATAGGGGTCTCCTGGATATGCCCAGGAGCGTGGTCGCAGGTGGGAGAGGACCCATCTTAGGCATACGCCCAGAGGGGTATACCTATCTTGTAGATGATAGAATAGGAGCCATCATCATGAATGATGAGGGGAGGAGGGTGATGGCTTGTATGAGAAAGTTGTGCTAACAAGTTTTTTGGCACGTCTTGGATCATTGGAAGAACATAGCGGAGGGGAGCAAGGTCTACATAGTCGCATCCTTGCATGAGGAGTTTTCGGTACCAACCATAACAGATAGGTTTTCCACGGGCTAGATGATGGAGTGCATGCATGCACACATGTCACACAGATGATTGGACGCACGCAAGGCACTCAAGAGTGAGGCTTCAAAGTCTGAGTGGCTAGACGTGGACAAGTGGCGCCGACTCAGAGAGGAGGCTACAGATTCTCTAGGACATTGGAGACAGCAGCGTGAGGCGACAATGGCACGAATAGAGGCCGGATTGGTCCATCATCTTGGGAATGGCGGCCATAGGACATATCTAGAGGACTTTGTAAGTTTTTCTATTGTTTTGCTTGCTTATTTTTTTGCAATATCCTTTGTACTGACAATTGTATTTCTAATAGTTGTATTTTGTTTTCTTTGCAACACTCCATTACAAACCGCGATCCCATCGGCCTTGAGACTTGATATGTAGAGAGGCATGGTCTCACTGCGTTGATCGACTGATTATATGGACGTGGCGGCCCTGTAAGTCACTCATCTTTCTTGTCTGTAGTTACTAAGTTTAATTAACATGCATTATTGTATGGTGGACTGATATGTAGTTTTTTCTTTTTTTGCAGAGTCCGTTCGATGCTTCTTTGTGGCAAGACAAGGTTTTGGATGGCGAGGATCTATAGCTCGCCCTTGGATCCTTGGAGCTCGCATACTCTTCTTTTTTGGTCACGTGATATGTGTAGACATTTTCTATGTAGTAGTAGTATCTTGCCATGATTGTACTGGTCGCTTTCATTACACGATCATGTATTTATTTCATGTATCAGTGTTATGATTTAAGTACACTTTGCCTTTATTTACATAAGCATTGTACACATTACTGAAACTATTTTCTATGGCCCAAATAAACTACCTTGCCATAAATTTTTTCCATGTTACTGTCGCTATTACCGTTGCAAATTTACTACACGTATTGCTATTAGTATCGCAAAATGCATCGCAAAGCATTGTTATCAACGTCGCTATTTAGCATTGTTATCATGCGACACTGATACTGATGCAAATAGCGACGCTAATAATGATGCTAATACCGACTGTTCAATGGCATTGCCAATAACGATGTTTTTTGCAACGGCGGGGGCAAATTTCTTTATGAACATTTTCATCACTTTTAATGTTGGTATAAGGCCTATATCTTGTAGTGCAATCTCTGAAGTACATCATTATAATCTGATTAGTTATGCCCAAGCTATATAGTAAATTGAAGTTTTCTACTATGAACCTGTTGAATACTCAGGATTAATCATATGCACATTCCTTTGTCAACATCTGAATTGGAACTTGGCACTGTTTACATTGTTCTTCATTGCTTCTCCCACATGTGTGCAATGTCTAGAGTACCTCTAGGCACGATCTTTTGTTGCTTCTTAGAAGCTCAAGGCTTCACACTTATGTTTTACCTTCCATCATACATAGGGATATCAAAAGCTCAAACATTCTCTTGGATAGTGGATGGATTGCCAGGTGTTTTGATTTTGGGCTTTCAACATATGGTCCTACTAAGGCTAATTCTCCTTCAAACTATCTTGAAGGAGGAGCAAGTTGGTACACATATCAAATGAAGAGATGTCTTCAATTCTTGCTTTGACCTTGAACTTTTGGAGTAAAAAAATTTCAAATCAAAGAGTAACAAGAGGAGGAAACTGTAATTCTAGATTGAATCATGATAGCAATCAATATTGCTCCTGAACCTTGATGGGAAAACCTTTTCTATTCATCCCCTTGTCCACAAGTTGAAGCTTTGGAGGAAGACATCTAAGAGCTTTGGAATGTCTAATTGATGCATTTGAAATGGTATCTATGATGATAATGCTTTGAAAAACCAGGTCAACAGAATAGTGGAGGAGATCCAATTCTCTTTATTCTAAGGATAGTAACCCAGGCTAGAAATTTTCCCTTCAATTTGACTACAACATAGGGAATGGTTTGCCTCTTGTACACTCTTTAAGGACTTGTTAAATTTGCAATCAAGGCTTAAGCTACTTTGGGGGTGGTTGCCACAGGTACAACTTAGCTATGTTTACTTGCTTAGACTGCTTTGGGGTGGTTTCCAGGACTGGTAAGCACTTGCATTTATGATGTCAATTCCATGATTGCTTATGCTGGTTGCATTTCTTTATTCAAGTCAATTCAAGCTATTGAGTGGTGTAAAGAAGCATCACTCTATCATTCTTTGCAACAAGTTGTCTCATCACATGTCATATCTCATAGCAATGGATGCCTTAAGCCCTCCAATGCTTCAATTTTTCTTCCATCTTTGTGAGCAAAATGCAATAGTTTGCTTTCTCAGATGAAGTCACATATGGACTCTAGTGCAGGTTTGAAAAATTATAGACCTTTCTAACCTTGTAAATAACATTATGTGACCCATCATGTGACTATCTTGGAGGCTTATAGTTTCGATGGAACAGTGTTCTCACCATCAAAATAGTATCAGACACATGAAGCTTAGGGAGCCATGGCTTAGGCTTTGAAGCATCAACCTCCACACTTGTATATGGAATTGTACCAAATTGATGATCTGGATGTTGTAATAGAGATGTTCCCTTTGTCAAAAGAGCTATGAAGATAGAATGAAGCCCTAATTACTAATTTCTATGCTCCTAGCTTCCAGAAGGCCATTAGAAGCTCTTAGATAGATCTAGAGCTATTCGTGCAATTAATGTGTGGCACAACAATCATACTTGTATAGTATGTTGCTATTTTGGTACAGTTGGGGACTACAAAAGGTAAATCCAGTGTCTCACACTTGGCCGATTGTCATGCAGTTGATTCCATCCATAAATTCAGATGCCAGTTGCCCTAATAGCATGCAAAGTGTTGGAGATGAGAGTGACCAAACCAACATGAAAAGGTAAAGGGAAATTATATCTTTTGAGCAAGATCTTGAGCTGAATGATGGACGATAGGCTGATTGCAACAATCTTGTTTTAGATGAAAACTGTGCTATATTGAATGACCAAAGTTTCAGAATCATTTGCAGACCTGAAGCCGAAGGTCAACAAGCTAGTGTATGCAACACACCTAACATTTACCAAAACATGTATGTGTTCTATCATGTAGATAATGAGTTGAGCTATAGTAAGGACAACACTGATGCAATAACTTCTCACAATTATGTGCATCAATGATGCTATCATGCCCAAGAACAAGAAATTGGTGGAGCCTAGATCATACTCTTCTGTTGACTATTAGCATGAGGGGTGAAAACCATAGATGACCTATGACGACTTTTGCCTTGTTCGTCTCCTTATTGGGTTAGCTGAAGCTTTAGTAGCCCATAGCATGAATCTGGCACTTGTGCTACTTGCTTGAGCTTCTCTCTCTCTTCTGGGAGAAACATGCAGAGAGTGCCTATTTCTGTGATGGATTACAGTCCTGTGTGGATGGTGGCTCGACGGATAAAGATGAGCTTACAGATTGCGCTTCCAACTTTTTCTTTGACCAATCAAGAAGCAATACCCCACAAGCCAGCCCTATGTGGCTACCCACATGCTGTGAATTGTACCCTGGGCTAGGTACACATTCTATACGCTTAATGTAGGTTCTTGGAAAGGGACCAAGGATAGGTCAAGAATTGTGGTTAGGATTTCTAACTAGACTAGGTGGTTTGGAACAAGTCTTGAGGTATGGTGTTGATATAGCTTGTGTGGGATGGCTAAGCTTCATGCCAACACGCATGGTGTTTATGAATTTGAAGCCTAAAAACCTCCTTTTGGATGCCATGGGTCGGGCAATTGTGTCTGATTCTTTAGGGAGTGATGATGGAGCATCACATCTACATTCTTGCTTAGAATGTACCATGCTAAACCCTCACTATACAACACCTGAGGCATGGGAACCAATGTGAAAGTCCGCTCTTAATATCTTTGTTGATGACCATGTGGGAATTTCACCATCAGTGGAGTTCTCATAATCTTGGTTGTCAGTAGATGTAGAGCCAAAGCTGATGCTGATGCTGCTGCTGCTGCTGCTTCTTCTTCTTCTTCTTCTTCAAATGATGATGTTGCTTCATTTGTTGCTACTTTTTCTTCTTCAACAAGATAAGATCCCATCATTTTGTCTAGGTGGTGCAAAAAATAAGCTTGTTGCATATATAGGGAGATGGTTGTTGGAATCATCCAATAAAACATCCGTGTTTGGACATGGTAGTCATAATGCAAGCTCTTCCATTTTCTCTAGTGTGCCTTCCTCCATTTTTGCCTGCAGCTTCTAAAAATTCTTCAATGCTGCCTATCTTCTTCTTGGAAATATCCACCAGTCACTCCAATAATGCATGCCATGTCTACACCTATGTACTTGAAGTTCTTGGATTTGTGTGGCTAAAAAGGGAAAAATAAACAAAATATGACTAATTGGATCAAGAGCCTGAGAAGCTCGCATACCACTTGTCAAGAAGTGGACTGGAGAGGAAGCAAGAGAAGAGAATGAAGAGGAGAGAGAAAGACTAGGAAAGGAGAGAGAAAGACATAAAGAGAGAGAAGGCATCCATGAAAGCTAAGAAAGGGAGAAGATGAAGGAGACTTGTATTATACTAATGATAATAAAAAATAAAGCCCCTTACACCTTTTATACCAGCTAGAGCAGCTATTATTTTACCCTCATTATTTTATTTTTTCTCTCTTACAAGTTTTTTGAGTTCTTCCAAAAGTAGTAGGATTATTTTCTATAATACCTCAAATAGTATGGTATATTTTTGCATACAACAAAGTATCCTTATTATATATTATGCATAAATTAGAGACTATAACACTTTGGTGATCCAACCATCATTCTCTTGAACCTTTTGTTTTGAGACTTAGTAAAAAATGACTTTGTTCAATGAAAGAAATCCAAATGTCTTGTGATTTTTTTGAAGCAAGATGATGTAGTTATCCTTACATATATCTCTTATTTAAAACTCCAAAAAAGTCCATGTTTCATGGCAAAATTTTGACTTTTTTGAAAAACCTGAAGCAGTGAAACCCTTCCTAAAGGAGGAAGATGTAGTGCAAAGGCCCAATTTTGCATTTCTATGTATATATCAAAGAATTATCCTTACCCACCAATGTCATTTTGCCAAGGAGTAGATCAAGAGAATTGTGGGATTTGTTATAAAAGGATTAGTTAAAACTATTGTAGGAGCGATTGCTAACATGGAATTGCAGGGGAATGCTACCATAGATGTATTGGTTGATGCTACCCAAAGAGTAGAAAAGAGACTTGGGAAGAGAAAGTCTAAGAAAAAGGCTAGCAAGGACTCTTCGGATTCCAAAGATGAAGGTTTGGATACAAAAGAGAGCAATGATGAGGAGAATTCCTCTTCAGGATCATACTTGGATAGTAAATTTCGATGATAACAAGGGGAATAGTGAGTAAAGGTGACATGAGAAGAAGTCCAAGAAGGATAGAGGATCCTCTAGGGATAAAAAGAAAGGAAAAGATCAAGATGAAAAGATAGCCATGGAGAAGAGGTTATAAAAAAGAAATTGTTGGGCAACATGGGAGTAATGAATGCTCCAAGAAATATAAAGTCTTGTAATATTTTTCAAAACATTGGCCGTGAAGCCAAGGAATGCTGGGACAATCCAATTGTTTGAAATGTAAGGGTGATGCATAAAAATTTTCCAATAGCACCTGTAACCAAATTGTACCAAAAATGGCACCTTAGAGAGGATTTAGAGGGTTTGGTAGGAAGGGTTAGCCACCAAAATAGTGGAGCAATGACTAGCCAAGATCATGCAAAAATTTATAGTAGAGGCCAAGGGAATCCTGTTCCTACTACAAAAGGTAGGAACACATGTCAGGACCAAATTGCAAGCTATGGGTACACCATAGGGCTGAAGAGGGATGTACATCGAAAATCAACAAGAGATGCAATCGGAGGAGCATCTCAAGCTCAGCAACCCCACTGGCACTTGCAAAATTGGTCTTACTGAAAATTCCTATGAAGATTACTGAGGAACAGTTCGTAGGCCAACAACTAAAGAAAAGAATCAAGGAGGCATTGATTACATAGGTATCACATGTAAGAAGAAGATGTCTATAGATCTCATCAAGTGCTCGAGAAATTTGTGGGGTGTGACTACTCAAACTATATCATTGTGGAGGATTGTCTAGAAGAAGTAGAAATTTTGGCCATAACCAAAGTCAAAGCAAAGAAAAAGCTAGGTTGGGATGAGTGGAAGAAGGCTAGGAAAGTAACCTTAATATAAGTGCAGAAGTTGCAAAAGGAAAGAGGGATAGAACATTTTTTTCCCATGGATTCACTGCACAGAGAAATGAAAAGGAGAATGCTAAAGAGCATCAAATTCAATAGCAAAAATTATAGCAACAGAGTGGCTCACAAGAATGTTTGAATGCTTATGAGCCTCGTCACGGCTCACATGAATTATTTACACCATTGACTAGATCTTCCTTGCTGCTACCTCTAAGAAAATTCTTAATTTGATTCCAAGTTTGAAAGATAAGTTGTTATCAAAGATTGTGGCATCTCAAGGGAAAGTTTGGAAAAAGTATACAAACAATTAAGAGGCCATTTTAGATTGTCAAGGCACTGATCCCTACACAATCGGAATTGATGGATTATAAAGTCTCGACTATCCTTGAGAATCAAGTTTGATGATGCATTACTTGATGGAGGATCAAGAGTGAATATAATTCCTAAAGAGTTGTATTTGTCTCAGAGTTTACATGGTTTAGTACATGCACCATTTCAAGTGAAAATGGTAGACCAGCAAAGACTTCAACCCCTTGTTATTTTGAAAACTCAGTTCAAAAAAGTTGTTGGTTTGATATTTAAAGTTAATTTTGTTGTACTTCAATGGAAGGCCTAGGTGATTCTTATCATATCTCACAGTAGGCCATGGTTTGGGCTATCTAAGCTAAAACAAGATGGGGGCCAGACATGATCATCATTCCTTATGGAGAGGGAAAGAGGTAAAGCTCTCTACGGCCAGTCAAGTCATTTTGAAACCCAAGTCTCAACCTTTGATGGCCCAAACAATAAATGTGGCACCTAAAATAGGAGATGATAACATTGCTAAGTTTTCCTTTCATATGACATATTCATGAGAAGTTTTATAGATCTATTGATGAGATAAAATGCAAGAATAATTGAAAAAATGGCATGCAAATGTGAAAAGAAATGTATCATATTTGTTATGAAAGTGAAAAAAGTTAATTTATCCACTTACAATGTCTGATTTGGTTGTATATTTTTACCTTTACCTTGGATAGAGTATAGGAGAGCCTATATAGAGATAGAAGAGATTACAAGTGAAAATGGTTGATGATTACAAGATGTTGCTGTTAAAAGACTCCCAAAAAAGCATTTAATAATAGAGTCATCTATGTGTGTGTGTGTGTGTGTGTGCGCTTAAGGGACCCCTCTCCCTCTCACCTCTCTCTTGCACTCTATTTCCTCTCTCTCTCTCTCTTGCCGTAATCCACACACTCTATCTTGCTCTTGCAACTTGATCCCTCTCTCTCTCTCTCGCCCAAATCTCTCTCTCTCTCTCTCTCTCTCTCTCTCTCTCTCATTCATCAAATGGACAATCGAAGCAAGGTTAATAGAATTGAGTTGCAAATCTTGCCTCTCTTAGTCCATTTATTTTTTAGCAAATTTTAGCAAAATACAATGTATTGCTTGTGAACCCACAACTAGAAACTATCAACCCACAGTAGAAAAATGTCAATCTATTGTTCAAGAAACTATCATCCTATAACAGGAAAATGTAACTCCACTACAAGAAAGTGGTAATTTGATGCAAAAAAGTAGTAATTTGAAGCAAGTAACCACTAAGTCAAAGAAAAAGATTCAAGACAGTGATTAGAAGTTTAGGAAATGCATGATACTCAACAAACAAAGACTGAAAAAGATTGGAGAAAGATAGTCAACACGCCATAATTGATGCAAAATTAAAATATGAGTACGCTATGAATAAATTGACAAGAGTATTGGAAGATGATGTCCAAGAAGTTAATTTGGACTTTGAAAGAGGATCTAAGCCCATTAAGTTGAGTATATTGGTCAAGGAGTACTTTAAGCAACAGTTCGTGCAATGGTGTAAAGAATTTCAAGATATCTTTGCATGGGAGTATGCAAACATGAAGGGTTTTGATCCGCAAGTGTGTTAACATAGGATCAACTTGAAAGCTGTTGCCAAATAAATTATATAGAAAGGTATCGGATGAACCTAATTATGCTAAGCAAGTTAATGAGGAAAATTAATAAATTACTGTTAGTGGGGTTCATCAAACCAATCAATGAAGTGACATGGTTGTCACCAATAGTTGTTATTTTGAAGAAGAATAGAAAGATACAAGTTTGTGTTGATTATGGAGATTAAATGCAGCTATCATAAGTGATCAATTTCCTCTTCCATTCACAGATTCTTTACTAGATGATGTGTCGGGTCTTTTTGGATGGTTTTTCAAGCTATAATTAGATAAGGGTGTACTTAGATGATATGGATAAGATGTCATTCATTACTGAATGGGGAGTTTTTGCTAGTATAGTGATGAATTTTGGATTGAAGAATGCTATGAAGAAAGTGGATCATTTGCACCATCTCTGATTATGTTTTCAAAGATGCCATAAGTTTGGCATGTCTTTAAACTTCTTAGTCTATATTTGCTACCAAGAGGGGAATCTTACTAGGTCATATTCTATCACAAGAAGGAATGGCTATTGATCCCAAAAAGATTCAATTAGTGCAAAAAGTTGTTACTCCTATAGTAGTGTAGGAGGTTATGGTGTTTGTGGTTCAAGTTAAGTCACATAGCATGTATCTTTGATACTTGCTATTTGCTGGGTAATCTAGTGGTATTCCATGTTGATCATCAATCTTTGCTATATTTAATTAACAAGCTAGTTGTATTCCATGTTGATCACCAATCTTTGTTAAATTTAATTAACAATCTAGTGTTGATAGGAAGGTTAGCCTATTGGATGTTCGTATTATAGGAGTTTGACTATAAAAATATACATACTCCAAGAAAAGACCATACAATAGCAAATTTTCTAAGCAAACTTGAATGAACAAATCATGTGCACGGAGTTAATTATCAATTACCTGATGGTGACATGTTTGAAGTACAAGTATATTAGTTTAATTCTTATCATGATAAAATGCTTAACTTCTTACTTGATGGGGTTATATGAGAAGACTTATCTAGGGATTAAAGAAGAAGGTTGGCATTGCAAAGTAGACATTTTCAAGTTATTATGGGATTCCTCTATAGGAGAGGTATTGATCATCTGCTTAGAAGATGCACTCCTATTGAGGAAAAAGATGATATTTTGCATAAAGCTTACGCAGTATTATCAAGATGACATTTTTCTAGGTGAGATCACAAGCAAAAAGATTCTTCAAGTAGGTTTATGGTGGCCTACGGTGCTTAAGGATGCCCATTATTATGTAAAAGAATGCATTGTCTACATATAGGAAGGTCAATTGCAAGCTAGGGATAGGATGCAAGATCATCTAGTCCTACCCCTAGACCCTTTTCAAAAGTGGAGCATTGATTTTGTAGGTCCCCATTAAACCACCAGCCCATCAAAGTAAGAATCAATATATACAAATGTTGACTTAGAAGGAGATACATCTATAATAGCCATGCTAGCATCCTTTTTCTTAGCCTCTTGTATAGCCAATTTAGGACAATCCTTAATGACATGATCTTTTACCTTACAGTACTTGCAATATATATTTTTCTCATTCTTCTTCTCATCATTATCAGCCTTCCTTATCTGAACAATATTTGTAGATTTCTACTTACTAGTAGAAAATGTAGCTTTTACTTTTCTCTTTTGACACCATAAAAGCTTGATCTCTAGTACATATAACTGACCTATTTTGGTGATATTGTTCTTCTTGCAAAAAAAATAGAAATAAAATCATCAAATGACAAAGCATTTAGATTGCCATTTATCATAAAATAAAGTGTAGATTAAAACTTTGATAAGAGTCATGTGAAGACCATTGAGAACAGTCTTTATAAGTGAGCAACTTGGAAAAATCTCATATGTAGCAATCACAAATGCTCCTTAAGTTCTTTTATCTTTGTGAAAAAACTATCAATGGAGTCATCTTCATCTATATGTCCACTCTCCAATTGCTTACATAGGTAAGCAACATGGGTCTCATTTATTCATTAATACAATTGTGAAAGTATATCCCAAGAAACTTGAGCTATCTTAGCTAAGTGAATATACGGGATTATGGTACATTTAATGGACAATGCAATCAAATCATGAGCCTCAACATCTCTTCTATCTTAATGGATCTACTCAGGAGTAGGTGTCGCTAATGCTCTAACATTAAAACTAGAGTAAAACTCAAAGTTGCACCATCCTCAACAATATCTATTTCAATTGTTTTTGTTGTGCTTATAGCTTCCAAATTACCACTAGAGTGTTTTTCAATTTTAAAGTTGATGCAATGATAATTCCCTCTTTAGGCCATGCTTTTTATAGCCAGAATAACTACATATCATATGATCTTTAAAGCCTATTCACATCAAGATACAAGATGGAATAAGGTGTACACTATAGATAACATAAATATGATTGGGAAATTTAAGCCCTAGCTAACATCTAGCACTGCCAAATGGATGGCTATTTATAGCCATGGCTCGAACCCTTCACATTTCAAATGCCTTATCAAAACATAGACCAATCTCATAAGACATAATTATGCCTTATTCAAAGCCTTTCGCTTTGAAAAAAGCCACACATAGAAACAATGAGTAGAGCCTCTCTTGTAGGACACTCATAGCCCTGTAATGTAGTTGCATAGCTCACTAAAGAGATAGCCATCAAAACCAAAGGCATATACATAGATAATAACATGATAAACATGATGGGATACAAAAAGAAATTGAGAGTCTACCCAAACACTTTATGAGCTACGATGCTTATGAATCTCATGAAGGTTAGAAATAGAACCTTAATGAGGTAATTCAACCCCATGTGGCTCAGGTATAGATAAAGACATAATATCCATCTCATGAATCTTTTCAAGAGTAATATCCTTGATCTTAGCTTGCTGATTAATCTCCTAAAGTACTTCTTCAATATTAGACTTTTCTATCCATCTCATGAATCTTTTCAAGAGTTATCTCCTTGATCTTAGCTTGTTGATTAATTTCCAAAAGTACTTCTTCAATATCAGACGTTGCTGCATACAAAACATGCATACTAGCAACCTTTCCTAATGTGTTACCACTTTGCATTTCAAAAATAACCATGAGCACTTTATCATATTGCTTTTGCAACATATCTATCCTCTCCTTCAAAGAGTCCTTTTTAAGCATGAGAGATTCCAAATTTTCAGACATAAAGCTCTAGGTGCAATAGTGCATAAGGTCTATAAATCAGTTATGACATTCTACTTGCCATAAGATTCTAGTGATCTTGCATTCATTTCAGCAAATCACTCTTCATGGTATTAAGATTCTTTTGCATAAACACATAACCCTTAGGACCCACTTCCAAGTCTTGCACTAATTTCTTTTCAATTGCAATAAAGACCTAATTGGTACATCCAATAATATCCTCTCAATCCTCAATCTAGCATTATCTTGGAAAACTTATCATGCACAGTATTAGTCCATTCCTTAAACCTTGCTAAATATTTTACATTTCTAGAGCATTATGCCATACTCATCCACGCCTCTTCAAAGCCTCTACTTCATTATCATGAAGCTTCTTCATTTTCTTCATTTCCAACAACATAATCTCATGGTTTTCCTTCTCTTTTGCAAGCTATTGTTGCGGAGTTTGCACTACATCAAGATTTACTGCTCCCTCGAACTGCAAATCAAGAAGAATTTTATATAAATCACTTGGAATTTTGGAGGAACGCAATAAGAAACCATAGTCTTCTTATCCATATGCATAGGATCCATCTCATGCATAGCATTCTCCCTCTTTGGCAGAGTCTCTAACTTGACCTTTG
Organism: Lygodium microphyllum; assembly: GCF_053477565.2. Taxonomy (NCBI): domain Eukaryota; kingdom Viridiplantae; phylum Streptophyta; class Polypodiopsida; order Schizaeales; family Lygodiaceae; genus Lygodium; species Lygodium microphyllum. The sequence continues at coordinate 109,771,721 of NC_141158.1, forward strand.
AGAACTTAACCTTCTTTTGCATATCCATAACAATCACATCATCATTCTTTACATCCTTCTTTTCTTCCATATCCAACCACTCAAAAAAGTCTACATGCATAGAAGACTCTATGTCTTCATAATGAGTACCTTGCATACCATATGACATACCCAATGTAGTAAGCTACTTACATACATTATCACCATCACTATGCATCATGGCATGTTTGTGATCCACATTGTGGTCATATACATCAATGATCAATCCACCAATGGACTTCATTTTCTTTGAAGCATTATGCATATGCCCGTTTTCAACCTATCCCACAAAGAAGCTTTTATATTCAAACATACATTGACCAAATGAGTATGAAGTGTTGCAAGCATTGGACCAATGCAAAATTTCTCTTACTTTATTCTAATGGTGGGAGCATAAACCTCTTGGATAGTTTGATTATGAGGTATGTTTGCCTAATTAGGCAATGCATTATTCTTCACATACCATAAAATGCCATATGTATCCTTGGTTATGGAATTTGTTTTGATGAACAATAAAAACCTTTCCATAAACCACTTAATATATTTCCTATGCAATTGATCAGCTTTCCCATAGCATGTATTCGTTCATATCCTTCTCTAGATATAACAAATTTAGACTACATCAACTCCTTAGTATAGCACCAACATTTGATGGGTTCTGAAGCCAAAAACTCTAGCAAGTTTAAGCTTCAACTTTCCACCAATGTTGCTCATCTTATGAAGAAACACTTGTTGCACTATTGCATGTGGATTGTTGGCCCAAGAGTGCCATGGTAACTTGGAAAATTTGAGCAAGCCAGTTTGTAATAGCCACCCCCTTGTATTGGCATAGGATAGAATGGACCTAGGCATTGCCTCGCTTTCTTTAAAGGTGTGATCTCAGGTGGACTATATGACCAATTAAGGTCGTACCCTTTATCATCTTGAGACTACTATTGAGGCCTTTTGATGGGGAGTTTTTGAGCTTTCTTGATTTTGGTCTTCGCCATAATTGCTACACATGATTGAGAAGTAGAGGATAGATGAATCGATGAAGAGATATGTTGCATTAATCAATAGGAAAGGAAAATTAGCCTCCAAATTGTGTGACATTCTATTTCCCATGCTTTTCCTGCTTTTGACCACTTCCTCTTTCCAAGCATGAGACAATTCACAAACAAATAGCCCCTTATCACTCTACTGATTGAAAAGTGTCCTCAATATCACCACATGACTTGACTTCCCACGCTTTAGTTGTGTCTAGTTAGAGTAAGAGTCAACAACCAATCCATTTTTCTCCTCATGGGACCTTTTAGTTTGAAATAGTTATTTAGCAATCTCATCACAAAAGGCGTAATGATTAGTCGATGGAAAACTTTTAAAATTCTAATATCCCATGTAATAAAACCTTGTGAACACCCTTTAGAGAAGCTATGACCATGCAACCCATTCACATAAACAAGTCTCTTTTGCACCCAATATCCTATATTCGCAAACATCCATATTACCTGCATAGCAGGACTATAGTAAAACCAAAGACATCCTACACTTCTTGTAGCAAGAATACAATGTGTTTGGCTTTTTGCTCATAAGAAAATACCACTTGAAGGACTAATGTATTACCAATGAAGTGCACGCACCACAAAGTATGGAGCTTCTATGGGTGCATCAATGTTGGTTGAGAGAGATAGATAGTGACACAATATATGTGGGTACAAAGATTATATTGCTAAGGTTTTAGATAGGTGTGTGTGTGTGTGTGTGTGTGTGTGTGTGTGTGTGTGTGTATGACATAGTATAGTGCCCTAATGGGTAGGCACGATCATGGTGGCCCTTTATTCCCAACAACCTTCCCCCTAAAGGAAACATGCCTAAAGGTAGAGGAAAATAATTAGCTAAGTCTAAATATGTACAAAGTTGAAAACCCATACCTATCCAACTCCCATCATTTATTGGTAATGAGCAAACTGCTCTGCTAGAAGACCTTTCATAAGAAGGTCTACAGGGTTATCATTAGTACGTATCTTAATTAGCTCAATGCTCTTGTTGTCAAGTACTTCCCTAATGAAATGATACTTCACTTGTATATGCTTCGTCTTTGCATGAAAGAGGTAGGATTCCATGCTAACATGATAGCACTTTGACAGTCATAATGGAGGACATGAACCTCTGTAGTAATACCGATCTCTCCAACCAGATATGAAGGCCATAAGACCTCTTTGCATGCCTTAGTGGTAGCCATGTACTCTGCCTCTATAGTAGACAATGCAATACACTTCTACAACCTGAATATCCAAGAGACTAATCCCCCTTGTGAAGGTAAATACATAACCTGAAAGTAGACTTCTTGCAATCTGATGTCCATCATAGTTTGCATCCATAAAGCCAATGACGAATGCCTTCTACTTTCCAAAGCAGATGCAAAAATCCTTTGTGACCTTGAGGTATCTCATGAAACCTTTCACTACTTCCCAATGCTTCTTGCCAGGGTTTGCCATGTACATGTTAACCACTCCCACTACAAAGGCAATGTCAGGACACCTGTAGCAACCATAGCATACATCAAGCTACCAACAGTTGAAGCATATAGAATCTTGGACATTTCAGCCTTCTCATCATCAGATGTAGGGCTATCATTTGCACCATGTTTCACATATGGAGGCAATGGAATACCAATTGCTTCCCCCCTCCATATTGAAATGCTACAAAATATTAGATACATACTCCTGTTGGGACAGATAGAGAAACCCCTTTGATCTAGCCATGAGCATCTGCATTCCAAGAATATGATTTGCATCACCAAGATCCTTCATGCCAAAGTTTCCATGTAGACTTTGCTTCATAGAGTCTAAGGCATGAATATCCTTTCCTACAATCAGCATGTCATTGACATACAGGATCAAGATAATGAGGCTACCATTTGATGCCTCCTTGATGTATAAGCACTAATCCACTTGACTCTTGTGAAAGCCTTGAGATTGCATGAATGTATCAAACTTGTGATACCATTCTCAAGGTGCATGTTTTAGCCTATACAAACTCCTCTTGAGTTTACATACCATCTTCTCTTTGCCCCCACAAAGCCTTTAGGCATATATGTCCTCATGTAGATCACCATGTAAGAATGCAATCTTTACATCCATCTCTATGAGTTCCATATCTTTAGCTACAACCAAGCTCAAGATGCACTTATAACTTGCTATCCTAAAATTTCAGCATGTTGTCCTGCCACATTTGGCTGTCCTAACTACATGTTATCTTGATGAGACTGTGCTATATCATGGGCAATATCTCGTTGAACATTTTCAGCATCATTTCTTACATTTTTAAGAGTATTTATAGTAGGTATTTGTTGTTTTCCACTGGGCACAATCTACTGTCCAACATGTATATCTTGCTTGAAAACAACTTTTCTGACCTCCTCTAGCTTTTGAGCTTCTTATGCATGCGATCTTCACAAAATATAACATCATTGCTATGTAATGCTTTCCTTTTCTTGGGATCCCATAATCTATATCCCGTTTCACCCTTGTTGCCATATCCTAGGAAAATGCATTTATAAGACTTTGGCTCAAGTTTGTTGCATTTCTCTTTATGAATGTACACAAAAGCCTTGCGGCCAAACACTCTCAGGTGAGCATATGAAGGTGGCTTGGTCGACCACTATTCTTGAGGGATTCTCCCCTCCCATCCCAAAGACCTGTTTGGTGACAAATTGATCAAGTGAACCACTCCCATAATAGTCATAACCATAAAGAAAGCACTAAGTGCACAGAGGCTGTCATGAGTAGAACCTTGCTAAGTGTGGATATGCCATAAACATAGTAATCATCCCGATGCTATCACTAAAAAGGCTAAGTGTGGGTACCAAAAACATGGCTAACATCCAGGGGCTGTTATAAGGTCTCACTAAGTGTGTAGAGGATGTTATGCATAGGCTACATGAGGATTTTTATAGGGCATATGTGAGGAGCATCAATGGCAAGTACATACAATAAAAATTCTAGTAAAATTTTGGGTCAAGAATTGATAGGCCCTTGCGGTTTTCTTCATCAAATATGTCATGGTAGGTATAGCAAATCTTCTTTTCTTTGTCTTCTTCTTTGATGTAATCCATTTTTCTTTCTTTGATACTATTTTTGTTTTCATGGTTTTCTTTTTCTTGGTCTTTTTATTTCTGGTTAGTCTAGTCTTGTTCTTCATTATGGTCTTTCTGGTCTTCTTCTTCATTGACTTTGTCTTCTTCTTTATGGTTTTTTTGGTCTTCTTCTTCATTGACTTTGCTTGCATTAATCTTCATGTCCATGTCCCCCTCAAGCAAAGGTATCATCATCTTTGAGATTTGCATGATGACCAAGGCAACTGGAATGTCTTCAAAAACTTCAAATGAAATCATTGATTGCACTTTAGAGTAGGTTGCTACATTTTTTCCTGCAGATAGAGTAAAAGCATCTTCTATGTGTAGTACAATTTGGCAAGGAGAATTGTATCACTCTTCATATCAAGCATCTTCATAAAGGACTTGATTTTGGTCATTCCCATAACTGAGAATGGCTTCAAATTTTGAGTTTGCACTATTGCAGAAGAATTATACTTCAATGTGTCAATAGACACAAGAAGATTAGTATTTATCAACATTGAATGAGTATAAAAAAGATACTATCTTGAAGCTTGGTGTTGGATGCTTGAACTTGAGATCTTCAAATCTTCCAATAAATCTCCTAGATGATTTGAGTGGTGAATCTTACTAGAAATTGAGCTACGATTCAGCTTAGAGAGAGTGTGAGACCTTTAGAGGAGCTTGATGATGCTTGAGGGACACAAGTGGTAGTAGTGTTCAATAACACTAGGTAGTATGTAGTTGAACCTTCAGTGTTAGATCTTGATGTTGGAGAACTTGCTTGCTGATTTGTTGTGATTCCCTTACTAGATACTATGTGTTACAGTAGATTAGAGTGGCATTGGCAAGCTTGAGCTGAAGGAAGTAAGAGATTGAAGTAAAATATGAGCTTGATGTTGAAATGGCTATGGCTGCCCTTTAGGGTTTGTAGGAGGTGACTTGTTTTTTTTGCTTCCAGTAGATTGTGGAGATGGTTATTTGCTGAGAAACTTGGTGAGAAGATAGCTTGGGTAGTGGGATTTCAAAGCCTTATGGTTAGGGTGGATGTCGCATTGCAGACAGAGAGAACGGCCAGGCAATGGGTTACAGACAAGCAGCGACCATGAATCTTGATAATGCCGTTGTAGAAGGGCCAATGTCAATGATTGAGCTAACATGGAGCTACATATGGAGTAGAGGGACAAATCCTCAAAATAATGCTAGTCAAAATCTAGCATGGTTAAAGAGATCCAAAGGCTCTAAGGTAGGTAGGTACTATTTTGGCTATGGCTGCCATAGGGTCAAGTGGAGATGGAAGTGAGAAATGGAACCATGAGCTAGATTTGAGCTGACCCGATGTTAAGAGGGACTGAGAGAGAAGAGAAGGGAGTTATGTTATGCTTAGTTGAGCTCTGATACCATGTTGAAACCATGGATTTGGAGCATGGCAGGAGCTATGGTGGATGGAATATGAAGGCTAGATTCATGTTGAGATAGACAATGAGTAGACAACTATTACACAAGTGAAATAGGTTTTAAGATGGAAGCTTGGACTCATAAAGACAATCTTGTGTATGAGACTAACAATGACAATGAAACTAACTGAAAGAGGAAAGCATCATGACATTGCATTACTCATTGTCAAAGTGACAGTCAAGTACAATGCTTTCTAGAAGCTGCATAGGTAGCATTCTACACCACTATTCTGTGTTAACTTTCAGGGATGCAGGTAGAGAGCAACACCGAGTGAAGCAACATGCTTCCTCTCTTCATTCATCTCATTACATCTTCAACACACACTTTAGTGCATATACAACCTAAGGTCATAAAGACCATTCACACCAGAAGTAGAACCGACTTATTTAATGTACCTAACTGATCTAGCCAGACTAGCTGTGTCGGTCAAACACACATGTAATAGCTTGATATTCTAACATTCCCCCTCAAGCTCAAGACATCATCTGTACTCCAAGCAGCTGTCTAAAACACAGAACTTATCTTTACCCAAGGACTTGGTAAAGATATCTGCAACCTGTTCATCTGTCTTTACATGCATAAGGTCAACTCGTCCTGCAAGAACCATCTCTCTGATGAAATGGTAGTGTACCTCTATGTGTTTCGTCCTGGCATGATAGACTGGATTCATAGCCAGGAGTACACTACTCAGATTATCACATAGTAACTTCACTGGAGCATCTACCTGTATGTCCAAATCAACCATAAGCTTGAGCAGCCATGAAATCTTGCATGCTGCCAATGCAGCACCCCTGTACTCTACCTCAGTACTTGGCAAAGCAACCGTAGGCTGCTTCTTGCTGCTCCAGCTAATCATGCCGCTACCAAATCCAAATGCATATCCACTCGTAGATCTATGATCATATGAGCAACCTGCCCAATCTGCATCCATGTATCCAATCAATATCAATGGCTTATCTCTGACATAGAACAACCCATACTCTACAATGGACTTAACATATCTCATAATGCATCTAACTGCATCCAAGTGCGGCTTTCTAGGCTTCTGCATAAACTGGCTTATGAGCCCTACAGAATAGCTCAAGTCAGGCCTAGTGATGGTCAAGTAAATCAAGCTACCAACCATCTGCATGTACATAGTCACATCCTCTACTTCAGCCCCAGTGACATTCTGATCAAGAGGTGTATCCAGCAGTTTGCATTCAGCCATGCCATACTTCTTCAGCATCTCTATGGCATAGTGCTTCTGCATCAGCCATAACCCATTGTCAGCTGGAACTACTTGATGCCCTGTGCAAATTGTAAAGGTAGATGAGTGATAAGAAGGAAGCTAGGAAGATAGGAGGACAATGGGAAAAATGGCCAATTGGCCATGCAAAAAAGGGGATAAGGGGATGACCGCCCAAAAGGGATTTAGGGTTTTGTATATAAAGTTGAAAAGAGAATGAGAAGCTCATTCTTGTGTGTGGCCAAAAGTGGCTCTCCTCTTCTTCTTCTTCTTCTTCTTCTTCTTCTTCTTCTTCTTCTTGCTTGCTTGAGCTTGTGCTTGAGAGAGGGAGTGTGAGAGTGTGAGGGAGTGAATGTGTGAGGTGAGGGACCGGGGAGGAGAAGCTCTCCATCTTCTCCTCTCTTCTTCTCTTCTCTTCTCTTCTCTTATCTTGCTTGTGGCAATGGAGCTTGGAGAGAGCAGGGAACTTGAGGAGAAAGCTTGCTTGAAGCTTGCACTTGGATCGTGGAGCTATCGGAGTGCTCGGGAGAGGAGGTAACTTGATCGGGCATGGAGGTAAGCTCACTACACCCATAGAGATGGATGGCGCATCGGCTATGTGAGAGGTAGCTATTAGTGCTCAGTTTGAAACGCTTAAAGCAGTAAGCGGTCCGTGGGTCTTGGTGGTTGAGCAAGGGCTCCCACATTTTGGTTCTGTTTCCAGGACAAACGGATTCAAGCGTTGAGCACTTACGCTTCGAATCAAGCATTGAAGTAGGGTTTTCCCCAAATTGGTGCTTGAGGTAAATAGGTAGGAAGTGAGGAAGTTTGAAGAGGTATTCGACCTCCTTAGCAAGTAGGTTTTTAGTGTTTTGGATTTGGAAAAGTATGTTGGAGTAGGGTAGGTATTCTCTTTGTCATTTGGATGCGTTAGGGTAGAAAAAAACAAATAAAAAGAAGAAAAATAAGTGTTGGGGTTTCTGCTATCATAATAGGGCAAGAGGGTTTGATTTGCTTGCCGATTTGCATTTTGGAGTGTATTTGCTATTCCAAGTATATACAACTCTTTCCCTCCACCCATAGCTCTGATATGGAGGTGCAGGCGATAGGCCGTAACCTAAAATGTGTGATTCGAGCGACTTATTGTTGCGTTGACCAAAATCACGCCATGTTTGGCCCACCGTCCAAGTGACAGTTATTATGGGCCGAGTCCCAGAATCGGCCCTCGACAGCCGAATCAACCATTCGACCATCGGGCCTCAGTCCACTTGGCCACTTGGCCCTCGAACACCCACACTCAGACTGGCCGAATTTGACATTTGGACCAATTACATTCGACCCTTTCTCATTCGGCCCTTGGCCATTCGGACAGGCCAAATCGGGCATTCTGATGGACCTAAAAACGGGCCGGCACTGGCTCATGCACTAACCGGACCTCGTCACTATGCACAAGACAACCCCTCGGCCTCGCGGCCAGGAGCGTCTATCGAAATCTCTGCCTTCCTAAACATTGCGTTTGTAATACGTTGTAGCCCAACTGATCCTAACCCAATATTACTCCTCAGAGGGAGTCCCTTCCACATAGCCAAAAGGCTCGAATCACATACACATATGGGGTTCCTCCTACGGCTGAATGCCGTCAACCCTCTGCGACTCTCCTACACCTCGGGGATTGGCCCCTCGATGCGTCGCTCAACATTTAAACATTTCGCACAAACGTCGCTCAAGGTACCAAATAAACGTATCCAGGAATGTACCATTTCCCTCACTTGCTGTCCCCTATAACCCTCGTCTATCCTACAGCATAGGAACCTCACACTCTCAACGGTGGGTCAAGGGCCTACTGAAAACAATTGCTATGCATATCCAGGAGCTAACTCTGATACTTTTAATTTCCTCAAAAATGATCATGCAAAGAGGTGGATGCCTAGTGCTCAAACATTTTAAAACCCAGCAGCGTGCAAGTGCAAAACATCTCTTTCATGCTTTTCTTTCTAACCGCTTTGTGCTTCGTTGCAACACCTAGCACCGAAGTGATCTTCGTGCTACTAGGTTTTAATTCTTATCATTATTATTCCGTCCTAGATGCAATGCATATAAAATCAGCAAATTATTCCTCATGCTCAGCGTCATTTAACCATTTTTTCCACAACTCCACCCTTCCCCGTTGATAGTGCATCATTGCATTCATTTCTTTTAGGGTTTCCTTGTCATTTTATATGGAGAAAGGAAGGAAACATGCACTAAAACATATAAACAAGGCTGAACTGAAGCATAACTTCATGCCCCAGCCTTGCTATACATCAACAAACATAAATCCTATTTTTCTATATTTTTCGTAGCCCCAAATGTATTTTTCCCTTATTTTTCATGGTGTTTTTATCATTTTTCCCGCCATTTTTCCATTTTCTTGTAATTTTTAAATTGCTGAAAATTGAAACCAGTTTGTGGGCTGTGGCCCTTAGTTCATTTGCAACAAAATTGAAAGATTAGTTGATGTGTATCGACGGTTTTCCCCATTTATACGCCCAAAACCCTTGTTTTTTCCCCATTTTTCATGGTTTTCGGGTTTCTTGACATTATTTCGAGCCATGAAATGCATGTTTTTCATAATTTCTGGTTATAAACAGTAAGAACTCAGAAGAATCAGCAACATAATCAAATCTTAGTCCATATGAACGGCATTCCATCAATCAAAAGCATAAAACACTAAATTTTCTTTGTAATTTTTTAGTTTACCGCTTAAACGCGTGTTTCGGGTTTTGTGTCCATGGCTGTAGATTTGGAAAACAGCAACCCTTCATGTCCAGCAACATCACAAATCACCATTCTCAGCCCGTGTAGCAATCCGGTCCATGCCGGACAAGCCTCCATCATTCTTTCTTCATTGCTCCTTCTTCCCACATGATCTTGCCTTTAGAAGAGAGAGAGGGAGGAGAGAGAAAGACTAGAATCAGAAATTCCAAACCAGGCCACCATTCCACGGGCGAAGGGCGGCGATATGATCAGCATACGGAGTGTAGGCAAGGACCAATGTCAGATAGGGGGGTTGTTTGCAGGCAGGGAGGAGCATCTCCATCAACATGGCGCATTTTTCGGCGCCTGTTGATGGCGCCCTCTCTCCACGATTTTCTTCATCCATCCTCTCCCAAACTTTTCATGTGACATTTTAAGTTGGGCTCCCAAGGGTCATGCCCACTTGGCCAAACTCATGTCCACCTTTTCAAATCTTGACCGGTTTATGGCCTTCCCCCCGTCCGGACTCCGAATCGAGCTCTGAAAAATCCTGGGCGTCCGACTTAGCATCCCGCATTGGCCAATAGCTTGTGTCAACCCGCACGACTGTCTGAAAAATTATGAAAAATCACCAAGTGTCGCTCGGGCACCTTTAAAGCACTTTGGCGCTTAAAATCGTCTTAGATCGAGCCGCCGCCTTTGACGGTGAATATTTTTCCCTTGATATTCATAATTTTTAGCTATTTTTAAGCACTTCCCGTCACCTAAATTCCGCTCTCATTGGCGACCACGGGATAGGGCGACTCAGCCCGTCGAATCCACGAACATATCTGCACATAAACAACCACAGAAGCATCAAACTGATACAAAACAATTATCATCATAAAACTCAGCACAATGCTCCCCCTACCCCTGGACAGAACCAAGGCATGACATCCACAAGGAGTAGGCCTAGCATCATCTAATAGAAGATCCGAAGTGAGTCACTAACCAGCTGCTCCAACACAGCCAAACTAAAAAGAACTGCCAAAGAGGTTGCCCTAAGTGGTAGTCTGAACTACTGACCAACTAAAGACAACGCAACTAGGAGCTCCTACAAGGCGAGGACTCCTATAGCCTGAGCAAAGAGTATTTTCTTTCAGTATATCTCTTCTTTGAGGGTTTTGATTGGATGAACATACTTGGGCATGTAAAAAGGAGGGAGCTGAGCGTAGTGACCCAAGGAGAACAGGGCATCGGTCTCAGGACCTGTCTTGGCACCCAAGAACCTACCAAGCCCTCGCAAGGCGACACTTAGTCCTTTTCTAACGCTCACTTTTATTTTCGCTCCAACCTTCCTTGTTTTGATATTATTTTTCCAGCAAGAAGCCACCCCGAGGAAGACAAGGTATCGGCCCCGGGTCTGACTCGTCCCCAGGAACCTACCAGGCCTTCGCAAGGCGATGATCAACTGCTTATATATTTTCATTTCTTTTCTTTTCATTGATAGGGGTTAGAACCCCTTTTTACACACCTTCGTATTTATATTCATCTTTTAGGATATTCAGGATTTCTTGGCATCATTATTAGTATCGCCTAGCAGGCTTCTCTAACTGCCTCATTACTAACAAGAACTCCTAGAACGGCTGCCTAGCAGGTTAGCAGAACAGGGCCACTAGGACTTCCTTCTAAAACAGGTCTTTCAATGTCTAACAATGTCTTTACAGGAGGCAATGACTACTCCGACCTCCCTCAAACATACTTAGCCCAAACCTGGGACTTCATGCCTTGGTTGCCGGTCCCCAACAAAAAGTATCCCCTCAACAAGTACAAATACACATATAACAGGAAAGAAAGGTACTCGTAAAGGAGAAATATCACCTGGAATGGCCACAAGAAGCTTCCATCGCAGCAAAGGCTCCTCCAGGCTCCACCAAATTCCACGAACCACGAAACCTGTCCAGCACAACACTCAACAAAAACCCAATTAAACGCACTCGCACTAGACAGGAAAATGGCCCTCTTGGCCTAATGAAATCAGACATGACTTTGCTACAAAACTGAATCGGCCCTCTTGGCCTAATGAAATCAAACAATACTATGCAGAACATCCACCTGGAAACAACCATGATAGACATCAAAGCATACCATTCCCAGGGGAACAAAGGCTCGTAGCCCTAAACTAGGTGCATTAAATTATGACCTATCCCTCCTGCGTATATCGCAAGAGGTGTGCGCATCACATGTCGTCTAATCAGTCTATGGGTCTGAGATAATAAAGGTAGATGAGTCTCACTTACCCTCTGCATCACCCAAATCAACCATCGTCCGCCAAAGAGGGCATGTTCAGAAAGCATACCCCACAAACGACCAGGTCCTGTCTCACCATCAATAGATATATCGGGACAAGGGCCACAATTAAAGAAGAGGTCCTCTTCATACGCAAGATTAGCCAATGAATCGGCAAACTGATTCCAATTCCGTGGAATCAGCTGAAAAGACACTCTATCGAATTCGTCTAGCAGGGCTATGGCAGTATGATGGTACATACAAAGGATCGGGTTCCGCACCATGTACGTCCCATTGAGTTGATTTAAAACCAACTGAGAGTCCCCTTTTATCAACAACTGGCGGATACCACCCTTCTTCGCAATATTCAAACCCATGATCAGGGCTTTGTATTCTGCCATATTATTGGTAAAATTCACCCCAAGATAAGCAGCTAACTTCATGACAATGCGTCGTCGGGGGTCGCGGATGACAACTCCTACACTTCCTTTTTTGCATACACCCCTGGACGCTCCATCAAAGTACAAGGTATACGTCCATAAAGGGTTTACATATCCCGCCATCCTGAACTCTACTCGTAATTATGGTAATCGAAATTTAGCATATTCAACGGGTGGATTGTAGGCTCCATCCCTCCATCATCATTGAATTCAACAGGGATGCTCGTCAAAAGTTGTAGGCAATGATGGCAGAAGACCTTGATTTTCCAAATAAATGTCCCGCCTTCTTGCTCAATCACCTTGTATCCTTTGCTCCACCAAATGAGCTTTCCCTGATGATATCTCTGTTCCAAATATGGGTGTTCTAAATAAGGGATCAGACGACCCATCAACCTCTATCACGATCTCCTTGCAGATGTGTGATCGATCTTTCCTAGACCTGCAAGGCAGTCATAGCATTAGTGCAATCAGAAGTAATAAGGTTTAATCTTATTAAGATTAACCTTATTTTTAAATTCTATCCCCTCAAGGTCAGCTAACAACACTGTAGATTTATTCTTTCCTATCCTAACGATCTTATAGGGCCCATCCCATTTGGGTTCTAGCTTGCCTGGGAATAATTCACGTCGTGCGTCATAATACAGAACAAGCTGTCCTTTCTTGAAGGTGTATTTCTTGGCTTTGAGGTCGTGTAGCTTCTTCATTCGGCGCTTCGCCACTTCTTGGTGCAATAAGCTCTGCAGCTTAAGCTCATCTAAATGTGCCAGTGTCGTCAAGCGCTCAAAAAGAGCGTCTTCATCGCTCAAAGAATGATTGATGGCAAACCGAATAGTCGGCAGCTCAATTTCTAAAGGCAAGACACACTCCTCCCCATATACTAACTTGAACGGGGTATGGCCAGTGGCTCGTTTGAAGGTCGTATTATAGGCCCACACGGCCACGTATAACTTTTTATCCCAATCCCGTTTCTTTTCCGACACAATTTTGGACAGGATGCCCACAAGCTGCTTGTTGGTGCTTTCGACTTGCCCATTGGCTTGCGGATTATATGGGGTTGTCTTGTTGTGCTTGATGTTCCACAACTCTGTCAAACCTTTGATCACCTTATTCAGGAAATGAGTTCCGCGGTCCGACACTAATTCTTTCGGTGGACCAAACCGGCATATTATCTGCTCTAAAAGGAAACTAGCAGTTTCTTTAGCATCATCTTTCCTTGTTGCACGTGCTTCTGACCACTTTGTGAAGTAGTCAGTTGCTACAATGATGTATCGCTTTTGCGTAGTCGACGACGGAGTAATAGGACCCACAAAATCTATTCCCCACTTCTCAAATGGAAGTATCGCCATAATAGGGTTGAGTGGTCGTTTCCTATTCTCTCGACTATCATGTCGTTGGCAAATATCACATCGCTTAACATACGCAAACGCATCCTGGAAGATGGCAGGCCACCAATAACCTGCTCTTAAAGCCTTTTGTGCTGTAAGCCGTCCAGCAAAATGGCCACCGCAAGCAGAATCATGGCACTCTTCCAAAATGAATGGCACCTCGTCAGGCGTCACACATCGGCGATAGATATCATCAACCCCTTGCCGATATAATGTACCTGCGATCAAGGCAAACTTTAACGCTTGCTGCTTAATTTTCCTTTTCTCAGCCTTAGATAGTTCAGATCCCGCCTCTCCCGTTGATAAATAATGCGTTATTGCAGCATACCAGGAGGGAATAGATGCCGTATCTATTTTAAATATCATCTCCATGTCACTACCTTCAGCCACAGATTCTTTCGGCTCCCCAAAGTCCACTAGACATTCCACGATGCCTTGCAACCTTGGTGGCTTACTCTTGATTTCATAATCAAATTCCTGCAAAGTGATCAACCACTTCGCCAGACGATCAGGCGGCTGTAGCTTATTCAGCAACAATCGAAGTCCCTCCGCCTTCGTATAAAGCACGACTTTCTCATAGAGAATGTAATGCCTAAACTTCTTGGTCCCAAAGACCATCGCTAGACACAGCTTCTCCATGTAGGTGTAATTGATTTCGGATACCCCCAGCTTCCGACTAGCAAAAGCAATCAGGTGGTACCACTTCTCTTCCCAAATTTGGGCTAAACAGCAGCTGATACTATACATGGTGGCTGCTGAGAATATATAGAACACCTCACCTCTTTTAGGTGCTTTTAAAACGGGTGCTCTTGCTAGCTCTTGTTTCACATCCTCGAATGCTACCTTACAAGGGTCACCCCATACAAATGAACAGCTAAAGGACAATAAATTTGTAAGTGGCAACGTTCTTTCTGCTAAGGCGTTAATGAATCTACGGTAGTAACCAACCGAAGACAGAAAGCTATGAACTTCTTTCGGAGTGCGTGGTGGACCCATGGCAACTATAACTTTGACCTTCTCGGGGTCTGTCGCAATTCCTACCGAACTGACCACATGACCCAGCAATAGCCCATAAGGTACTCCAAAAGCACACTTCCGTGGGTTTAGGGCCATGCAAAATTGTCTACAGCGCTCAAAGCATTTTCTCAAAATGATCAACTGCCTTTCTCTCACGGTGGCGGCCCCTAAGTCATCAATAAACACCCTCAACTCTTCAGGGGATATGTCACCGAATGTCTTATCGGCTGTACGTTGCCACGAACCAGGTGCATTGCATAAACCAAAGGCCATCACGTGGTAAGCAAAAGTTCCAAATACAGTAATAAAAGTTGTTTTCAACTTGTCCTCTTCTGCAATTGCCATTTGGTTGTATCCTGCAAAGCAATCCATAAACGAATATATCTCCCTACCCGCTAATTGATCCAAAATCTGGTCAATAAATGGCAATGGGTAGTAGTCCTTAACTGTCTGCTTATTCAGCTCCCTAAAGTCTACACATAAACGGATCTGATTATTCTTCTTCTTTCTAATCACAACTGGCGAACACCATTCCGTGTGTTGTACAGGGAAAATCAAACCCGCTTTTCGAAGCTTCTCTAACTCCTCAAACAGCCCGTCCCTCAATTCGAAAGGCATACGCCTTACTTTCTGCCGTACAGGACGACTGCCCTCTTTCAACGGAATTGTATGAACAGCAAGACTAGGAGGAATGCCTCTCAACTCATCATAACTCCAGGCAAAGATATCACGGAATTCCTGGATCAAGGCCACATAGTCCTCCCTTTCTGCTGTGCTGAGCATAGAGCCTAATTTGATTGGCCGCGAATCATCAGGCGTACCAAGGTCTAGCTCGATAACATCTGCATCTCTTATACGATCTTGGGCCTCTATCGGCTCATTCAAAGTGATCTGATAGATGTCCTCCGTGGTGGATCCCTCTTTGGACTCATCACTCGATGATGTCTCACTGCCAGATAAATCTTCTAATGTCTCCAATTCTATAGAAGATAGAGGAGCTCTTTCACTCTGCGGGGACTCAGGATAAGCATCAACCACCACACGCTGAGCACCTCTGCCGAATAACAATCGACCGGCGGGTATATCCACTTGGCAATCCGCTTGCAAGATCCAAGGTCGTCCAAGTAATACTTGGTAACTTGGCCGCCCTGCAAAACGAATCACCCTAAAGTCCAACATGCATTCTACATTTGCAACAGTGACATGGACCTTAGTAATGCAGCCTTCCGGCTGTCTCAAACTATCATCTGCCATTCTGAGAATTGTGGAAGTATCTTTCTGAATCGCAAGACCTAACCTTTCCATCAGTTCAGAACTCATAATGTTAACAGATGATCCCGTGTCGACAATAGCATAATCTACTAATATCCCATCGACATAGGCTGCAACCCTTGGGCAATGCTTCTCAGCATGCTCGAACCAGTCATCACCAACTCGCGCAATACCCAAAGGTTCTACGATATACCCGGTACGTAGGATCTTTCTAAATTCCCTTCGTACTCCTGGGGAAAGCTTAATAAGCTGCAAAAGGTTCACATCCGGCTTGACTTCGCAAAGAGAGCTCGCCAAATCGAATTCATGATAGTTCGATAGAGCTCGCTTTTCACGCCAAACCATCCGCTCTTTAGGTCGCTGAGCTGGCTTTATTGCCTCTTTCTTAACTTTCACCTTCTTCTTTGGTGCTTCCTTATCGGCTTTACTCTCTACGGGCTTCAAAGGTCCCCCTTCTAGGGCAGGATCCAAAACTTGCGTTCCTTTGTCGCCTTGTTTAGGGTTTCCGTCGACAGGCTTATCCATGTCGGCTTCTCTACCCTTTTTACCTCTTGTAAGAACAGCTCGTAGATTAGAGGTTTCAGCATCATTAACGCGTACAGCCTCAATCAAACTAACCCCACTACCACTTGGTAGCTCCTCCACTGTAGTCTTTGGTCGTTGAAGTATTTGTTTAGGCCCATTTTCTGGCTGGGAGTCATTTCCTTGGGCACGATGATTAACAGGCCCTGGTTGCCGACTTCCTCGCTGGAGGGAACTGATCTTACTCCAGCAAGTAGCTGCTAAATGGCCGGATTTTCCACAAATGTCGCACTTAACATTTGGGCAATTTCTTGGATAGTGCTGCCCGCCACACCATTTGCAACTAAACCTCGACGGCGCACCCTCTTCTGGGTATCTACTTCCTATCAAATTTTGTTGTTTTTTAAGGAAGTTGACATCAACAGCTATTTGTCGATACTGCTCCGTAATCATGTCGGTATAATGCTTCATCATGTCCTTAACCTCGCCAAGAACATTGGAAGAACTCGACTCATAGCCTTGGTCATTACCGTGTCTTTCAATCGGCCTAACAATTCGATTAGGCACAGGCTGTTGAGTCACAGGCATGGTATTGGAATTGACCGCCTGGCCTCCACTACTTGGAGCCATTTGACTGCCCGTAGGCATCGACATGCTAGGGGGAGCTGGTAATAAAGGGACATTCTGTATCATGTTCCCTCTCCCATTAGGGTTAGCCATCGCTATCCCTTGGCCACTACTGCCATTGGCTATTGCCATATTGTTTCCCAATACTAAACCCATATTCGAATTGCCTCGAGAAGCATAGGCCGCTTGTAGTCGGGATTCCACCTCTTGTGCTCGTGTAATGGCAGTATCTATATCCCCCAAGGGGACACTACTCAACTGCAATTGGATATTAAAGTCCAACCCATGTAGGAAATATTGCAATTGGGCAGCTGCGGGGATAGGAATAGAGGTGTCCAACTTACGGAAGACTTCTTTTATCTTCTTCGCATAAGCACGAATATCCTCATGTGGATCTTGGCGGGTCACGTTGAGTACACGCAACCAATATTGCCCACCCCTTTCAGGGGCAAACTCCCTTCGAAAAGCTCCATAAAATGCATCAATGTTCAATATGGTTCCGGCTTCTAAACCATGATACCATATAGCGGCTCTTCCTTTGAGAGTCATATTGAAGAACATCATCAAATGTCCTTCCTCTTGAATGCGACAGTTAAACATCAGCTTTTGAAACTCCCTAATGTGGAGTTCCGCATCTTCCTCAACTAGCCCATTAAAAATGGGTAGCGGGTAACCTAGAGCTGGCAAATCCGTCGTTCCTGCTGGAATTGCAATAGGCTGTGCCATGACGAGGATTGGATTTGCACTAGGAATAGGGAACGGTGGGGTTACACCTCCCGCAATTGACGTGGACTGGCTTATGGAAGGAAGGGGAGCACTAGAGCTTCCACCTTCTCCTAACTTACTTCTTGTGGTCCTAAGACCACTAGATCCACTCCCTCGTAAGGGTTCAGCACCGCTACGCTTAGGGGAATAACTCCTAAAAATTTCAGCACGTCGCCTAGCTCTTTCGTCTCTTTCTTGCTTTTGGATTTCTGCTAGACGATGCTTATCAATAAATAACGGATCAATCTCAGTATCCTTTGGCATAAACTGCTAGTTGGTCCTTAAACAACCAGGATTCGAGAACCGCCACTTTTAAGCAGCTCCCGGCAGACGCACCACTGATGGACCTAAAAACGGGCCGGCACTGGCTCATGCACTAACCGGACCTCGTCACTATGCACAAGACAACCCCTCGGCCTCGCGGCCAGGAGCGTCTATCGAAATCTCTGCCTTCCTAAACATTGCGTTTGTAATACGTTGTAGCCCAACTGATCCTAACCCAATATTACTCCTCAGAGGGAGTCCCTTCCACATAGCCAAAAGGCTCGAATCACATACACATATGGGGTTCCTCCTACGGCTGAATGCCGTCAACCCTCTGCGACTCTCCTACACCTCGGGGATTGGCCCCTCGATGCGTCGCTCAACATTTAAACATTTCGCACAAACGTCGCTCAAGGTACCAAATAAACGTATCCAGGAATGTACCATTTCCCTCACTTGCTGTCCCCTATAACCCTCGTCTATCCTACAGCATAGGAACCTCACACTCTCAACGGTGGGTCAAGGGCCTACTGAAAACAATTGCTATGCATATCCAGGAGCTAACTCTGATACTTTTAATTTCCTCAAAAATGATCATGCAAAGAGGTGGATGCCTAGTGCTCAAACATTTTAAAACCCAGCAGCGTGCAAGTGCAAAACATCTCTTTCATGCTTTTCTTTCTAACCGCTTTGTGCTTCGTTGCAACACCTAGCACCGAAGTGATCTTCGTGCTACTAGGTTTTAATTCTTATCATTATTATTCCGTCCTAGATGCAATGCATATAAAATCAGCAAATTATTCCTCATGCTCAGCGTCATTTAACCATTTTTTCCACAACTCTACCCTTCCCCGTTGATAGTGCATCATTGCATTCATTTCTTTTAGGGTTTCCTTGTCATTTTATATGGAGAAAGGAAGGAAACATGCACTAAAACATATAAACAAGGCTGAACTGAAGCATAACTTCATGCCCCAGCCTTGCTATACATCAACAAACATAAATCCTATTTTTCTATATTTTTCGTAGCCCCAAATGTATTTTTCCCTTATTTTTCATGGTGTTTTTATCATTTTTCCCGCCATTTTTCCATTTTCTTGTAATTTTTAAATTGCTGAAAATTGAAACCAGTTTGTGGGCTGTGGCCCTTAGTTCATTTGCAACAAAATTGAAAGATTAGTTGATGTGTATCGACGGTTTTCCCCATTTATACGCCCAAAACCCTTGTTTTTTCCCCATTTTTCATGGTTTTCGGGTTTCTTGACATTATTTCGAGCCATGAAATGCATGTTTTTCATAATTTCTGGTTATAAACAGTAAGAACTCAGAAGAATCAGCAACATAATCAAATCTTAGTCCATATGAACGGCATTCCATCAATCAAAAGCATAAAACACTAAATTTTCTTTGTAATTTTTTAGTTTACCGCTTAAACGCGTGTTTCGGGTTTTGTGTCCATGGCTGTAGATTTGGAAAACAGCAACCCTTCATGTCCAGCAACATCACAAATCACCATTCTCAGCCCGTGTAGCAATCCGGTCCATGCCGGACAAGCCTCCATCATTCTTTCTTCATTGCTCCTTCTTCCCACATGATCTTGCCTTTAGAAGAGAGAGAGGGAGGAGAGAGAAAGACTAGAATCAGAAATTCCAAACCAGGCCACCATTCCACGGGCGAAGGGCGGCGATATGATCAGCATACGGAGTGTAGGCAAGGACCAATGTCAGATAGGGGGGTTGTTTGCAGGCAGGGAGGAGCATCTCCATCAACATGGCGCATTTTTCGGCGCCTATTGATGGCGCCCTCTCTCCACGATTTTCTTCATCCATCCTCTCCCAAACTTTTCATGTGACATTTTAAGTTGGGCTCCCAAGGGTCATGCCCACTTGGCCAAACTCATGTCCACCTTTTCAAATCTTGACCGGTTTATGGCCTTTCCCCCGTCCGGACTCCGAATCGAGCTCTGAAAAATCCTGGGCGTCCGACTTAGCATCCCGCATTGGCCAATAGCTTGTGTCAACCCGCACGACTGTCTGAAAAATTATGAAAAATCACCAAGTGTCGCTCGGGCACCTTTAAAGCACTTTGGCGCTTAAAATCGTCTTAGATCGAGCCGCCGCCTTTGACGGTGAATATTTTTCCCTTGATATTCATAATTTTTAGCTATTTTTAAGCACTTCCCGTCACCTAAATTCCGCTCTCACATTCGGCCCCTGCAATTTGGACCTGTTGGGTTGAATTTGGATTTTTTCAAATTTTAACCTGTAGACCTTCTTAAAACTGAGTGAGAGACCATATAAAGTTGAAACCACATCATAGATCTATCGTTGGGCTGAAATCTAAAGCAAGTAGCTCAAAACTTGGCTATAAATGGTCCTTCAAATTGCGCATGGCATTTACCGTAACGGCCCTGCGGGCGGGGGGAACTACCCCCCCATACCCCTACATAGGGGGCTCTGCCCCTCTGCACCTCCCCCAAGTAGATTGGAGAGAAAACACACACTGCGACAGGTCCTCCAAATTAGATCCTAGGGTAGTAAGGGCTTTGTACAAGCATAGATCCTCACTTACAAAACAACAACCAAAAGCCCATACCCGAACAAAGACAAACAGAGATCGTAGAGCCTCAATGGGCCAATCTAGCCAACAAGGACACAAAGGCCATACCACAAAAACATGTATAGATTGCATCTAGAGTGCATCTAGTCAAAGTAGAATGGAACAACATCAAGCTACAATTGTGGGGATGACTAGACATGATAGTATTAATGATAGATGCACCTTGAATGGCACTGCACGGATGACCCAAGACATCAGTGGAGAATCCACATCTGGTCGTGTAATTGGGGACTCAAGGGCATGTATGAGAAGGCTTGAATTTACAAACCAAGATCGGGAAGATGAAGACATAGTAGCACATGCTTATCTTAGGGTCAAACTCACCGCAAAAAGGGAGCACTGTGTCGACACTCTCATCGATGAAGGAGCTGATTTTAATATCTTGACCTATGAAGCACGGACCCTACTAGGCCAACCAAAGCTCACACCGACTAATGCAACTCTTAGTCCTTATGGGGAATACTCCCAAGCACTTGTGGGAAAGTGCAAAATCATTGTAACCATTGAAACAGAAAGCTTGCCTATCCTATTCCATGTTCCTCTAAATGGTGCTAATTGTGGAAAGGAAACCCTCCTCAAACGGTTTTTAAAATGGGTGACAAAGTGTAAGGCTGATTACGTAGCATAGAGGATACACTTGAAACAACTTGGTGTAAGGATAATCACAACCTTTAGCAAGGGTGACCTCATCAAACCTCGGAGGAAAGACAAGAAACATTTTGACATACCAGGCAAGCCTAGTAACAAGAGTAAGGACTTGTTGAAAGGGTTGGTACAAGCGCATGTTGAACATAGAGAACTAGTGAATGAGGCCATGCTTGAAACGAGAAGGTCTGGAGACAATACCAAGGATAGGATTTGGACTTACAAATATCGTAGAAGACCACAAAAAAAGCCCAAGCCTTATAGATGAAGGTATAGATGGAGAGCTAGCACAACGCCGCAATGGATATCCAAAGCATTGCTACGTGCACAAGGGTATTACGCAGGTAACAGATGGATTTGGGTACCAAAACCCCCTTCTAAACCTCCTCTGTCAGCCAAAGGCCAGGACGTATCAAGAGTAAAGAAGCGTAGAAGGAAGTCTAAACGAAAAACCAAGTCTCGAGTCAAAAACATTGGAGTGACCGAGCCCCTCATGATTGAAAGCAAGAAACCAAACGAGACTATTCGAAGGGTAGATCCTTAGCTGCCTAGCGTGTTTGACAAGCAGAAATTAGATGTAATCATTGAGGGTACACAAAATCCACTAGTGCCCAAGGAGCCGTTGATTTCCCAAGAGGATAACAAGCATCATAGGCACAACATTTCTCATGGTAAGGTTAACTGCTCAACAAAGCAAATGGCAGAATCATCTAACAACCATGAGCAAATCTTCCAGCCAGTGTCAAAGCCACTTAGGAGTCCCAAGTCTCCTACGCCCTCTTTTTCTAAATGAACACAGGAAGCACAACAACAGTCGTCAAGTACGGCTACTCAATTCCAATCTCTATCTCCATCTAAGCTTCCAAATGTCCAAGAGGTGGGGCATGACACCACCCTTAGTTCTCAGCTTAAGGGTATGCTTGTGCAACTCACTGTGACTAGCTCAACTGATGCTCAATCTACACAAGTGAATGCTGAAAGGGCAACAAAAGACACGACCATTTCTGATCTGCCTGAGGACTTGGCAATGCAATCCACCAACAATAGCAAGTCCACTGAACTAGTGGTGGCTACCGATTCCAATCAAGAATCGGAGGAGGAGCTAAACAAAGAAGAATTGACTAAGGAGCTAGACTCCCCAAGAGGAGTAGCAATCGTACCATCACAACCTCACGAGGCTGTTCAACAGGCCGCACCTATGTTCCATAAGGATACACTGGAAAAAGAGAATGCTGATGCCCAACCAAGCACATCAATGGCTGACCTAGTTCAGGGTCCTGAGTCTTTAAAGAATACACCTAAATAGCCTAAGAAAAAGAGGAGAGAACAACGCAAAAAACAAAGAAAATTTCAAGTGGTTGTAGACACTAAGAAGACTGAGACCAACAGTGTTGGAGAGCTGAGGAATAGAGCATCGAGCCCACCCACCAAGGAATCCATTTCCATCTCTTCTAATAGCGGTGAAACCTCAGACACACCGTGTGTTCTGAAAAATCAAAGCAACCATTACCATCAACGGTTGCTTGCAACACTCAATCCACCGACAATAGAACTCGCATTGACCAATCAAGAGTGGATACAACACTATAACAATAGGGTGACAAGACTATACCAGTCACATCCGAGGAGAACCATGACATAATAATAGCAAAACCTCAAGAAAAACACGAAAACCCAAGGAATATAAGCAATCCTAGTATTGACTAATCTTGCTCGTCTAGGCCTGACCCCCCAGCTATGGTTAAGCCTAGAAAAACTCCGAGAACCTTGTAGGAGATAGCAACCGAGCAGGCCTTCATAGAACATAGAAGTGTCACAAAGTGTTTGACTGAGATGAACGCTAAACTCAAAGTGTTCGCATGGATCTACATGGGCGCATTTCCTAGGGAGTAGCTTGAAGAATACTTGCCATTTCCCGTATCTTGGGAAGAGCAAGAACATCTTGACAAGCACTATGACAGGCTCCTGCATGAATGCATGTGACTCATCTCTGACGAGGAAGCCGACGAACTATGCTTAACTGTGACATTCAACGATGTGCTTTGCCAACCAAATCTCTTAGAGATAGAGCAACTAAAGCAACAATCAAAGGGTCGAAGCCAATTCAAAAAATGTTGGTTTGAAAACCGTATTACAATGGCTAAACTAGGAGCCCAGATTATCGGTCTCAGAGGAGTGATTGGCCAAATGGCGATCTCAAAGAGTCCCGACCTATGTGGCACCAACTTCCTTCCGAGTACTAATTGCTGTTTGGGGTATGGACTTAGCTAGAACTAGCCAAGAGAACTCTCTGATTGATAAAGTTCTCACTGTGGAGGAGCTACATGTCAAGGTACCATGCTACTCGATGTTGCAAACTATCTAATGTTGTTGAGTAGGCTGCCATGAAAACTAGATGCATGTGCCACACTCCAGTATAATCCTCAGTTTTACAACCGGTTTTTATCCTCACGAAGTGACATGGATTCATAAATGTGTACATAAATAAACAATGGGTTTTGTGACCGTGTATAGATAATACCAACACACACAAGCAAGGTTAGTCAAGTGTAGGGAGAAAAGTTTGGGTTTGACAAGCTGAGCTCCTCACGTCCTCCTCTCACCACATGTTTAGAAGTTGTGTGACCATTCCCACCTCCACATGGAAGGTATGCAGCCCTTGCTTCCGCCATGGGAAGCCTTGACCAACACGTTTGAGGGTGTAGATGGGGCACCATCCCTTTTTGTAGGCTTTTCTCCATTTTTTATCTATCCTTCTAGGGAGCCCTGCCCCATTCCATCACAACCAATCCATGCAACTTGGCGTAAACGAAGATCTGCTATTGGCTGGAATATGCCATATAGTCCATGCAGGATGAACATCATCATGGGGGCCATCCCTCTACAACAAACATTGCATGCCTCACCGTAGCCCTCGTCATATGCCCTTGATACTCCATTGTTTAGTCCCTTCATTGCGAATAATTCTATCTTGCCTCAGGGCCTAACCCTTGGTTCACATTTTGTAGATTTCCCCACAGTAGCCGTCATGGAGCACACAATGCAGCTGGCATGCAAGGAAGCTCTCCTCCGCGCAGAAGGAGCATAAGGCACAAGTGCCTCCACCAGAGCAATATGTGCCTACCCTTAAGAGGTATCACCAAAAAGAGGCCCTAAGCGACATCGCCCTGGATGCAGCCCAAAAACTTCTTAGACCAGGAAAACAAAGGCTCAAGCAAATGCCCTGTTGAGAGATCGAGCTCCACTCGTGATATGCCAGGGTGACCGTTGTGCATTTATGTCACCGACTTGTCAGTTGCAGATGCGGTTGGTACACTGCCCATGAATAATAGATAGATGACAGCTATCCTTATCTACTTTAGTTCGTGGCTCAGTTAGTATGCCACCTTAGTTCTTTGAGTTTGGTTTGAGACCCATATATAGGGTTCTTCTATTTCTTTGTATGAGAGTTCTTTTTGGCTTACACAACTAAGAAGAGGAAAACTGTTTTCAGCCTCCACCTCTGTGTGTATTCCCCCATTGTGCAAGCAAGAAAGCTACAAGTGAGACTCCTTCCTTCTCTCCCACAATCTTGACATGGTATCAGATCCTTGTTCGTGGTAAGGAGCTCAAGAAAGCAAGCCAAGCTCGCGGTGTTCTGGTAAGAGGAGCAGTGTTGGTTTCATTTTCTGTTTTGGGAGCAGATCTCTGCAGGTAGCACAGCCGAAAATTGCAAGAGTGCATTGTCTCAGGTTGAGACGCCCTTCACGGTGAAGCAAGAGGGCAATATATGCTGCGGGAAAGGGCTTTAGCCCTTGGCGACCCTGTTTTTTTTATTTGAGGCCATTTCGGGGCCTGTTTTGGAGGCGGAAGTTTTCTGCACGCACTCAGGAAAAGGCCCTGTTTTATGCTGTGCGACCACTGTTCTACAGGTCGGTGAAAAGTTACTGTAGAAATTGCATCATATGCTTGTGTGCAGAGACATTGGGAGTTACAGAATCATCCTTGTTGCCTGTTGATACAAAATTGTCACTAGGAAGTGACTATGTGGTCAAATACCACTTTCGTCAGTTTTGCAGATTAGCCCTTGTGAGGCTGAAGCTGTGTTCTTTGCAGTGACAGAACTTTTTGCAGTGTTCTGTAATGGCGTCTGATTCTCTCTAGCAGATTGTCACTGAAAAGCTTGACAAGAACAACTTCCAAGCATGGAAGTTTAGAATGACGAATTTTCTTATGGGAAAAGGATATTGGGAATTTGTTGTAGGAAATGAAGAAGAACCAGTTCTTCCTGATGTTCCCAATCAACAGCAAATGCAGGCATTTAAAGCATGGCATGAGAGAGCCAGGAAAGTTATGTATTGGCTGTCTATCAGTATTTCAGACTCTATGATTGTGCATATTTAGGATGCAAGTACGCCAAAGGAGGCATGGGATACTTTGTAAAAAATGTATAGCACAAATACTCAAGCCAGGAAAATGCAGCTCAAGCAAGAGTTGCATAATGTGCAAAGAGAAAATATGAGCATCAATGACTACCACATGAAGGTGAAGAAGATTGCAGATGCACTTGCTTCCATTGGGTCGCCATGGAAGATGATGATTTAGTTTCTATGACCTTGAATGGTCTAGGAAAGGATTATCCACAGTTTCGAACATCCATTTCCGTCCGTGAAAGACTTCCTGATTTTGAGGAGTTGATTGCTCTTCTAATTTCTGAGGAGCAGAGAAATGGTGGTGCATCTTCTTTAGGAGGAGCTTCAAAAGAAGCTGTCTTCTACTCAAATGCTGGAAGAGGTAGAGGCAGAGGTAGAGGAGGCCGATCTGGAAGCCGTGGTAGAAATCAGAATATGCAGCAAACTCAAAAAAAATAGTCCTATGGAGGAGGACGTGGTAACTCTAGAGGCAGGGGGAGCCAAAGAGGTCGTGGTGGATGGCAAAGAGGGCAAAATGCAAAGAGCAATGTTGAATGCTACTACTGTGGTAAAATGGGTCATATGGCTAAAGACTGCTATAAAAAGCAGAATGACATCATGAATGGAAAACTACAACAAGGAAATTATGCATCTTGTAGTAGACAAGGTGATGACAGAAATGAGAATTTGTTTATGGTGCAGCACATGAACAATTCTGTGACAAGTGCAGAAGAAAGCAACGATGTGTGGTATGTTGACTCAGGTGCATCAAACCACATGACAGGTCATGCAGAATGGATGGAGGATGCAAGGAAAATGGAAAAACCAGGATTTGTGGAGACTAGTGATGATACTGCACATCCTATTGTGCAGATTGGAAAAATTCCTTTGTCTATGCAGGATGGGAAAAAGAAATACCTATTCGATGTATTTCATGTCCTGAATATCACCAAGAATTTGGTTTCTGTGGTCAAATGGTTGAGCAGGGCTTGCAGGTCAGATTTAATCCTCATGGATGCTTTGTTGAGGATATGAAAAATAAAGGTCGCTTGATAGCAAAAGGAAAGAAGAAGGGCAGAATGTTTACGTTGGATGCAGACATGTCTGAATTGAGCGCAGCAATGTTTGCACATGGGACCGGTGTAGTTGCAGATATTGATATCTGGCATAAACGCTTTGGTCATGTTAATGTACAGCGAAGTAAATTAATGCAGGCCCAAAATATTGTTGCAGGATTGCCTAGATTCAAGGTTGCAGAAATGCATAACGTATGTGAAGCCTGTCAGTTTGGAAAACATGCAAGGAAACCATTTCCTAGACATGTTCAAGAGAGTAAGAAGCCATTGGAATTAATCCACTCTGATGTGTGGACTACTAAAGCTGCATCTCTTGGAGGCTGTCATTATTTTGTCACTTTTATTGATGACTATAGCAGAAAATTTTGGGTGTATTTTATGAAAAAGAAAAGTGAAGTTTTTGGGCATTTCAAAACTCTTAAAGCTATGGTTGAAAAAGAAACAGGCCTGCAAATAAATGCCTAAGGTCAGATGGAGGGGGAGAGTACCTCTCAAATGAGTTTGCAAGGTTCCTGCAAGAGCATGGCATAAAGCAGCAATATTCATGTAGTCATACCCCACAGCAAAATGGAATTGCAGAAAGAAAAAACAGGCATATTGGAGAGGTATCTCGTGCCATGCTTAATGAAAAAGACCTGCCAGATTTTTATTGGGATGAAGCAGTTGCTACAACAGTCTACATAATGAATATGACTCCCACTGCAGCAATACATGGAATGACTCCAGAGGAGAGGTATACTGGTAGGAAACCAGATATTTCTCATTTGAAAATTTTTGGTTGCATTGCCTATGTACATGTGCCAGATGAGTTGAGATCCAAGTTGGATCCAAAAGCTGAGAAGTGCATCTTTATTGGTTACTCTCTGCAGCAAAAAGGGTATAGATGCTATAACCCTTCTACTCGTAAGTTTACAATGAGCAGAGATGTTGTTTTTGATGAGATGAGTAGCTAGTATAAACCAGTAAATGTGATTGATGATGTAGATGCACAAAATGGTAATGCTGCACAGAATTCACAGCAGCAGTCACAAAATATTAGTGGACCTGGAGTGTCCTCTAGCAGTGGTTCACATTCTTCGCCATGGACAGGCAGATTGAGATCAGGAGAATCTTCTCAAAGCAATGTAGATAGTGGTATGCAGGTTTCACGAAAAGGAAAAGAGAAGGTAGATCAGCCCATGTTTGATGTGAATGCAGGTCACTCTTATGTGGATGGTGAATCCAGTGGCTCAGAACAGAGCATTGATGATGAGTTGGGTATCCTCTCTATTGTTACACCTGGAGTAAGGAAGACCAGGGATGTTTTGAGAGCACCTAGAAGTGAGCCTACTTTGCGTAGGTCTACCAGAGCTAGGTATCCTATGGATAGGCTGAAATATGATGGATTTACAGCCATCCACTATGCATATATGGTCAAAGTGATACAGGAACCAAAACCCACTTCTTTTGAGCAAGCCATGGGAAAAGAAAAATGGGAGAAAGCCATGGATGAAGAAATTGATGCCTTGGAAGCAAATGCTACATGGGAGTTGGTACCTTTGCCTAAAGGTAAGAATGCAATTGGCTGTAAGTGGGTTTATAAGGTGAACCACAATGCAGATGGTTCTGTGAACAGATACAAGGAAAGATTAGTAGTCAAGGGGTATGCACAAACATGTGGCATTGATTATGAAGAAACATTCAGTCCGATTGCAAGGATGGCAACCGTAAGAGCAGTCATTGCTATGACTGCATCAAAGGGATGGTCTTTACATCAGATGGATGTAAAGAATGCCTTCTTGCATGGTGATTTGCAAGAAGAGGTCTATATGGAGCAACCACCAGGTTATGTGCATGTTGTTCATCCTGAGTTTGTTTGCAGGTTGAAGAAAGCCTTGTATGGCTTGAAGCAAGCACCTAGAGCATGGTCTGACAAGATAGGACAGTATCTTGTCACTATTGGCTTTCAGATTTCCAAGGCAGATTTCTCACTTTATGTGAGAAAAACAGAGAAATGTATTATGCTGCTTGTCATTTATGTTGATGATTTGATTATGACAGGTGACAGTGATGAAGATATCCTTCATGTGAAAATGCTATTGAAGCAGAAGTTTGAGATGAAGGATTTGGGAGAGCTACGTTATTTCTTGGGCATTGAGGTGATTAGATCACCAAGTGGGATACAGCTCTTGCAGAGGCAGTATGGATTGGACATGCTGTCCAAATATGGGATGACAGGCTGTAAGCCTATTTCAGTTCCTTTGGAGCAGAATGTGAAGCTGAGCGCAGATGCAGGTGAGCTTCTGGAAGACCCTACTATGTACAGACACATAGTAGGAAGTTTGATTTATATGACTATTACCAGGCCAGATTTGAGCTATGCTGTTGGATTGGTAAGTCAGTTTATGCAGGCTCCAAGGAAATCGCATTTGGATGTGGCTAGACGCATACTCAGGTATGTGAAGTCCACATTGTAGTATGGACTATTTTATGAGACTGGGGTTCAGATACAGTTACATGGATACACTGATGCTGATTGGGCTGGTAGTATTTTTGATAGACGATCTACCAGTGGGTATGTGTTCTCTTTTGGGAGTGCTGCACTCACTTGGAGCAGCAAGAAACAACCTACAGTTGCCTTGTCGAGCACAGAGGCTGAGTACAGGGGTGCAGCAATGGCTGCATGTGAGGTAGCTTGGTTGCATAAGCTACTTTATGATATGCATCAGTCTACAGATGGGACAATTGTCATTTATTGTGACAACATGAGTAGTATACACTTGGCAAATAACCCAGTCTATCATGCTAGAACAAAGCACATTGAGGTGCATTATCACTATGTGCGGGAGAGGGTTTTACTAGGTCTTATTGATCTAGTTTATGTCAGCACAGAAGATCAGGTAGCTGACATATTCACGAAGGCATTGGGCGCGCAGAGAAGCTGCGCAAGTTCAGAGACCTGCTTGGTGTGTAGGAATTGGGATTGAGCTCGAGGGGGAGTGTTGAGAGATCGAGCTCCACTCGTGATATGCCAGGGTGATCGTTGTGCATTTATGTCACCGACTTGTCAGTTGCAGATGCGGTTGATACACCGCCCATGAATAATAGATAGATGATAGCTATCCTTATCTACTTTAGTTTGTGGCTCAGTAAGTATTCTACCTTAGTTCTTTGAGTTTGGTTTGAGACCCATATATAGGGTTCTTCTATTTCTTTGTATGAGAGTTATTTTTGGCTTACACAACTAAGAAGAGGAAAACTGTTTTCAACCTCCACCTCTGTGTGTATTCCCCCATTGTGCAAGCAAGAAAGCTACAAGTGAGACTCCTTCCTTCTCTCCCACAATCTTGACATGCCCGGGGGGTGGTAACCTCGTCCTGCAGGCCCTCACTAGATGCTCGGGCACCAGGTGCTCGAAAGAGGAGAAGGCAGCTAGAAACAAGAGGGAATTTGGTGAATTATTTAAAAGCATTCTTGAAACAACTCCGGCCAGTGACTACACCATATGAGTCCTGGCCGATATCTTCCCTGGTCGACTTGATGGGAGTCCTGCACCAGCACAACCCGAGTCGCCCCCGACCACCCAAATTCACCCCACTTCGTACAAATAGAATAGGCCCTATGTTGTATAAGTTGCTTGCCAAATGCCATTTTGTCATAGCTTTTTGTCCTTAAGTGGTTAAAGGGGCAGGCTCTCCAACTGTACAAACCTCCCTTACCTACTAGTAATACATGTCACGTCTTTAACAAGTGCCGATGGTATACATCGTAGTCAACACCATAGGATTTTGATAAAGTAATATCTTTTTGTGTTGCATCTGTCATTATAATTGATGCATGTGACTTGCATATACTCTCAGGAAGTGGCAAGTGGATGCAGGACGATACAGGTCTTTGTACGAAAGTATTCAATGCCCAAGTCACCGCAAAACCACCAACCTCACAAGGAGCCATAATGAAGCCTCACCGCCAAAAGCGAAAATCACCCTTGCTGATCACCCACATCAGATGGCCCAAAGCATGATCAATGGTGGCCATTCTTTCTTTCTGGGTCAAACTCTACACCTGGCACTCACGGCAACTATTACCTCAATTATACCAACATTGCACGTGACAAAGAGGTTTTGCAAAATCTCCAATGTATCTCCCCATCTCAACAAATGTTCCTCTAGCAACAAGGCTAGGACACAATCATCGCTATAATATCCATTTTCACAGCCTTTGAATCTTGACATTTCCCAATCCAATTGAAAGGCTAATAGCCTCAACGTATTGCAATGGTTATACTCATGTTATTCTTTTTTTTTTTAAAGAGAAAGAAAAGGAAAGAAAAAAAAGAGAAATAAAAAGAAAAAGAAAAAGAAAAAAGAAAGAAAAAAAAATAAAAAAATAAAAAAAAATAAAAAAAAAGAAAAAAAAGAAATGAAAAGAAAAGAAAAAAAAATGAGCACTCACAATCACAGCACGACACCTAGGGGTCCTCAAATTAGGTACGCCTAGTGACCTTGGTCGGCTGGCTCTGTCCCTAGTCCCCTAATCCTCTACACATCCCCCACAATTGTTAAGAGCACATCAAGGGCAGGACATACCTAGGGAGCTTGTCTCGCCTATGGTTAGACTTGTCACCCTGACCCATTTGCACAATTCCTTTTTTGCACTCCACCTTACTACCATTGCAATCGATCGTGGTAAGCACCGCACGAATGGCCATGAAAAGTACATCGTACTCGTCGAGAAAGCCTGGTAGTTACCAGCTATGGAAAGTTTGGTGTCAATGCGTTTAATTATGCTACATCATGCTGTCACAACGCAAAGGATGTCTCATACGCCTTCATGTATACCTCTCCTCAACATGGACAACTTTGCTTCATCCACACATTGTTACGAGGAACCAAACCTGCGGTCCTTTAACTATGTAATATCTAAGTATGCATGAGCAGTCACATCATATCTGCACCAAAATATATACACAGTTTGGGTCCTCAAGTGTAGGACAATACTCTCAACTTGCTTAGAGTTTGACCTGTCTCCCAAACTAATCGAACTACGTCTTGTGCAGGATAAAAAACTAGCACTACCCCGAGGCAGAGACCACATATGAGAGGTTTTCAATTGCAGGTATTGAAAACTCCAACGAAAGTGTCGTTCGCTCTTCATCAACACTCAACTATGAATTCTTATCCTTTATCATCATGCAAGCCTACCAAGAATCGTCATGTGCAGAATCCCCAAAAACCAATACCTATGCTAGCCATTAGTGCAATCCCCAACAAAGAACATCCCTATCACCAACTCCAACAACCCTACCACTAGCCACCCAAGCCAACAACATGCCCCCAATGACCTTCCTCCACACCACCACCAACACGCCTCCATGGTAACCACGGATGTCCCACATCTTCGCTACATGCCAAAGCCTACTACCAACAACGGTGAGTGCCATGGGACTGGTACTCGTCTAGGAGAGGATAATGTTAACTCTCAAATGAACAAAGATGGAAAATCCGAAAATTTTGAAGCAAAAGACAAGGCCAAGGCAAAAGCGAAACGGAAGGTGAAGGCGCACAAAGAAGAATATGGAAACACAAGAAGTGCAAAAAAGTCCTAAATCAAGGAGAAAGGCACACAAGAGAAGCACAAGTTAATACTTGTGTAAAAGAGCGCAAGGTGCACCAGGATTCATTTTAAAGAGTGCCGGGCTCTCACCTGTCGTGCAAATTGTAAAGGTAGATGAGTGATAGGAAGAAGGAAGCTAGGAGGACAATGGGAAAAAGGGCCTAGGCTATGGCCGACCATGTAAAAAAGGGGATAAGGGGATGATTGCCCAAAAGGGATTTAGGGTTTTGTATATAAAGTTGAAAAGATAATGAGAAGTTCATTCTTGTGTGTGGCCAAAAGTGGCGCTCCTCCTCCTCCTCTTCTTTTTCTTCTTCTTCTTCTTGCTTGCTTGAGCTTGTGCTTGAGAGAGGGAGTGTGAGAGTGTGAGGGAGTGAGTGTGTGAGGGTGAGGAACTGGGGAGGAGAAGCTCTCCATCTTCTACTCTCTTCTTCTCTTCTCTTCTCTTCTCTTCTCTTCTCTTCTCTTGCTTGCAGCAATGGAGCTTGGAACGGGGAGCTTGAGGAGGGAGCTCGTTTGAATCTTGCACTTGGATCGCAGAGCTACCAGAGTGCTCGAGAGAGGAGGTAACTCGATCAGACATGGAGGTAAGCTCACTACACCCGTAGAGATGGATGGTGTGTTGGCTATGTGAGAGGTAGCCATTAGTGCTCGGCTTGGAATGATTGAAGCAATAAGCGGTCCATGGGTCTTGGTGGTTGAGCGAGGGCTGTGGGTCTTGGCGGTTTCATATGGTAATTGTAGATTCATAGCTCAATAACTATGGCAAATGTGTGGAAGACATAGTATGTGCAATTGTAGATTCATAGGCAATTTCATATGTAAAATTTAAGCATGAAATTTTTGGTCATCTCAATTTGCTAATTTGTTGTACCTTCCAAAACCTAGTATGGTGTCTTCATTGCCTACTCTTGAGGCATATGGGAAACACATTTGTGAAGGCTACATATTGGGTAAGTTGTAATATGCTTCATTTTTGAAATATGATTTAGTGAGAGTTTTCGTCAAGCATGGCCATCTTTTTACAAAAAAGAAGATAACTTTTGTAGAAAAAAAAATGTTTAATCTACTTGAAATATAATATGAATCCAACATTGTGAAATAGTGATCAAGGCAAACATTGCATTGCATTTCATTGAGTGATGTCTCTCCCATGACTAAGGTGGTGATCAAGGCATAGACCTTGGAATCTTAGCATTGGCATACATGGCAAAGAGGCTACAAAGGCTTTGTTGGCACCATTTGCTATGTGTGATGTGCAACTATTTTATTGTAGGAAAAACTTTCAAGGAGGTCACCCATCTCGACAATATTGTCACACTTAACTACCAAGTGACTATTCATCAAGCTAGTCATTATTGTTGTTCTACACTACAAAGATTGTTTTTATAAACTTATTTGGGAGAGCTTTCCAAGTACCTCCCACTTATAAAGTGGCATACAACACCTCATTAAAAATTACTTTTATCCTCATTATTGGGATACAACACTCTCCCCTCACTCCCTCACTCAACATCTCTTATCTTAGAGTTTACCAAGAAGCACCCATGTATTGACTTTGTACAATTGCATGAGTTTAGGAAAGAACCTTGGCATTATGGAGTATAATTTAGTCCCTTGCCAAGGACCTTTCATTAACTCATGCAATTATTTTCCACTTTGACAATAAGAGGTGTATGTATGAAAGTGATTTTTCCCTTCTTCAAAGAACTTTATGAAAGAAAGTTGATGATATGCATAGAGTCCTTTGAAGAAGGGAAAACTATCTTTCATACATACACTCTAATCCTCAAAGTGGATAGCAATTTCATGAGTTAAGGAAATGTCCTTGGTAAGGGAGTAAAGTATACTTCATAATGCCAATGATCTTTCCTTAACTTATGTAATTATGCAAATAAAAAACCTAGGTACTAGTTGGTAAATTTTACATTTGAGATAAGAGAGGGATGGATTCTTATAGAAGTTTCAATTACCTCTTTCTCTATATAGCTTGCATAATATACATTTTCCAAATATTCTAAGATTTTCTCTCTAATTGAATCAATTCTTCAATACAATTGTAAAATCATTTATTCTTGGGAGTATTTTCAAGACATCACCAGAATGATAATGAATAAATGAGTGTGTCATGTCTTTGAATATTTTCAAGCTACCCTTGAATTCATGATCATCTAAGCATGAATCTTTTTGCAACCTAGATCCTATATTGAAGCTACTCTTTATGATATTCTATCTCTTTTGAAACACTTCTTACTATCTAGTTGACGAGATATGTGAGATGGTAGAGTGGGACATGATATAGAACTTGTGCCAATAATAGATGCATTTTGAGTTATAAATTGATAGATATGTAAAACATAGTCTATTGGCATAATCTACAATATTTCTTGAGATAAGAAATCATGACAAGCCCACACGATTAGTATAAAGCAAGATGCTTTCATTGACATATCAAGATTCCAAGGATTTAACTTCAATTTCCTCTCTTGTAGTATCTACTCAAGAGAAACCCCCCCACTCAAATAATAGACCTAAGCAGCCTTCTGTCAACATTCTTTCCAAATTAAAAAAATACTCCTTTGAAAGTGCTACTTAGTGGAACCATGATTCTTCCATAATTTAAGCTAATATTGTCATGTGTAATGGATCATGATATAGATATATGTTGATGCTATGTTGAATCTCCATTTCCATTGTATAAGATCATAATTATGATAAATTGCATTATGAATAAAGATAAATGTGGTCCTTTGTTGTACTCAAACATAACATTTTTTCTATTCAAATTTTTTATTAAAAAACATGTGATGATCCAGGAGAACAAGAGACTACCAACCCTTTTTGAGGAGTTGTGGAGCCACTTTTGATGGTAGGAGATTCATGAAATGTGTGATATAGATTCCATTGCTCAAGTGGAGACCAAGGACAAGCATCCAGTTGATGAGCAGGTGGAGATCATCCCATGTGAGGATGCCACTACGTAGGTATGTAGATAGACCCATGTAGAGCAAGGCCATTCTTCTGAGCATCCTGACTTAAACATGAGGATTGACAATGAGCAAGAATGACTCAAATGCAGATGATGAAAACATAGTCTAATTCACACTTTGATATATTAGTCAATTGCTTGGCATTTCTTAAGCTATGCTTTTATTTATTAGCTGACTATGTATCAATTTTTGGATTATTGCTTTAACATTTGCATACATACATTACTGTTATTGATATGATATTGTCCAATCTCATATTGTTTTATATTTGATTTTAATCTCACAAATTATAGTTAAAAATATATATTAACTACTAGTCATGCTTGCATTCTTGAACTAGTTCAGTGTATGGGACACCTATTGAGTGTACCTGTCAAGTAGTGTATGCACAGAGGGAGAGAGAGAGAGAGAGAGAGAGAGAGAGAGAGAGAGAGAGAGAGAGAGAGAGTTTGTGTATGATTGAGCCGAGCGAGATAAAGTGAGAGATTGTAACGTGCCCACCTATCGTCTATCCAAGCATGCTTTAGCAGTCCATCGAGAAACGAATCTAAGCATTGCTGCCTAGCACTCCCATGGAATGTTTCGAGGTTTTTCGCCCAGGATTTGGACATCCTACTTTACGTAGAGATACCCAATCTGAAGCAAATCCATGCCACACTTGGTTGAAAGAGAATGGAAAATGAGAGGGATGCGCTGCTCAATCTCTTTGCCCATAGAGCTTAGTCCCATTCCGGTCCCCTAAAACGGCATGAATTGGGTTCTAACCTAACAATACCTAAAGGTTGACGTCGGTAAAAACCTTGTGAGAAGCCTCCCAGTTCTCTAGGACCACCCTACCGTCTCAAGGGTTCCGCCCACCCGCTTCCCTCAATAGGCGTTCTTCAGTTATCTAATTAGGTCCTACCACATTTATGTGTGACATTTAAAATCAGCTTCCTTAATTAAGCCTTTAGGGAATAGGGTGTGTTTGCGTAATTTATAGCACAGACACAAAAACAGAGCAAGCAGTCCTTTTGACAAACAAGTTCCTTAACTTATCTTCAAGTTAATCTTTGTCTCCTGCCCATACAGGAGAAATTATGTATCCCTTCTGTCCAACAGAAGTACCCGGTCCAAATCACATGGCACCATAATTTTCATCCAGTATCTAGAATAGGATCTTCCAACTCCCTAGACGTTGGGCTCATAGCAGTCTACAACTTCGTTCCGGTCTAGGCAAGGGGTGTCCAGAGCTCCACTGACCCCAAGCGTCCTAGGAGTGCTGACATAAACTCGTGGTTGGCCTTTTCAACACTCGACCTTCGGCCCGTAAATCGAGCAATGCCCTCTTGGGGTAATCCACAATATGATCTTGGAGATTACCCACTCGTGCAAAATATCCTTCCTTAATGAATCCAATTAAGAATCAAGCATAATCAAGGCACTTGGGGGCCATAGTTCGCAAGTAGATTCGAGAGATAAGGAGGAATGGATTTTGAGATGGAAGAGCATAAGAAAAGGTGGCTTAGTTGAAGATTGAGATAGGGGGAATTTAACTAACTCTCTCGCTTGCAGCCTCTCGAGGTGACTCCTCTCTCTCCCTCTCCCTCCCTCTCTCTCTCTCTCTCTCTCTCTCCTTCTCATAATCTCTTGGAGGGGTATCCTTCTACCTCTCTCTCGTAGCCTCTCGGGATCTCTTTGTGCCTCCTTGTGCCTCCCATGCCTCATATTTATAGCTAAACAAGAGAAGAAGGGTTGTGGCTGAGAGGAAGAGCTCTTTGTGGAGGGGATCTTGAAAAAATCAATGATAATCATAAATCTGATAGCTCCATTGGCTCCAAAATGTAAAAACATGGATCTAGAACATGGCTTTAGGTGGAAGCTATGGAGGTTGGAAGAGAAAGAGTGAGCTCATGAAGACACTAACATGACTGATTGTTACACAAGTGGATTAGGTTCCAAGATGGAAGCTTGGACTCATAAACACAATCTTGTGTATAGACTGACAATGACACATAGACCTTACTGAAAGACAAAAGTACTATGACATTGCATTAGAAAAGAGAGCAAGTACAATGATTTATAGGAAATTGGATGGTAGTACTTCTCTCACTGTGCTTATGGGATTCTAGTCCTAAGCCCACACTACTCCTTCCATAGAAACTGAAGTAGGTGTGATTGCAAACGTCTCAACACCCCTCCTTCCATAGAAACTGAAGTAGGTGTGATTGCAAACATCTCAACACCCCTCCTCAATCACAACCAGAAGTACAAAGTGTGTAGAGGCTGTAGTGAAAGCAACACCTGCAAAGTGTGGGCACACCATAGACATGGCAAAACACCAGAGGTTGTTGCAAAAAAGGCTAAGTGTGGGTACCACAAACATGGTGGACATCTAAAGGCTGTAATAGGGGCCTCACAAAGTGTATAGAGGCTGTAGTACAAGGCTACATGAGGAGTTTACAAGTTTATGTCCGAAGCATTAGGGCTAGGTAATACAAGGTTAAAAAAGTCTATCCCAATAGAAGGATTGATGAGGTTTGTCCTTCTCCTGGTGGTTTTCTTCTTCTTCTTCTTTTGCTCCATGTTCTTCTTCTTATTTAGATACGCCTTTTGGGACGTCTTTTTGGAGTGGCGGTAGAACTTTTCAGTGTGTCCGGTCCTTTTGCAAAAGTCATAGAAAAGCTGGTCCTTCTTGCCTTTGTACCTGTTGCCAACATATAATGATTGTTCATCTCTAGAGGTGCTTGGTTCTTCCATAGTTTTTAGCTTCTTTTCCTCCTCTAAGAGTGATGTTTGGATATCAGCAAGCTCAGGGCATATTGATTAGAGTTGTTGACAGATTATTATATTCAAGAGGCAAACTTTTGAGCAAAATATCAATGCAAAAATCTTGTTCCATTTTAATGTTGATTCCTACAAGCTAGGTCATAAGTCCTTCCATGTAATTTAGATGTGTGGCAAGTGATATGTTGGACTTTATTTCAAGCCTGAAAAATTCAATCAAGAGACCATACTTTGATGACTTAGACTATGCACCAATCAAAGTGTCAAGTCTCTTCCATGTATCCTCTGAAGTATCACAGTTATCCACATGGTGGATATAACTATCATCTAGCTCCAGTTTGATAATAGCATGAGACTTATCATCATTCTTTTGCCAAGTGACTACAAGGTTTGCATCACGAGTCTTCTTCTCTTTGCCACTAGTGATGGCCCAAAGACCCTTCTTCATTAGGATGAGCTTGATGCGGGTCTGCTAGGTGTGAAACTCGACCCCTTTGAAGCGAACTGTCGGAGAGTCCTTGCCCATGCTAGAGTTGGAGGATCAACAGCAAATTAGTTTTCAAAATTCTCTGATTTCAACAGTAGAAGACTTGATCTCGAGTGTACTTGATAAGCACAAGTGCCAAAAGACACTAGATGAATAGTATCAAGAGATACTGATGGTTGTGGCTCGAAGCTTAAGACCTTCAAAATGGCCTTCAGAATCTCCCCTCCTTGATTTGACGCTGGAAAAATTGAAATTCAATGGATCAGAGTGGCAGAGGCTTGGTTTGAGTGTCAAAAGAGAGAAAATAATGGAAAGATGAAGCTTTGAGTTCTTGGCTATGGTCTTCACAGTTAGGGACAGCCTAGTTTTTCATAGATTGCAGGAGCTGTAGTGCATCATTTCCAAAAAAAATTTAACAGAAATGAAGCTTACTTCATAGGCTATCAATGCCTTATGATGGAAGTCAACATTGCATTGCGTGGAGAGAGATCAGGGTGTGTACGATCAGCATGGGCGTAGTTCTGGATAGCGTGATGAAATTTCAGCAATACTGAAGCATATGATGGCCAATGTTGCACTCTGAGGTGCCAAGAACCAACATATTGAGTAGAAAAACAAGTCCTTAGAAGGAATCATGAGCTGATATAGGCTGGATGTGGAGATATAAGGGCTCCAAGCAAGGTTGGTACTAGGTGGCTATGGCTGCCATGGAAGGTTGGTGAATATAGAGTAAGGAAATGAACTCATTGGTTCGAGTTGAGCAGAGTTGGAGAGAGTCAGGAAGGGGGGTTTAACGATCTGAACTGATGTATGCCATGCTCACCATGGATTTGATACATGTAAAAACATGGATCTAGAACATGGCTTGAGGTGGAAGCTATGGAGGTTGAAAGAGAAAGAGTGAGTTCATGAAGACATTGATATGACTGACTGTTACACAAGTGAATTAGGTTCCAAGATGGAAGCTTGGACTCATAAACACAATATTGTGTATAGACTGACAATGACACATAAACTTTACTGAAAGGCAAATGTACTATGACATTGCATTAGAAAAGAGAGCAAGTACAATGCTTTATAGGAAACTGGATGGTAGCACTTCTCTTACTGTGCTTATGGGATTCTAGTCCTGAGCCCTCACTACTTCTTCCAAAGAGACTATAGTAGGTGTGATTGCAAACATCTCAACACAAAAGGGGAGTAAAACCCTAAGACACTTGGTTAGAAATCTTTCAGATCACTCCTTCTTTCTCTCCTTGTTCAAAGTGCTATCTACTGCCTACAAATTGCGATCGCAGTGTGCATGATTTCACCAATCTTTCTCTTTTTTTTTTCTTTTTATAAAATCTCCAAAACTAACTAAAACATCACTTTCCTTTTTTCTAAATGACATCCAGTTCTAGAAATCTCCATATCTTTTTAGGATAATATCTAAAATATCTAAAATATGCTAGTTTTTACCCAAAAATTTAATATTTTTGGACCATCCATACTATACACATTAATACTAGTGATTAATATGACTCATAACTCTCGTTCACATTGTAACTTCCGTGAAAGGTGGATACTGTCCTTGTCAATCCGAGAAAAATATTGAATTACGACTCTCATTTTAAAAAAAACATACATTTTTAATAAAAATCATTAGTTATTAATGTTAGTTAGTTTTTACTTTAGTTAGTCTTTAGTTAGTAATCTTATTAACTTATTACTTGACTAACTCCCACAATGGAATTCGATATGGAAAGAGCCAGAGTACACACCACTCTCAATAAGAAGGGTCCAAATTGCCAATTCTCAGTAATTCAAACACCAGCAAATTATCAAGGTAAACCCTTTCGAATTTTAATCGACTATGGAAGTACCTACTCTTTCATATCACCAAAGTGTGCAAAAAGGCTAGGCATAAACATTGTTGGAAGAGAGGGGGAGAGATAGAGTGGAGCAAAAGATGAGCCTCAGCTCATTATTGTTCTTCTTCCATTATTCTTCCATCATACAAACTGAAAGAGACTTACACACATAGGTATAACTAACCAAGACTAATTGTGGGTTAAGTCACTGATGCTAAATATATATGCTACCCGGTCTTTATTTTTCACATGAATCAAGTCAATCTCCCCAGTAAGAACCATTTCTCTGATGAAATGGTAGTGAACCTCAATATGTTTGGATATAGCATGGTAGACAAGATTGCTAGCCAACATAATATTGCTGAGGTTATCACAATGCAATCTCACTTTGCTTTCTAGTTGTATTTCCAAGTCTTTTAGTAGTTTCATCAACCAAACTTCTTCGCAAGCCGCTAAGGCAGCTCCTTTGTACTCAACTTCTATACTAGACAATGCAATAGTAGGCTGTTTCTTACTCTGCAACTGATTATACTGCTGCCCAATACAAATGCATAACCTAGTTGATCTCCTGTCATAGGCACAACTAGCCCAATCAGCATCAATAAACCCTGTCAAGTCAAGAGATTTTCCATATACATAAAACAACCCATAATTTGTAGTACCCTTCACATATCTCATGATCCTCCTAACTGCATCTAAATGTGGTTTGCGAGGCTTCTGCATGAAATGACTAATCAGCCCCACTGCATAACATAAGTCATGACGTGTAATAGTCAAGTATATCAAGCTGACCACCATCTGTCGATACATGGTCACATTCTCTATGTCATTCCCAACATCAATCTATAGATTGACATTCTGATCAAGAGGTGTCTCCATAGGCTTGCATTCAACCATACCATACTTCTGTAACATATCATGAGCATACTGCTTCTATAGCAGCCATATACCTTGAGGCGTAAAGACTACCTCAATCCCCAAAAATACTTTAGTTCACCAAGGTCTTTGACTCTAAATTCAGCATGTAAACATGATTTAATTTCATAGCAATGCCCTCTTCATCATCTCCAATGATGATAAGATCATCTACATAAACCACTAGAAACACATATCCATAATTTGTCTTCTTCGTGAACAGAACATCACCCAATCTAAATCCATGTTGCTATAAATAACTGCTAATCCAAGAATTCCATGGTCTAGGTGCCTATTTCAGTCCATATAAAGCCTTTTTCAGCTTACATACATGTGTAGGAAAGTTTGGGTGAACATAGTCTTCAGGCTGCTCCATATATACTTCCTCAACCAAATCACTGTTCAAAAAAGCATTCTTGACATCCATTTGCCATAATTTCCAACCTTTGCATGCTGCCAAAGCAATGATAGTTTCCTGACCAAGGACTTACTGTAGGTGACCCATCACCTATAGGACCACTCATAGATGTACTCACTGTAGGTGTATTTTCATCATTATTAGTGCTAACTGATCCATCAGTAGCCACTGCAATAGGATTACCATACCACGATGCTAGCCCATAAAAAACAACATCTCTACTAATCAATGTCTCATGTGTAGACGGTACATAACACTTGTAAGCTTTTCGGTCTTGTGCATAACCAAGGAACACACTCTTGATAGCTTTAGGATCCAATTTCTTCCTCTTTTCATCAGGAACATGCACATATGCAATGTTGCCAAATACCTTCAAGTGTGAAATGTCAGGCTTATGACCATACAACCTTTCATATGGAGTTACACCATGAATCCATGCTGTAGGGGTTCTATTCAGCACATAGATAGCAATCACTACTGCTTTAGCCCAATAATCATTTGGCAAACTCTTCTCATTCAACATAGCTCTTGCTGATTCCATCAGTACCCTATTTTTTCCTTTCTACTACACCATTTTGCTGTGGTGTATAGCTACAAGTGAACTGTCTTCTGATCCCATGTTTAGCAAGGTACATGTCAAAGTAATTAGAGACATATTCTCCACCTCCATCTAATCTAAGACATGAATTTTACAACTCAACTCATTTTCAATATGCTTCTTAAAGTCCTTGAATGCATCAAACACATCATCCTTATGTTTCAATATGTAAAGCCAAGTATACCTACTGAAATCATCAATGAATGATACATAGTAACGAGCACCACCAAATGAAGCATTATGAGACGGACCCCATACATCTGAATGTACCAACTGCAAGGGTTGTGAGCTATCCCGTACATGTCTCATAAATGGAAACCTTGTCTGCTTTCCAAACTGACATGCATCACATACATGTCCAAAGTCATGATACTTGAACTTAGGCAGTCCAAACACAATCTCATTCTCCTGCATAGATTTCAGCTTTTGTATATTCACATGGCCAATCCGCTTATGCCATATCTCAATATCCTGCATAGCACCATCATCATGTGCAAACATGGCTGCTTTTAATTCTGGAATTGATGCATCAAGAGTAAACATTCTGCCATCTCTTTGGCCTCTAGCAATCAATTTGCAGCCATTACCATATTCTTCAACAAGCATCTCTATTAAATCTCCCCTGTAGATTCTATTCTGCTGTATGTCCAACTGACAAAAGATTCTTAGTTATTGTAGGTACATGTAGTACATCATGCAAGCTCTTTTTCTTGCCATCAAGCATCAACAATGGAACAATTCCTATGTGATGAATGTCATGTTGGGTGTCATCCCCAGTACACACATAACCATGTGAATCTATAACCATCTCATCAAACCATTCTCCATGGGGTGTCATATGATTTGAAGCCCCTGAATCAATGTACTATCTCTCATTTCTATTCTATCTAGATGCATTATTAGACACATATTACATGGCAAACAATCTGTCAACCTGCTCATCATGAGCACCGCAAGAAGATGCATAGTGCCCATGATGTTTTCCATTTTCCTTTATATCTCCCTGCTTCTTGTAACAATCATTAGTAATGTGTCCATATCTACCACAGTAATCACAGTCCTTATCTCTATTTGACAGATCATTTAACTGCCATGAACCAGATCCATCACCTCTACCATGGGCTGATCTCCCCCTGCCTCTAAAGTCGCCATCCAAGCTAGCCCTGTGTATTTGTGCCATGCCAAGAATTCTGCTAATGCTATCCATAAGCATTTTGAGTGTCTCCTTGACCTCGAAAAGAGTCGCGACCTCTGCGGTCTCTACCATGCTGGCTAGAGTAAAGAACAATGTCTCTACTTTGAGACGTACTAGAACCTGTATTTAGCCCAAGCTTAACTTGCTCATGCAGCAGCAAAGCAATCATCTCATCCCAATCAAGGGATTCAGCTCTCATAGAAATAGATGTATCAAATGCTTTATACTCTTTGCCAAGTCCATTCAATGTCACTGCAATCATATCATCCTTAGACACTGAAGATCGAATGGTGGCAAGCTAATTCCCTATGTTCTTGATCTTTGTAGTGTAGGTTTGAATGCTTCTGCCATTCCTAGACATGTTATTGAACTGTTGCTTTAGTTGAATCTTTCTTGCATGTGTTACATTTCCATAATTCTTCATGAGTATGTCCCATGCATCCTTTGGGGAACTGCATCCAGTAATCTGTATAACCATAGCATCTGATATACATAAGGAAAACCAATGTAACACCTTGCATGCTCTCTCAGTCCATAGCTTATGAGCCCTTTTCTAATCATTTGTTGGATTTCTTTCATGTATTTTAGGTTCAGCCTCATCACTTGTACATAAGTCCCAATAACCTCTGTC
This sequence comes from Lygodium microphyllum, assembly GCF_053477565.2. Taxonomy (NCBI): domain Eukaryota; kingdom Viridiplantae; phylum Streptophyta; class Polypodiopsida; order Schizaeales; family Lygodiaceae; genus Lygodium; species Lygodium microphyllum. Next base: position 109,815,975 of record NC_141158.1, read on the forward strand.
AACCAAAAAGTTCTTCATATGAAACTTCCATTAAGCAAATTTTTTGTTGTCTAGCTTTTCTCCCACAATTTGAGTGATACTGTCAGTGCCTTGAGCATTTTCCATAGTTGCAGCTTAGGTATTCAGTGATGTATACAACTTGTAAGTATCTAACTCCTTTTCCTATAGTTCAGGACCAGTTTTCTACTATTCAAGAGAGTTTTCCTGACAACCTGCTTGTTGTAAATTGTATTCCAATAATGAAAAAACACAATCAATTGTGCATAAACCAAGCTCAAATCATTTCAAAATATTCTATGGTAGTGGCAAAACATCCCAACAACAAACTATATTCATACAAGTATCAATATTTGTATTGTATGCAAGTAGCAGTACCAAATACATCCAGCCCATTGCTATAGCTAGAAGTATTTTCTCTATTAAAACAAGGGTGTTTAGACCTCAAAATAGCCCCAAAACATCTCATTCATTTGTTGCCACTCTATGCAAGAGTTGATACATGTCCAACCTGTCAGAATATATTGCATGTATGTCAAGTGAAGATGATATGTATCCTTCATGCAAACAATAACTAGTCAATACCCTAGTATAACCAGTTAAAAATCAATCCAAAATTTGGACTTTCAGCACTCACAATATCCCAAAAATCATATATCACTCAAGTGGTATGATCCAAGCATTTGTCAGTAGCAATAAGCCTCACATACACTTCAACCCTATAGGTATATTGTTTTCGAATTCAGGACAGCAACTAGTTCATTGTTTCCAGCTTGCGAATAAGCTCCAAAATTGAGCATTTAACACTCCAATATCATGCTCAACTGCATGATAATAAGGGCATATACATTGTTAGGATAAAAGCCACCAGTGCCTTGGAATCACCTACTGTTTAGTGTAGTAAATAGCCAGTCTGCGCACAGGTCTATGCTGAATATCTCAAAATCTATGAGGAATTTGAAAACAATTTCTTTTGCAATGTTGTAGATCACGCTGAAATGGTCAGGTCAAGCAAACCGTTTTCCCAAAAACCATTTCTATAACAAGATATAGCTCTTGCAAAAAAACGGGCTGTAGGCACACTCTCCTTTGATGATGTTTTCTTCAGATCTGATGTCTTGATGTCAAATGGCCACTACCAAGCCTTTAGGCTTCAGGCATTCAAGATCTGATACCATGTTGGAAGAGAGGGGGAGAGACAGAGTGGACTAGAAGATGAGCCTCAGCTCATTGTTGTTCTTCTTCCATCATACACACTGAAAGAGACTTGCACACATAGGTATGACTAACCAAGACTAACTATGGTTAAGTCACTGACTACACCGACTTATTGAATGTCACACATATGTACAACTGTATCCAGCTAATGTCGATCACACACATAAAGATAGACTGACTAAAGAGTAACGGGAGCTTGATATTCTAACAAACACTACTCTTGCACCTAGATTGCTTGTGGAGCTAGCAAATGGAAAAGAAGTTCTATCAACACAACAAACTAGCAAGGTCAAATTTAAGTTGGGTGGAAATTCTTCCAAAATGAACTTCCAAATTATGAACCTCAAGGCTTATGAATGTCTGCTAGGAATGGATTGATTAATTCCAAATAATGCCCATATGCATTGCGAAAAGGGTCAAATCACATTCCAAAACTCAAGGGGAGAACAAGTAACCACTCAAGGAGAAGCAGGGAACCCTAAGGTTCAGTTGGCTAAAGCTTCCCGAATAGTGAAAGGGCTAAAGAAAGGATTACTCGTATATCTAATTAAACTCAACAAGTCCAAGTAGGATAGTGAAGCCAAGGATCAACCATCTTGACTAAAAGAATATACGGATGTTTTTACAGAAGACCTGATAGAGCTCCCACTAGCAAGGGAAGTAGATCATGAAATTCAACTCATTCCAGACACTGCTCCCATCGCCAAATGGCCCTACCGAATGTCAATTCCTGAAGCCATTGAGCTAAAAGAACAACTCAAGCAGCTATTAGACCATGGATACATTTGGCCAAGTAATTCACCATGGGGAGCCTCGGTTTTATTTCAAAAAAACAAAGATGGAACATTCCACCTTTGTATCAATTATCGTGGATTAAACCGGGTGACATTCAAAAATAAATATCCAATTCCTAGGATAAACAATTTGCTTGACTAACTCCAGGGAGCATAGGTATTTTCAAAGATCGATCTCAGACCAAGATATTATCAAATAAGAATTAGGGAGGGAGATATCCCTAAAACTACTTTTAACACAAGGTATGGTCATTATGAGTTTATTGTGATGTCATTTGGGTTAACAAATGCTCCTATCGCCTTCAATAGGTTGACACAAGACATTTTTCGTATTGAGATATTTGCAATCACACCTACTTGAGTCCCTTTGTGAGAAGCAGTGAGGGCTCAGACTAGAATCCCATATGCACAGTAGGAGAAAGTACCACCACTCAATTCCTATAAAGCATTGTACTTTTACTCTTTTTCTAATGCAATGATAGTACTCTTTTCTTTCTAGTAAAGTGTCATATCACTGTCAATACACAAGATTGTGTTTATGAGTCCAAGTCTCAATCTTGGAACCTAATTCACTTGTGTAACAATTTGTCCTTGTCAAGCTCAATGTTTTCATGAGTTCCTTGTCAAGCTCAATGGTATCAGAGCCCAGTCGGGCATGGCACTACTTCTCCAGCTCCATTCTACTCTCATCTAGCTCAGCTTAAATTTTGTGAGACTCCTGCTACAGCCTCTGGATGTCCATCATGTTTATGGTATCCACACTTAGCCTTTTTTAGCGATAGTCTCTGGTGTTTTTCCATGTTTATGGTGTGCCCACACTTTGTAGGTGTTGCTTTCACTAAAGCCTCTATACGCTTTATACTTCTGGTTATGATTGAGGAGGGGTGTTGAGATGTTTGCAATCACACCTACTTCAGTCCCTTTGTGAGAAGCAGTGAGGGCTCAAGACCAGAATCCCATATGCACAGTAGGAGAAAGTACCACCACTCAATCCCTATAAAGCATTGTACTTGCACTCTTTTTCTAATGCAATGATAGTACTCTTTTCTTTCCAGTAAAGTGTCATGTCACTGTCAATACACAAGATTGTGTTTATGAGTCCAAGTCTCAATCTTGGAATCTAATTCACTTGTGTAACAATTTGTCCTTGTCAAGCTCAATGTTTTCATGAGTTCCTTTTTCCTCTTTCAACCTCCATAGCTTCAGCATCTGCCATGCTCTAGATCCCGCATATTTTAACATTTCAACCCTATCTTGACGAATTCGTCCTCATTTTCTTTAATGATATTTTAACATATTCCAAGAATGAAGAAGACCATGGGCCACAACTACGAATAGTTCTTGAAATGATGAGGGCCCATAAATTGTATGCTAAAAAGAAGAAATGTGCATTCTTCAAGAGGAAAATTGAATATCTAGGATTCATAGTATTAGCAGATGGCATTTCAATGGATCGTGCCAAGGTCCAAGATGTACAAGATTGGCCACCCCCAACAATGGTCAAGGAAGTGCAAAGCTTTCTAGGGCTGGGGTTGGTATAGAGTCTTCATTAAAGACTATGCCTCAATCGCCGCGCCTCTCACTGGCCTTTTCAAAAAACAGGTATCCATTACATGCAAAAAAATCTAGCTCTAAGAAGCTTAAGCAGAGTTTGGTAACTGCCCCTACCCGATCTAAGCAAAGAATTTGAAGTCATAACTAATGTAAGCTCTCTTACTATGGGTTATGTGCTTATGCAAGAAGGACATCCAATAGCCTATGCTTCAAGAAAATTAAAGATCCATGAAAGAAACTATGCCACACATGACCTAGAATTACTTGTTGTAATTCATGCCTTTAAATTATGGAGACATTACCTGCTTGGTAATAGGTTTTCTCTAGTCACTGATCATAAAAGCCTAAAGTAGATTTTTACTCAACCAGATCTCAATATGAGACAATGCCAATGGATCAAGACCTTGCAAGAATTTGACTTTGAGATCAAATATAGACCATGCAAGGAGAATGTGATTGCATATGCCCTTAGTCCTAAATAATTTCTTAATGCTCTAATCTTAGAGGAACCCTCTAGGTCTGGAACTCTTGCTATAATGATTTCCATGCCCAGTAACCCTCTCATAAAAATGGCTAAAGAAGAGACACTGAAGGATCCAAGCTATCAAAAATTGTTAAGAGAAATTTCTGTCAAGGATTCATATCCAAAACTCAAGACTAAGTATCATGATTTTTTCATAAACGAGGAACTTGCCTATTACATGACAAGACTATGTATTCTTGTAAGCCAGGAACTCAAAAGGAAAATACTCTAGGAAGCTCACGATTATCCATTTTTAGGTCATCCTGGTTATGCTAAGACTCTTAATACAGTCAAAAGAAGCTTCTATTGGGAAAGACTCAAGGGTGATGTACTCAAATATGTCACCAAATGCCTAAACTGCCAACAAATTATGGCCGAACATGTCAAGTTTCCAGCAAAGCTCTAGCCACTTGACATCTCTCAAATGAAATGGGAGTATATCAGCATGGACTTCATAGTTGGATTACCCCTGATACAAGGAGGACCATAACGGTAGTCATTGATATGTTAACAAAAGTTGCGCACCTTATTCCTGTGGAAACCAATTATAAGGCTTCCAATATCGCCAAGCTTTTCATTAAGAAAACTTTTAGGTTGCATGGATTACCCCAAAGGATCATCAGCGCGACCGGGATTCTCTCTTCACCTCAAAATTTTGGAGGAGTTTTTTTTAAGCTCTAGGAACCCAGATCTGCTTATTGGATATACTAAGGGCTTATTGGAATAGGGAACCCAAACAGTCATCCAATACCTACCATTAGTTAAATTTGACTACAATGCATCATACCATCAAAGTATTCAAATGACTCCTTTTCAGGAACTATATGGGCAAGATTGTCTTACACCATTAAATTTTTTTGAACCTACCCTATGGGTAGAAGCATCTAGGAAAATGCTAGAATAAATGGATCAGCAAAGCTATAAGGAAAAATATGGCAAAATATTCAAGCTGCCAAGGATCGATAGAAGCCATATGCCAATCAGTGAAGGCAAGAATGCATTTTCAAAGAAGGTGACATGGTTTTCCTATGAGTTTGTCCAAAGAAAAGTTCCTTATCTTTGGGGGAATTCAAGAAGCTAATTCCCAAGTATTGTGGGCCATATAAGGTGATAAAGTGTCTAAGACCAAATGCCCACAAGCTGCAACTCCCTAATAACTTGAAAGTACATAATGTATTTCATGTTAGTCTATTGAAAGCTTATGTTCCTAATCCACACCATGTACTTAACAACCAACAAATTGTGATGCCAAGTCAAGGAGTCCTCGAACTTCAACCAAAAAAGATACTTGACATGCAGGAGAAAACTCTAAGAAGAAAAACCCTTAGAGAGTATCTTGTCTAGTGGAAAGACTACCCTAAAGAGGATGCCACTTGGATTGACCAGAAATCACTATGCAACCAATATCCCTAGTTTCATTCAAGATGAGGACATCTCGATTTCTTTAAGGGGGAGAATGATTTCAAATCTTCCCGACTTCTCGCAAAATGGACTTGAAAAACTCTAAATCATTAAATAGAGAAGATCTCGATCAAAATGGTCCAAGGTTTGTAACCCGACATTTTTTCGGATTGATAAGGACTATAGCCATCCATCACAGAAGTCACTACATGATCGTGAGTTATGAACCATAAGTCGAATATGACCAAATCCATTTAAAACTCGACAAGTAAGATAAATCACAAAGCTTTAAGCTTTAAAGCTTAAAAGCATTGAAAATAAAGAAGAAGGAGAAGAAGATGTCATGACATGCCGCCAAAAAATGGTGCCATGAACCCCCCAATTTTGGCATTTTTGATTCTCGGTGAAAAAGCCTGAATTCTCCTTCAGTAATTCAGCACAGTTAACTCCAGCAATCTCCCCCTCTTATTAGTTCGGCGAGAGGCTTGGATTGAAGCAAGTTCATCCGAGAGCCAGGTGAATCAATCATGGCATCTCTAGCAGCCTCTCTAGACCTCAAAGATCAAATCGCCAGCATTAGATTGCATCTTGAAAGCTTCTAGATTGTTGATTTGCCAAGATATCCTCCATAAAGAGCTCTTCTTCTTGGCCGCAACCCTTCTTCTCCCTTTTAGCTATAAATATGAGGCATAGGGAGCCATTGAGGGGAGTCCGAGCAAGGGAGGAGAGGCTCTTTTCATGAGTATAGAGCAAGAGGTAGTGGGGCAAGAGAAGCACAAGGATGAGAATGCTTGTCACACGAAGACAAAAAGGATATTCTGTGAACTCTTGGAATCAAATTCTCCATCCCTTCTATCCTATTTTTCTATGGAATCAAGACTCTTCTCGATTTTTTCTAAATTCTTGGTGATTGCCTTCCCCCATAAATCAAAATTCCATAAATATAATAACCCCCAAGCTCATTTGCCAAAAATCCCCTTTTCAATCTTGCAATTAAAGACCATTTCCTTGAAGAAGAAAGTTATGAAGGTCGCGGAGGCAGAAGCTGCCAATAACGTTGCAGACACAATCACTACAAACAAAATGATGAGTATTGGGGTTACAAACAAAGCTACGAATACCATCAACCAAGTCCCCCATCATGGGTCCCCATGTACTATATTTTATAATTAAGGTAGCTAACAAACTACCATCCCATGAATGGGCAACAAAAGCTGCATTCCTAAAATAATATTTTATTCAATTCCTACATATAATCTTTTTTAAAGAATTCTTAACCGCAAATTCCAAGGGGTAACTTGCGTCTATACAAGATGAACTTAAGCGAGTACAAGGAAGGTACTGTGTCCCTAAAAGATTTAATATTTTTTATTTATGTTGAACAAACAAAACCTTTGATTGGGTAATCATGGCTGCTAGTTCTTGGTATATAAGAGACCTTGAGATAAATTTGCCAAAGAATACTGTCCATTGTAATCAAAATAACCAAGATTTTCTTTTATGCGAGCAAGGACCCACAAAACTCCAAAGGGGTTATTCTCAAGAATAAAATTATTGTTTAGATTCAGTCCAACTAGATCCCAAGGAAAGGAAAATCCGGGAATACTATTGAAAGGTATTGCCACTTACGCTAATTTTGCCTTGATGTTATTATTTTTGGAAAGAAAATATTTATCTTGGAAAAAAATTTGTTCAAAGTAATGCATTCAAAATAAGATATTTTTTAATTGTAATTTAGGTACTGATCTTTCGTAAAATCACCAAGCTAAAAGATGGGTGACTGAGTATAGATTGCCAACTAAGGCAGTATTCTAGTGAGCACAAAACATCGACTGAGGCAGTGTTCCTAATGACACTAGACCTCCCCAGGGCCAACATGAATGAAACCTACTCCAATGGATTTTTCCTTTTATTTCGCATTATTGTAATGAAAGAAGCTGAGGGGAGAGAGAAGGAGAGCTGAGGAGAGAGAAAGACAACAAGAAGAAGAAGGAAGAAGACTAGAAGAGGAGAGAGAAAGAGAGAAAAGAGGAGAGAAAGGAGAAGGAAGCCATGGAAGCTGGAGATGAAGGTGAAGAGTGTGATATTGATAATAATTGGTTGCCCTAATTAGGGGCTCTTACACCTTAAATACCCCGATCAGTGTGACAGGGTGTCTAAACCCTAGTCGGTGTGTATTCCACTTGTTACAATCCATCCCCACTCGAAAGGTTTTTGCCCTAAAAAACAATGAGAAATAGAGGGGAGTGATGGGTGAGCTAAGGGAGGGTTGCAGAGTACTACTTAGAGCCCTTGGAAAATGAAGAACAAGTGATTCTTTGATGGATCAAGATCGTAAGTGCTTATCTCGCTGCCCAATGATTGTTTCAAGAACATATTGAGTGATGCCCTCTTCATCAATGGGGGAAGTTCTTCCACATAGTCCACTGAGGAGCCTATAAAGGGTTTCAATTGACTGACATGAAACACATTGTGGATTTTGATGGTAGGGGGGAGTTCTAAGCGGTAGGCCAAGTCACCAACTCTCTTCAGGATGCGGTATGGGCCATAGAAGTGGCGGGCTAGCTTGTTACTGCTGCCCTCTTTGAGAGTGAAGTAGCGGGACTTAGGCACTTTCAAAAGGACCAATTCCCCTTCTTGGAATTCCAAATGCCTGCGTCTTTCATCAACATAGAGTTTCGTGTGTGTTTGGGCCTTCAAAATATTCATTTTGCATTGCTAAAGTAAAGCTTGTATGCGATCCAATTCAGCTTGACTCTGAGAATTGATCTTATCATTAAATAAGACTATAGGAAGGGGAACCTTATACCCATATAAGGCCTCAAAAGGGGAAACTCCAATGCTAGAGTGTGTGGAGTTATTATATGCAAACTCAGCCAAGTGAAGCCACGTATCCCAACTGTGTTGTACATCATGGCAAAAGTGCCTAAAGTATGTCTCAAGCCATTTGTTCACTCTCTCATTTTGGCCATCGGTCTGAGGGTGGTATGCAGTGGATGGATCAAGCTTAGTCCCCATGGAGGTGAAAACTATCTACCAGAAGTTGCTCATAAACTTTGCATCCCGATCATGTACTATGACTTGTGGTAAGCCATGCAACTTGAAGACATTTTCCATAAACTGTGGCCACCTGAGAGGTAGTATATTAGACCTTAGTGGGGATAAAGTGGGTAGCTTTGGTGAGGCGATCAACTACCACATAGATACTGTTCCACCCTTTCTTAGTCACGGGAAGGCTGGTGATAAAGTCCATTGTGATGTGAGTCCATTTCCCTTTAGGGATAGGGAGAGGCTGCAAGAGGCCAATAGACCTGAGTGTACTATCCTTGTTCTGTTGGCATGGAACACATTTGGTCACAAAGTCCTTGACGTCCCTCCATAATCCTTTCCGATGAAAGCTCTTGGCAATCCTGTCATATGTTTTGAAAACACCCAAGTGACCGGCAATGGGGCAAGGATAGGGGAATTCAATAGAGGCTCATCTTGCATATGAGAGGGTTTTCCGATCTCATAAGTAGAAGGGTAAATTCCTTTAGTGCCAAGTATACCCTGTGGTCCATGTGACGGTTCCTGATGTGGAGGGTGTCTAGAGTCATTGGTCTTCTCTTGGGATGAAGCAGTCGCTAACTGAGCAACAAGAGCAGTGAGCTGTTCCAAGGTCTGTTGGGTCTTTGAGTTTGAGATAGCCATGTGCTCGATCTCTACATCAAACTTAGACATCATCTAGTGGTGGTTGGTGACCATATCATTGTGGCATTCCATATGACGGAGCTCATGTTGACAAAGGGTGTGATTAAGAAGGGCATACAGGTCCATTTTAGGCATTTCCTCCTGTATGTCACCATGGTAATCTTGCGCTAAGCTTGGTTCCTCATTCATGGAGGTCCGAGAGTCTCTTATCTCCCTCTGGAGTTCCTCTTGGGCCTTACTTTTGCCTTTCTAGGCATCCATCTGGATGCAGTCCACAGGACTTGCTGTCAGTAAAAACGGCGTAACTCTTAGTAGGAAACTCCAATTGCTGAGGTTTTGGGCTCAAGTCGGAGGGGATAACGGCCTCTTCGAGATGAGCTATTAATTTTTATTACAAAAAATGATCATAATTTTGTGTAGGGGTTTTACACTGCCTGTCCTGGAGCGGTTTGCAACCTGTACACAATGACCCTAGTGCACAAAAATGGGCATAACTTTCACACCGTTACTCCGATTTGGGAGATTTTTTATTCAAACCGGAGGGGACAAAGCCCTCTTCAAGATGATCTATAGGGTTCATCCCTAGATTTAGGATATAATTTCTGCAATGGGATCTTTGTGACAGTCCTGTAGAACTGTGACCAAAAACACTGTCTATCCCTTAGTGCCAATGTCTTACATGGATAGAGCATAGATCAAGGGGCCTAATCTGACACATCAATAGCATCTTTGCATGCAGAACATAATCCCGAGCATCATTTCATACCCATCAACTCTGCCATTCATGCATAAGTACATTCACTGCCATACATCTCCATTGACTGCATGTACCTCAAGTGGCATACATGGGTGCCATTAGCATTGTGGGGTATTCAAGAGGGAACATTGGGGCAGGGAAGTGGGGCTTATGGAAGTACTTGCACATGCAAACAAGTATTGGGCTCTGGATCACCGGGAGGTGGGAAAAGTTCCCCTTGGGCCGGGTTGTGCACCCCTTCAGGGTCTTAAGTGGTAAGGGAGGGTCACCTCTCTTTTGTCTTACCACCTCGCCTACTAGCATCAGCCTTTTTCCTTAGCGGGAGTATACATGGCAAACATTTTTAATTAGCAATCAACATGAGATGCATTAGAAAGAAGACATTGGGCCTTTTCATGAGATGCAAGGAACGATGAAGGTTGGGGTAGGGGTTACCTTGGCAATCCAGTGACTCATTGGCTGCTACTTACCCAATTTACAATGGCTAATATTCATCCAAGATCATAAGACAAGGTAGGGGTTAATGTCAGCCATTACAATGAAATTCGAGAAGAGGTATGATGCTTGTGTGCAATCTTGAATCTCTCCAACAATGGATTAAGCTCAACAAGTGGCTAAATTGAGAGATTAAGATTAGAGTGGCATACCTCTTTAATGGTTGTGACAACCGTTGAAGCCCAAATCATCATGATGCCGCTTGCTCCATTGATCAAGTCCGATTGTTGGTTGGGCATCCGTAGAAGAGTGCTTCAGCATTTGAGTGCTCTTGCTAATGAAGAAGGCTCCCAAGCTTATCCTCAAGCTTGAGCTTCAAGAATGGGAAGCTTCAAGTGAAGCTTTCATGGTTGCCTGCAAAGATCCCATACATGCTGAGCTCAAAGTCTTCATCCGGGCAAGAGAGATCCTTCACGGGCTGAAGGGCTTGTGGGGTTGAGCTCTCCGGGTCAGGGAAAGCTTCAATTAGAAGAATCAATGGCTGTCCCAAACTGTTTCAAATAGTCCCAGCTGCTGTCCACCATGGAAGATGATTCTCGGGTCAAAATGCCAAGGGGGAGAGAAAGGGGTATGATGAATCAGTGCCCAAGAGTGCTGGGGAGGTGGCAAAGCAGGAGGAGAAGGTGGGCAGGGGTGCTCGAAGAGGCAGGCAGCTCAGCGCAAAATGCGCCGCATTTTGCGGGCTATTGCCTGCTGTCCCTAATGGGCTGAAGGTAGTCACTAGGGTGCTTGCCAGGTAGGAAATGGCCCTGGGGAGCTTATGGGAGGGCTGAATGTTGAGGTTGAGGGCTGGGTGCAGCATGAAGAAGGGATTTGGGGGTAGTCCACCATGGGAGCTTGAGGGAACAGCTTGATGGGGAAGAGAGAGAAGTTTGGAATAAAAAGTAACTGTGGTTTTTCCCTTCTCTAACTGTTGAACCCCCAACTTGCCCTGGGACTCCTAAAATTTGCATGAAGAAAAGTGACAACCTGCTACTTTAATCGGTTTACCTCCAGATATGTCTGAGTCTCCAGCCACAGCTCCTACTTGCTTCAAAAAGCTGAAGTTAATTGTAGTCCTTCTTGTTGTACCTGTACCTATAAGCTGAGTAACTAGGGTTTTTGGGATTTGAAAAGGGAGAAAGGGGAAAGAGGAAAAGGACCAAAGCCTGAAGCTTTGATACCACTTGTAATGAAAGAAGCTGAGGAGAGAGAGAAGGAGAGCTGAGGAGAGAGAAAGAGAACAAGAAGAAGAAGGAAGAAGACTAGAAGAGGAGAGAGAAAAGAGGAGAGAAAGGAGAAGGAAGCCATGGAAGCTGGAGATGAAGGTGAAGAGTGTGATCTTGATAATAACTGGTTGCCCTAATTTGGGGCTCTTACACCTTAAATACCCCAGTCAGTGTGACGGGTGTCTAAACCCTAGTCGGTGTGTATCCCGCTTGTTATAATTATAGACCAATCATGACACAAAAGTTCTTGTCGTAGGAAACTCTAGTTGGCAGGAGGAGGTGAGGAGACGAGGGGGCTCTAGTCATAAACTCCTTAGGCTCTTACAAACTGTCATCTATCCTTCAATTTCCAGACTGTGTCTTGGAAGTTCCAATACTACTTGGAGAACAAAACTTGGAGAGAATAATGCCTTCAAACATAAAACATTGTAAAAAGTCTTTTTTTTGAAAGGAACTATTAAGAAGAAATTGCTTTACTCTCCTTTTCTGTCATGAATTAAAGGTGTATAATGAATTTGTATCAAGAGATAATTCAAAGAAGCTATTTTTATATTTTGAACCTAAAGTGGCAGGTAATTAGGAAATTAAAAACACTCTCTCGAGGGAAGTGGGAGGATGGACCCTAACAAATTTAGACCTATGGTTGGGTGGTCTCAGTAAGCCGAGATTTTTCCTAAGAAGGAATAAAAATCACATTTTTGATGGACCATTAGAGATCACAAAGCCTGACTCGCATAACTTTAGAACCCTGGAAACACGGGGTTCTTTGCCAGAGCAAGGGCACTCTGGTTGTCCACGCACAACTCCGTAGGTCCTGTCTAGAAAAGCCCAATCTCCGCCATCATATGACGGAGTCAAATTGCCTCCATAGCAGTTGAACATAAGGCCCAATACTCAACCTCTGTAGAAGAAAGTGCTGCAGTAGGCTGCTTCTTGTTGCTCCAAGAGACAACATCGGATCCAAGGGTGAAAGCATAACTTGTAGTGGATTGTCGTGAATCCACATCACTTACCTAATCGGAATCACTCCAGCCAGAAAGAGTGGTCCCATCTCCATACATGATCCCATAGGATTGAGTCCTTTGCAAATACCGAAGGACATGCAAGGCTGCCCTCCAGTGATCCCGAGTAGAAGTTTTCATGAAAGAAGACAACAAAGCCACCACAAAAGAGATATCCGGCCGAGTGTGAATAAGCCATATAAGTGAGCCAACAAGGCACCTATAACGAGTGGGATCAATAAGGGGAACTCCAACTGCCAAAAGCTTGGACTCAAGGTCCATGGGGCATGAAATAGGCCAACCCTTGGCCATACCAAATTCCGAAAGAAGCTTGGAAATGTACCTCTGCTGTGAGATAGAGATGCCGTGTGCCATCTGATAGATCTCCAGACCAAGAAAGAAGTGAAGGATCCCTAGATCCGTCATGTCAAACTCCTGCCCCCTAATATTAATCAGCCATTAGTAATAGATTTGACTAGAAAGACTCAGGTTATCCTCATGGGAATGGCTGGAACTTCCACTAGGGGGTAGACTCAAGAGAGCCTAGTTAGAAAACTTTGAGGATTTTCATCAAAATCTCGGACAACACTTCCTAGGACATCTCTTGATTGGCTACTAAGAATGTACTACCAAGGTAAGCTTAAGCGGGCACGTTACAAAAATATATTTTGTTGGTACAAACATATATGAAGAATTCCCATTTTAATTTTTCAATTATCCTCATTTTTTTGGGTATATTCACTTAGGCAAAGATAGCATAAGATGTATCCTAACCTAGAGAAGACATTTAATCCATATCCACCATGAAAAATGTGAAAATATTACTTTTACCAAAAAGGATATCCACAGGAACTTGGGCAAAAGATTGTTGCTTAAAAGACTCTGATTCCCAAAATAGTTTGAAAACCACCCAATCAAAACTAGCAAGACCTTTTACATAATAGATTTTGATCCTATTCAACCATATCTCTACATTCCTTCACTAGTTGGAGTTAGACTTGGATAGGCAAGAAACACTTGCCATTTTGGTTTGTGTGTGGTTGTGTATGTGTGTGTGCACATGTGCATATAATCATTCATGTGCTTTTTAGGTACACATGCATGCTCATATATCTAAACACATAATGCCAATCCCAATGGGACAAATTTTGAATCAAATTAGATACTTATATTAATTTTTACAACTTGCCTCCATCCATCAACCCAACTCACCATACACACATATATAGGCACATGCATAACTAGCTACTTTCTAAGTTTTAAAACATCTATGTCTCTATCTCTCCCTCTCTCTCTCTCTCTCTCCCCATTGCACAAGTAAAAGGAAGTGCATCCACTATAGTTTCACATCTTTCTTTAAGTTACTTAAAGTACCATTTTCTTTTAATATCCAATCTAATCTAAGGATTCCCTTTCAAAAGATGGTGATGAAACGTACCTGACCCTAACTTGTAAAGGGATAGTTTGGTAGTCATCTAGGGACTCAATTCTAGTCACCACCATCCATACTAACCATATGCATATGGATTTAGGCGAGTACATGTTCCCTAGGTCTACCTTGCAAGTGAAGTGTCTAGCCTCATCATGCAAGGATAACTTGTGGGTTCCTAATGACACAACTACAGTCTCTAGTTTTAGTATAGCATCAAGCTAAGACGATCACAATTTTGCTAGCCATTAGAGACTCGAGACATACATGTACTACACTTGGTTCAATGAGAGTGAGAAATGAGGGGGGACTAAGTATCAAATCCTCTCTCCATAAGGCATAGTCTCACATTGAGTCCCCTAAAATAATGCTTAGCCAATTCAACCATAGGAATAGTCACACTTGTTAGCACCTTTCTAATATTGGAAAATGAAAGGTGAGAAGGATCGAAGCTTGCACGCGAGCTATGGCGGGAGAGCAAGAGCAAGAAAGAGAGAGACAAGAAATGGGAACTCCAACAGTCACAATGTGTGACCAGGCCTTCCTTTATTCAAACTGTCACTAAAAGAATAAAGAATAAAGTGACGTGACGGGCGCCCGCCACCTGCAGTGTGCAGTGGCGGGTACTGTCAGTGTAGTAATACATGGGGCGGCACGGCGGAGGCGCCTTTACCCCCAACAACCTCCCACTTAAAGGCGAATCTGCCCTAGTGAGAGAGAAAAGAAAAAGAAAAGACAGTACAAATGTACATAGGTACAAGGGATGAGGAAAGGTGACATCTCATCCAACGCCCATCAACCTCCTGAGGAAGGTAAAGCGCTCAGTAGTGAGGCTCTTCGTGAGCAAATCTGCAGGATTCTCGTCAGTGGAGATCTTGACAAGGTCAATAGACCTGTCCTCCACGACACCACGTATGAAGTGATACCTCACCTCAATGTGTTTCGTCTTCGCATGGAAGACCGGATTCTTAGCCAACTGAATGGCACTCATAGAATCCGAATGCAGTGTAGGTGTAGCATCAATCCCAAGGTCAGCAACTAGACGGCCTAACCATATGGCCTCCTTGCAAGCCTCAGTGGCTGCAACATACTCGGCCTCAGTGGTAGACAAAGCCGTACACTTCTGAACCCTGGACATCCAAGAGATAGCCCCTCCAGCATAGGTGAATACATAGCCAGAAGTGGACTTCCTACTATCTGCATGTCCTGCATAATCGGAGTCAGTGTACCCCACGACCCCTGTATCCTGGCTGCCATAGCAAATACACATATCTGCTCTGCCCTTCAGGTACCTCATGATACCCTTCACGGCATCCCAATGTCTACTGCCAGGTGTAGCCATATAGCGTGCCACAACACCAACTGCATGTGCAATATCTGGACGAGTGGCTATCATGGCATACATCAAACTGCCCACGGCTGATGCATAAGGGATCTTGGCCATCTCGGCCCTCTGCTCATCTGTCTGCGGACAATCGGCCTGTGATATCTTCACATAAGAAGGTAATGGACAGCCAATAGGCTTTACGTCCTGCATGCGGAAGCGCTCAAGGACTTTATGAATGTACTCCCGCTGTGAGAGATACAAAAGTCCCTGATGCCTATCGCGCTTAATGCGCATCCCAAGTATATGTGAGGCCTGTCCCAAATCCTTCATCTCAAAGCTCTTCTTCAGCTGAGATTTAAGAGCATCTAGCTCATCATGAGCTTTCCCTACTATCAGCATATCATCAACATAGATTACCAAGATAAGCAAACTGCCATCACGGGCTTTCTTCGTGTAAAGACACGGATCCATAGCACTCCTGCTGTAGCCCTGTGACTGCATAAAGGCATCAAACTTATGATACCATTCCCTAGGTGCCTGCTTCAAGCCATACAAGCTCTTCTTCAACTTGCACACTAGGTGCTCCCTGCCAGGTTCTGCAAAGCCCTTAGGCTGATCCATATAGATCTCATCATGCAAGTCCCCATGTAGAAAAGCCGTCTTGACATCCATCTGATATAGATCTAAGTCAAGTTGTGCAACCAAAGCCAAGACTAAGCGCAGGGTGGTCATCTTAACCACAGGAGAGAAGACCTCATCAAAGTCCACACCATGTTCCTGCTTAAAACCCTTTGCTACCAATCTAGCCTTGTATGCCGGCTTGGGGTGTCCAGGGGTACTTTTCAGCTTGTACACCCACTTGCATGGCAAAGCCTTCTTGCCCTTAGGCAAGGCAACCAAATCCCAAGTCTCATTCTTATGCAAGGAGTCTATCTCAGACTGCATAGCCCTCTCCCAGGAGTGACTGTCACCCCTGCGCATAGCCTCATCATAAGTGAAAGGCTCTCCTGCATCTGTAACCAAAACATAATGCATAGAGGGCTGAAATCTGTCAGGTGGACGTCTATCTCTAGCAGACCGTCTCACCGCAGGCTCTGCTGCCTGTCTAACTACCTGTCCAACATCCTGGCCCTGTGGAGGAACTGCTGCAGGCTGTACTACTGGCTGTGCTGGAGCTTTAGGCTCCTCCTGAAAGATCACTCTGCGGATCTCAACCACCTTCTCAGGCTGCCTGTGCATCTTGTCTTCATGGAAGACGACATCATGGCTGCGTACTATTTTCCGCGCTTGCGGATCCCATAGGCGATAGCCCATCTCTCCTGACTCACCATAGCCAAGGAATATGCATTTAATGCTCTTTGGATCCAATTTACTCCTCTTGTCCTTGGGCACATGGCAGAATGCCTCACATCCAAAGACACGGAGATGCGCATAAGAGGGTGGCTTACCAGCCCAAACTTCCTCTGCAACCTGGAAATCCAATCCACTGGAAGGCGATCGGTTTATGACATGCACTGACGTACTAACTGCCTCAGCCCAAAAACTCGGGGGTAGGCCTGCATGGCTAAGCATAGAGCGCACACGCTCCTGAATAGTCCTGTTCATGCGCTCAGCCAAACCATTCTGGGGTGGGGTGTAAGGGGCGGTTAGCTGACGCTTAATACCCCTGTCATCACAAAACTGCTCAAAAGCATGCGAGACATATTCTCCCCCATTATCTGTCCTAAGGCATTTCAGCCTATACCCAGTCTGGTTCTCAACAAGAGCAAGCCATCTCTGAAAAACTGCCAAGACATCGGACTTCTGCTTTATGGGATAAGCCCACACTTTCCTAGAAAAATCATCAATGAAGGTAACGAAGTACTTCGCGCCACCCATAGACATGCAAGGCATAGGCCCACAAACATCGGAATGCACCAATGCCAAGGGCTCACTCATGCGTGGCCTACCCGATTTCTTATGCGTAGACCTATTCTGCTTACCATAAAGACAATGATCACACGAGTCAAAACATGCATAATCCAAAGGCGGAAGATACTGCAAACCAGATAACATTTTCATTCCTTTCAAAGACATATGCCCCAAACGGGCATGCCAAAGTGATACATGTGGGATAGAGCCCACTGCCAAAACATGGTCTACAGAAGACCCAGATACAACAAGAGGATAGAGGCTGCCAGCCTTGGCGCCTCTAGCAAGCACAAGTCTGCCTTTGGTAATCTTCCAGGCAGAATCCCCAAAACAGACATGAAATCCTGCATCATCCAACTGTCCTGCAGACATAAGACTACGCGTAAGCGCAGGTACATGACGTACATCCCTGAGCAAAAAGGAACTGCCAGTGGAAAACTGCAACTGAATATCTCCACAGCCCACAATATCAAGAGACCTGTCATCTCCAAGTCTGACTGATCCAGATACAGTACGGTAAGAGTGAAACCACTCACGGTAAGGCGTCACATGGAAGGACGCATCTGAATCCAATAACCAGCACTGTGCATACATACTAGGTGTCTCAGTCAAGTGTGAAGCATCAGAAGAACTAGCTGCAAGTATAAACTCATCACCACCATCGGACTCTTCAGTCTGCGTGACATTAATTTCCTCAATCTTGACGTTGGACTTCGCAGGTACTATGCTGCGATCAGAGGACTTCTCCTGCACTTTATCTTTCCCCTTATCCTTGCGCTTCTCATTGCGCAACTCATGACACTGTGGTCTAATATGGCCCTTTTTCCCACAATGATGACAAGTGACATTTGCATTGCGTCCACGCGACTTACTACGCGACTTGCCACCACGAGATTTAGACCGACCCTTCTGCGAGTCACGGCCTCGGCCATTACCACGGTCATACTTGTCATTCCTGCCTCTAACTGTCAAAGCATGACTACCACGAGAGGCATCCAAGTTTTTGCGATTCACCTCTTCCTGAAGAAGAGCACTCTCAACATCTGCCAATTTTAGAGTAGCACTAGAGGCACAAAGAGCAGTGCGGAATACATCCCATGACTCATTCAGAGTTCCAAGCAAGAAAAGAGGAGTTACTTCCTCTCCAAAGGTGATATCTTGCGAAGTCAGGTTCTTCAGTATAGCATGGAACTGGCTCAAGTGAGCAGACATAGTCGCATTATCCTTCATGCGCAGATCCATAAGCTGCTTCAACCAGTACATCTGACTCGCCGGACTTTTCTTATCATAAAGATTCTTGATCTTATTCCATAGATCCCATGCACTCTGTGCTTCCTCAAATACATTATAATGTACCTGTTCAGTGAGAGACAATACAATCGTGGACTTGCATAGCTCATCAAGTTCAAGCCAGTCGTCATTGTCCATAGTTTCAGGCTGCTCCCCACTCAACTGAAGTGGCTTAATCTGAGATTTCTGCACCAAAACCTGCCATATTTGACTCTTCCAGTAAGAGTAGTTGGTACCATCCAACTTTGTAATGTTAAAGATGGCACTATCATGCGAAGATGACGCCATTATGCAGGCTGGAAATGCCCAAACAGTCCAAAACTGCTTGCTGTTTTACTGCAGAAACTGCCCAAAAATGACCAAAACAGGGTCCAAAGGGCGAGCAAAGTGTGCCAAAAGTGGCTGCCCACTTAGTACTAGGTGCGGTACACCAAATCAGGATATTTCAGCATGAAAAGTACACCTCAGTCCACCAATAACTGCTTGCTGTAATAAATTGCAGGTATGCAGTCTAGAGAGCAAACTGTCCCAAAATAGGATCCAATGTCAAGCAAACAATGCTAGGTCCAAAGCCGGCATGAAATGGACATAAGCAAGGCCAATGACAGTGAAAAGAACATGAGCTCAACACCAAGCATGTCAAAATAACATCTGCCAGTGAAAGGCACACCCCCAGACACTCTAGGCAAAGTGTTCCTGTAACTGCCAAAACCTGACACAAATAGGTATCTGCTCAAAGAGAAAGATCCAAATATGAGACTCAGCTCATAAGCATCCTGTGAACCAAGAGTACATCAATGCATATCCATAAAGATCGGAGTATGATCCCAAAGTCTCAATGTGTATGTAGCTGCTCAAGACATAAACTGCTCCAAATACATGTAAGTGCTCCAATAGCATGCAACTGTCAAAGGTCAAGAAAGCATGTAAAATGCTCCCACTGGCACAAAAGGCGTACAAAGCGAGCTCAGAAGCTCAAACAACCCAAGAGAAAGCACCAGTGATAAGTGACCCTGTCAATGCATCAAGCGCATCCGAGAGAGCATGACATACATGAAGCACCGGTCGTATTAACCATGAAGCAATACATAAGCCCAAATAAGCTCTCGGTCAACTCAATGACATCCAAATAGCAACCAAGATCAGTGATCAACTAAGCCGGGAATGCTCAAATACATCCAAATCCAAGCTCCAAATGTCGGTATGGCATACACGAACCAAATAGCATATGTCACGAACCAAAGCATGTAATGCAAAAGCCTAACTGTCAAGCAGAGACATGAGGCATAGGCGGTCCACGAGCATGCCGAGTCGGTCCAAATGCCAGTGAAGATGGAGCTAATGCGAAGCTCAAAAGCATCCCATAATCTCATACATATGCTCCAAGTCGTCCCCAAATGTCAGAGATATCATGCCAAAGCTCAAAGCATACATCCGGTATCGGTAGGTAAGTGCCAAAGCATGTAAAGTACCTTCAGCCCACTATTATTCCAGCATGTATTTACTGTTCTAAACAGTAGATTTCAGCCCCAAATTCAAGCCAAAATCATGGTCAAACCAAATGCATACATCCCCAATACATCCGGGTAGGAAGTAGACCGCATACGGGCATCAAACAAGGTAACCGGAGTAGAGTATAAGCATTAAATGCCAATGCCAAGTGTGGCTGCCCTGTTTCCAGCACTGTATAACAGTAAATAACAGTCCCAAATCAGCCAATATTTCAAGCCAAAATCATGGCATAATCATGTGCATACATTCCCAAGGCACTAGGCATCATGTAGACCGCATACGGGCATCAAATAGCACAACCGGAATGGAGTATAAGCAACAAATGCTAATGCCAATGGTGCTGCCCTGTTTTCAGCCTGTTATGATAGTTTATGACAGTCCCAAATCTGAAGAAATCAGCCCCGAAAGATCAAGACCAATGCCCAAAGCTTGAATGACATCAAACATGAAGTCTATAGCCCTCTTGATCAAGGTAGAGAGCAAGAAGCAATGGCCAAGTGTGGAGCTGAAGTAGATGAGTGCTCACAGCCTGGAAAAAATGATGCAATCTGCCCTGTTGGTGCTGAACTTGCTGCTGCTCCACATGGGCTGAAAAGGGGGTAATGGGGGGCTCAATGATGGCCCAAGGTAGGCACATACCAAGCCATGAAGGCCCAATGCAAAGGGGAGGGAAGATATGAGCTATGGAGCTCAAGAAGAGTGGCTGCCCTTTGTTCCTGCCCTGTTTCAATCTGAGAATACACTCAAATGCCTACAAATGCTGAAGCAATACCTCAAGGGCAAGGCCCTGATGAAGCTCAAGAAGGCCAGGATGGAGCTCGGGAAGCCGGGGAGAGTCGGGAGCTCAAGAGGTCGGCTATGGCTGCCGGGATGGAGACCCAATGCGTGAAGCGAGTCGATGCGAAGGTCGGGAAGCACCGAGTTGAGCTCGAGCAAGAGAATGCCAAGCTCTGATACCAGTTGAAAGGTGAGAAGGATCGAAGCTTGCACGCGAGCTATGGCGGGAGAGCAAGAGCAAGAAAGAGAGAGACAAGAAATGGGAACTCCAACAGTCACAATGTGTGACCAGGCCTTCCTTTATTCAAACTGTCACTAAAAGAATAAAGAATAAAGTGACGTGACGGGCGCCCGCCACCTGCAGTGTGCAGTGGCGGGTACTGTCAGTGTAGTAATACATGGGGCGGCACGGCGGAGGCGCCTTTACCCCCAACAGAAAAAACCATCTAACTAACTAAGTCCACCCAACCATAGGATTGTTTCATCAAAAGATGGTCCATCTACTTTCCTTAAGGGACATGGTGTTTTTAATTATCTAAGTAGAATTGCTATCCACACTATGGGAACACATAAAAATAGCTTTCTTAAATAGTCTTTACATGGGGATTCATTGACATGTCTTTAAACACAGACATAAAGCAATCATTTTTGAAAAGTATAGTTATTCATATCATTATAATATTTACAACCGCTCTAAGAAGCAATCCAACCTAAAAAATGGGTTTCCACTCTGCCCTATTCATCCTTGGTGTCAAGATTACAATCTTAGACCAAAGCCTCACTGGGGGAGAACATTCCTAAGAGAGAGAGAGAGAGAGAGAGAGAGAGAGAGAGAGAGAGAGAGAGAGAGAGAGAGAGAGAGGGGGGGGGAGAGAGTTCTAGTCATATGGCTTGTGGTAATATCATAAATAATTTTAGAATGAATGGTGTACGTAAAGAGGGAGGAAGAGAGGGGAGTCTAGGTGGGTGGGGCAAGTGGCACCAACTTTTTCAAGCGGGGGGGGGTAGGCAAGCAGCAAGAACTTGCCGTATACTTTCCTATTATAAGATGAAATCTCCAAACTTTAAAAATAATACTTTTTGTCTCACTTTTAACATATTTTTAGCTTTGGCTAGAAAATATAGGAGGTTTGGAATCCTTATATGATTTCCATGTAGGTTCTGTGTGTTAGGTTTGGTAAATTTGTCAATTATAAGATAGTATAGATGTTAATGATGGGAGAATCTCTTAGTGAATTGATTGCCTATTGAAGAACATCAAAGACCCATGCAATGATGGGGCATTGCCCCTAAGCGCAACCCTTCTCAAGTCTATTGTCCCCTCTCAATGTGCTACTCTTGGGCCTTGTAGCCCCACCTACTACATTGTTGGCATTGCATACTATTGATAAGTGCATCTTTATGGTTGCTCCCTTGATTGAACCATCCAAGGTTATGAATGACTTCCTACCTAAGATGCAATTTGAAGTTAAGGTTGCTTCCTTGGTTGAACCATCCAAGGTTATGAATGACTTCCTATTTAAGATGGAGTTTGAAATTATGCCCATCTTGCTCCAATAACCTTGTATTTTACATGCATGTCATGTTCATGTTGATTGGCCTTGTGTTTTTCCTGCATAATCATCAAAATAATCAACATCCATTAATCTTGACTAGTATGATAAATGAGTTAAAAGTAAATAATATTAATATATATAACTACACTGATAATGCATCCCAAGAAGGAACAATACATATAGTGGACGATCATTTTGTAAAATAGATACTACCTAATTTGTTAAATTTGGAAAATAAATGATGATGATGATGATGGTTCGCATGAAGAACCTGCACCAACTCTTTCTCATTGGCAAACTTTGGATTACTCCAAGTTCCAACCATTTGAGGTTATTCATGGATTTCTCTTTTTGAGTATTTTTAAAAAGTATGTGCAAGGCTTCAAATTACTCCAAGTGTTTGAGGTTACTTAACTTTACCTTACCAAGATTGACCTAAAAATAGAGCAACAACATATTAACACCATATTAGAGAATTTGGGAATCTCCCAAGTCTCACTTTCAAATTAGGGGTAAAGATTTGGCCATGTGGCTAAATCCTAACCCATGCTTTAAAGTGGGACTTGGAAAGATGACCTATATAGTAGTTAGGGTAGACTCCACTTTCAAGTAAGGGGATAAGATTTGATCAATGTGGCCAAATATTAACTATGTTGGGAATTTCCAAACTATATAAGAATTCCTAAAATTTCCTAATATCGTATTTATTGGTGATCGAGAGGAGGACACACACATAACACCACGCATGTATTTCTTTTCAATCTAGTCTTATATGGCCATGGCCGCTACTATTACAACTCCATCTTTTCACACTACAACATAGCCTATTGCGTTTTCATTATCATGGTTGTTGGACTTTTGGCTAGTGTCCTAATTGATAGTATACTTTTAACTAGGGAAATTGATAGGGAATTCCCCCATCGTTCCTCTATAGGACAATTTTCCTATGTTTCCCTACCTAGGGAAATTTCCCTACATATGATTTTTTCGTATATAGGAAATCTATTATGTGATTCTAATTTTTCTTTAACTTGAAAATATAACATTTTTTCTAGTTTGCACATTTCTATTTATTTGAATTTCTAAGCAAGAAGTTATATAGCAAATTATAATATACATATAACTGATTAAAAGAAATTCAACAAATAAACACATCAATACATATTGCCAATAATAGAGATAAGAACAATAATTTTCCAAACTAGTAATAAGTATGATAAATGAGAAGTGCATAATAGCATTATGCTATAATCTTTATGACATCTAAACTAATCATATTGTTGCTTGTGTCTATTGTAATCTTGCCATTCTCTAAAAGCCAATGAACAATCTCATTTATCATGTTATTGCTTGTTAGCTTTTTTGTATCCTTACAAAAGTCTAAAAAGCTTATATTAGTCTTTTTAAGATTCACATATGTACTTTTCAATTAAATTTACATATCATGAATAAAAAAAGTACCGTCTCCATATTCTCTTTTGTCATATCAATCTGCATTAGAAAATAAATCACAAAATATTCAACTAATGTAATCTATTTTATATCAAGCAAATTGTAATTTTAAAAAATATATATCTACATGATTATAGTTTTCAACAATAAACATATACAAATTAAAAATAAGTTACTAAAAAGTTACCCTTTGAATATCATTGAAAATATCAATTTCAATGCTTAGTTTTGAAAGATCCTTGCATTTCTAATTCAAATGAAAGAACCAAATAAGATTATTTTTAATATAAAGCTTAAAAAAATAAAATTCATGTTTAATACCTTCAAATTTTGTTCTCCTTTTCCACTTATTTATTGCAAATGATCCATCATTTTCTTACTTAACTAAACATACATACATACATACATTTTAATTATGCTAAATTATGTCAATATTATTAGCACATAAATACTCATGTACATGAGCCTACATTTAAAAATAAACTTAGTACTCAAATTAAAAAGCATATAACTACAGGAAAACAAAACATATACCTTATCTTTGCTTGAGTAGTTGATGCTTTATTGTATGGTTTTTTTAGAATATACATTTTTTGTTAAACCATGTAACAACAACTTTGAGAAAATTGTACAACTTTCTATAGTTATTTATGATAATTGGTCATTATCTATTTTAAAAAGTGGTATCTGTTTCTAAACTTGAAGAAATGTCAAGATAAGTGACCTCCCTATCTTCCTTTTGCACAATTTCTCTTATACAATCTTTAGCAATATTTTATTCTATATTTGCATACAATCAATCAAAGTTAAAGATGATAAAAGATTATAAAATTCTGACAAAAGTAAGAAATGAATTAAAAATGGCATATTAAATAGACCACCTATTATCATACTTTTTAGATAATAAAACACACATTAATCATAGGAATTTGGGATCTTCACTCATCATTTTCTTCAAAAGAGCCATCATCTCTATACCAGAAGTTGGCATTTCAAACCTATGCAAATGTGGTGACAATATGAGAAAATGTATACTTATTTTGTTGAAAAAACATTAGGCAACATAAAAAAGAACTTTGATAAACATATCATCATATGATTGTTGAGTCATATTCATGTGAATATCATATAATAGATTTGGTCATTTTTCTTTTATTAATTATCATTGTTTTTGTTTTGATTGCATGCCATTACTTTTGTGTGGATACACATAACCACCAATCTTTCCATTCTAGATCCTCCTGTCTCACCTTTCAACTAATTTCTTGCAAGTGAACCATATTCAACCATCCCACTTTAAATTTTTTCATTTCATAATTAACTGACCTTATGATGGTGGATTTCAAGTCATTTGGCCCCCATAATGCTAATAGATCACTCTTCATATAAATGATCTCATTTTCATTTGGCCAAGGAGGGATGCAACCAATGCAACCTAGCTTGATTAAGCATGACCTTAGTTTTAGATACTTTGTCTCATATGCAATAATAGCATTTCAATGTTGAAGTGGAATAAACTTGTGTAACAATGACTGCATTTGTCTAATATAATTCCATGAAAAGGGCACAAAACTATTTTGCAAGACAGTAATGCCTATAGTGGTATCCACAACCAAACTTTCATAGCCACTTTCAATCATGATACATTGTCTATAGTAATGTGCTCTGAAGTAGGGTCTCACTTTACAATACATAGCCATTTAAGACCTAGACTAGTTTAAGAGTTACACAAATATAACTCATCTCAATACTTAGAATGCCAAGTCACAATGGTTATCTTTTTTTAGTGTGGTCTAACATCTCCCTGTATGATGATAGGATAATATGTATTGAACGATTAAAATTGCACATTAGCATGCACATGGAATCAAACTACACAGCCATTTAAGACCTAGACTAGCACATGGAATCAAGGTACATTGAATGATTTATTATATCTACTTGAAATATAGACATGACTCAATGATCAGATATTGAAGATAGAGACACGATTTTCAACCTCTGACATAAAATTGCATCCATTACTATTTATCACAATCGTTGACTTTAAATTCAAAAGTGAATAATAAGAAGAACATGAAGGCCTACTTAAAATATAACTCTCCTTGTATTTGTGTAGCTCTTAAACTCGGTGTTGTATTAGGCACTCAAAAGTCAATCTTTGAATACCAATAGCTACAGAGAGAGGTCAGAGAACTAGCTATTGTAGCCATCGACTGGCATGCAATGATTGAAGATTGTACCTACTATTATATCAAGCAAGATAATACAATGCCACATTGGCAATGGTGCCTATATTAAGTTGTATAATAGATAGGATGTAATATAAGGTACACCTTAATGTGATAGAAAATTAGCCTTAGATTGGCACATAAGCAATTCATCTTCGAATACTCCAAGCTCTCACATTAAAGCATGCCATGTGCACCCGGTGTTATATTGGTGCAGAGACAGAGGCTAGAGCAGTACTTAGTAGAGGTAGTCCGTGCATGCCTAGTGTTACATTGGCATAGAGCCTTAGAGGCTATCCGTGCACGCTCGATGTTATATAGGCGCAGAGATAGGCCAGAGCAATACCTAGCAGCTAGCTAGCTAGCTCTAAATGAATATCAGGCCAGATACTCAGAGTATCTTTATAGTGCCTCTTGGTAACTGGACATAAGTACAATATTGTCATGTAGCAGGAAGAGGTTGTTATGATAGACCAAGAAAGAAGGAAGAGGAAGAGGAAGGTGCAATTAGGACGTGGGGTGGCGGGATTAGATGATAGGGCAACTCAGCCTCGTTATATATTTGCAAATGTCTCTCTCTCTCTCTCTCTCTCTCTCTCTCTCTCTCTCTCTCTCTCTACCCAATATTGAAGTACATTAGGTCCCCTACATCTTCATATTCATCTTGTAAGTACCTCAAATGTTCATTTTGGTGGCAAAATAAATGTTGCTACCAATCCGACCTGCATTTCACCTCTTGATTTTCTTATTCTCCATCTCACAAGTGATCATGTTATCTGTATTAACCAAGGAGGGAGAAAATGTTTATTTAGCTACAAGTCTTTAAGCTAATGAAAGGACCAATGGAGCAATTCCTTCTAGTATTGAGATAGACCCTAAAGAGGGAGACCCAATTAGGTAAATTGTGTGAGGTTGAGAGTCAAAAACCATTTTCATCAAACACTCTCATTGAGAAAGGAGAGCTTTGAAGCAACCTAAGGTATGTTGGAAAGCTTTGGAGTGATCCCTTATAAAACCACATAAAACTCCTCAATATTTTAATGAAAACCCTAGACCCCTAGCTATTATGTCACCTACTTTCAATATGTATCGAGCTAAGTCAAATAATGGTTGATATCAAATAAATGACTAAATACAAGCTACTGTCATAAGGCTTGGTGCACCACAAAATATAATATTATAGAGTAGTAAGAAAAAACATTTTGTTTGCCCCCTCTCGCAAATGTTAATGACAAAAGTGATGAACATACAACTTTAACTATTTCAAAGACTCATGATACCAATAAGTTGAAATAGTATAATCACATGCTCTAATCTTACAACTAATTGAGGCTACTCTTCTCCTCCTTAATGATATTTGCAAACAAGATATCTAGATTTCTTAAGAGTAGTATGAATATAGAAGGATAGTTTTACCTTATAGGTCTCTTCATTGAAAGACCAACATGGATAAAGCACATGCTTTAAGACATTAAGCGCATGTATTTAGAGCCTCAAAAGAAGCATACCCATTCATGAAATATCACCATTATCTACATGTGTAAAAGGAAGTACATGTTTCTTGCTAGTTGGTATATTATCCACTCTCCTTAGCTTGTCAAGTTGTATAAAATATGTGTGCTACACTGAAAAATGCTATTGAGGTTTCTCTCGACTCTCTATCTAGTCTCATCCTCTCGGGTCTTATTCTCTCAATCATGGTCCCACTTGCAGCTTTTATAAAGGTAACCCCATTTCACACACCCATACATTGTGTTCTACACTCATTGTTAACGTTACTCTTAGTTAATGCTTCACTCGTAGCTTCATCTTATTGTGAGTGTTCTTGGTGCCTTACTTTGGGGTAACTCCAGTGTGATCTCCATCATTATTGTGCTCCCTTTTATTTATTCTCATAACTCTTGTTTATGATTTTCATTGCCTTGATCATGTCCCCTAAATTGTATGCATTCAACCTATAACATCATGTGCTAGCATAGTAAGGATTTAATACATTTCTTGGAGTCTAAGGTTTGGTGCATTATATTAAGGGCCTAGTTGAAATATTTTCTAGAAGTTGGTGCTTTAATACTTCATGAAGAGTTATCAATGCAAGTGCAAGGGAAGATGTAGGGCATACCAACCATTAATGCCCTCACAGTGAAGGAAGGAAAGAAGAATAATGGCAATAAGGGAATCTTTAGCTACTAAGACAAAGCCTTTGATCCAAAGTAAGGTGGCCCAATGTGGCCATCCCCACCTAAGAGCTTCTTCTCTAGCCTCATGGTGGCAACTTCCTAGTTAATCTAACCAATGGGGGGACTGCAAGAGGTGGTATTTGAGGAGGGGGAACTAGTGCCTTCCTAGGAAATATTAGATAATTCACGTTGAGGACTGCTTTTTGATTCGTACTTCCTGGGTATACTTTTGTTTTACTTTCTTACATGAAATCAAATAATATTTTTTGGGAGGTTATTTTTAAGCCTAGTCCTTTGTGTGATTAGTGGCTTGGAATTGGATTTTCCTTCTATATTGAGTGATATTGCTCAAATGTTATGTATGATTGATGAGAATTGGATGGCCTTCTTAGACGTTGAGAAACTCTAACTTGGACTATTGCAAATATTGGTAAGCAAACATATGTGTGGAGTTGTTTCTTCATCCCATACTTTGACTTCAGGAGTCTTGTTTGTGCTATCCATCATGCACATCTAGTCTATGCATAGGACAGGCACATCCATGGATCTAACATTTTTTTGAATTCTTTTTTTCATTCTAGTCTTTTTTTACATGCTCAAAACATTTATTGATCATCAAGAGGGGGTGTTAATAGTATGTATATTGCTTTATAAGGTGCCTCTTAGGTCTTGTCCTCTCAACACTCATCCTAGTTGTAGTCTATATATAAGGGCAACCCTTTTTGGCACCCCATACATTATGTGCACTTTTTGTTCACTCACTCTTGGCTCTAGCTCCTTGTTAGTGTTCTTGATAGCATGCTTTGGGATAACTCTTATGTGATTTTCATCATTATTTAGTTACTAATTTCCATTTGTCCTCATTAAACTTTTTGTGCTTTGCATTGCCTCGTTACTAGGTCCTACATAGCCTTGCAATGCTATAAGGGCATGCTCTCTTTTACTTTAGGGCTCATGGAAGTTATTATATGTATATCCTCTACATCACGTGCATTCAAGGTTTATTTATAAACATTCTTATATGTGAATTTTTTCGAAATAAAATATAATCCTTTTCTATTCAATCGGTAAATAACCCCTTTATATTACACCCTTCTGTATGTAAAAAATATATAAAAATGGTATTTTAAAAATATTTTATTTTGAACCCACGTGATGCATACATACATTCATGAGTAACTTACCCGAGCTTTAGGGGAGAATCTTTCTTAACCAATGAAGATTATAGACCAATCCCATCTAACTAGGGGAGAAGCTTGCTAATTAAGGAAGGTAGTAGACCAATCCCCTCTAAACCCAATAAATCATGAACAAAGTTCTTGCCAATAAATCTGTATTTCAATTGTTCCAAAAGATCCTCCTTAAAGGATATCCAACCCATGAAAAACATGAATATCAATAGCCATAGCTTGAAATACTCAACATTGGATAGATGCTTAGGCAAGGATAGATTCCTCACATTGATTGTCTATTTGGCTCAATGCTTTGCCCCCCTATAAGGAGGATACATTTGTTGTTAACGAAAATCCTAATTTGTTATATCATCTCTCTTAAAACAGAATCAAATGTTGGAAGAACTTGTGGGAGCACAAGGATATAATAGGATGCCTTTGCATCTAATTAAAAATCAGTATTCCTTACTACCATAGGAAATGGATTGATTAACCCAAATCATGTCTAAGTTTAGAACTTACTACCCACTTCACCTATGATTAAGCTAAATTCAGGCTAAGTCATTTGCGAGATCAATATATATATTTTTAGAAAATGTGAAAAAAATCAAATCCCAAGGCAAATAGGCTAGTTTCTCAAGGCATATGTATTTTGAAGTAAGCATAAAAACTTATGCATGTGAGTGATCAATGCAAAAGTTTAATTTTTGCAACATGGAATGCCATTTTTTTGGTAGATTTACATATTTCTTTGGAGGCTAGTTGTGTTGAAGTTTCCCATAGAGATAAACTTAGTAAGTGTATGTATCTTTTATATAATCTTTTTTATGTCTTTTGGCAAATAGAAATGCATTAGAAAGGTGTGGAAGAAAGTGCACAAATGGTTAACTACTATAATTGGTTCCCTAGTTTATATAGGTATCGAGATAGATCAAATTATGGTAAATGTTAAATTATTGATAAACACAATTTACATTCACAAGGCTTAGAGCACCACCGAAATAATGTTTAGAGGAGTATGGAGAAGACTTTTCCAAAAGATCATAGAAAAGTATGAGAAGTATTATTGCATCAAGTGTGCATGAAATGAATAAAAGATATCCATGTAACTAGTATAGGACTAAGTGACTACTTAGTTTAAAGCCTAATTTATATGGCAACCATTCCCCATGGATATAGTGCTAGAAAGAAAAGTAAACAAAATGTACTATCTTGATATGGCCATCCATAATTCCCTAGTATAAGATGTGGGGAACGGAATTCCCTAGTTGTGTGGCTTATAATTCCCTATTACAATATGTGGAGAATTGGATTCCTTAGCTATATAAGCTATAATTTCCTAATATAAGACATGGGGAATGGAACTCCCTAGTTGTATGCAGGGAATTCATGTAAATATATCTAAGCATTCCTAGTATGAGATATGAGGAATGAAATTCTCTAGTTATATGTAGGGAATGCACTTGGATGTACCTAGGAAATATTAGAGAATTTTTTACATTCCACAAGTTTTCTTACTTGGGAAATCTTTAAAAACTCATTTGAAGTGACTTAATGCCCTTCATACACATAGAGCAGGAAGTTGAGAGAGAGAGAGAGAGAGAGAGAGAGAGAGAGAGAGAGATAGAGAGGATGATGCCATTGAATGGTTTGAGAGAGGGATACTATAGCTGGGCACATATTTTCTCCCATGCCTCACGGTGGTGACCCCCATCTACGTCGCATTGCATCTCCTATTGTACAAATACTTCATGAGGCACTCTTGCTGCTACATTATCCACATCAGGCTGCTCATGCTCCTGTTAAAGATTGTGATCATGTTGCTCTGGCTCCACAAGTCATCTCTTTTTTCTCTACTCATGCATGTTTTGTGGCCTAAAGCCTTTCTTGCTCACCCGCCCAAGCTGCAGCGTGCCTCGGGAGCAAGGCCTCTCTCTCTCTCTCTCTCTCTCTCTCTCTCTCTCTCTCTTCTTGTCAACTGAGATCTCTCCCCGTCTTTCTCTGTCAACTGTTATAAGAGATGGACTGTGTGCACCACAAATTGTAAAGAGACGGATTGTGTGCCCGAAGGAGCCAATGATGTGCACTACTAATTATAAAGAATCGGACTGTGTGCCCGAAGGAGCCAAATATGAAGGTATTGTTGTCTGCAAAAATTCTCTCTCGCGACCAGCGTCAGCCAGAGTAAGAGCCTCTCCGTCTTCCTCACACACACACACACACACACACACTCTCTCTCTCTCTCTCTCACAGCAACGATGAAGGTACTGCCGAAAAACTACGACGACGGACTGTAGAGACACAGCGGATGGTGAACGGAAGCGGAGGGGATGCGCAAAGGAGCCAGTCAGTGGCTGTAGAGACGGTGGGGCAAGGGAGCAATAATGGACTGTGGGTGGCTGGTGAGCAGTGGAGGAACTGCATGAAAAAGTGAGGTCATGGATCGGGAGATGCAAGGATCCGTCGCTCACTTCAAATACACCTTCAATGGGCCTTATTCGAGGAAGAGAGGGAGAGCTTATTCGGAATGAGAAGAGACTCCCTCTATGATCTCCATCAATCTTATTACTGATTTGAGGTCTCTTATCCATAGATACGTGTGTAGACAAAGAGCAAGCAAGAAGGTAACCCAACAGCCCCCGAAACAGAGACTCTCTCTCTCTCTCTCTCTCTCTCTCTCTCTCTCTCTCCATCAATATCCGAGTCTGCCATGAGGAGCATTGAAATTCTCCCTCTGACCATCAATAACCTCTGCCATGAGGAGGATTGAAATTCATGAAATTCATGAGAGAGAGAGAGAGAGAGAGAGAGCACCGGTTGGTAGATGTTTCATGCAAACAATAGCATGTGTAATGCAGAGCATTAAAGAGAGACTTTGTAGAGAGATGAGAGAGTAAAAACAAATGAAATATAAGGGAGATTTTTTATATTTTTGAATTATTAAAAAATACAATAGGCTCAATAATAGCTTCAGGAGGATTTTATTCATGCCATGCAGGGTTATATTCCCTAGGTCTAGAAGATCCATTAATTATAAATTATTCATGAGAGAGAGAGAGAGAGAGCCCATTGGTAGATGCTTCACACAAACAATAACATCTATACTGTCAACCATTGAAGAGAGACACTTTGAACGGAAAGAGATAAAAAATAGATAGACGAATAAGGACGATTTCTTATATTCTTATATAATTAAGAAATTATATCAAGCTTGGTAATAGGTTTGGGAAGATTTTATTCATGCCACGTAGGTCTGCCCTAGGTTTGGAATATCCATCAATTATAAGTACTTCAATGAGCCTCATTCAAGGGAGAGACACTACAAGATATATGCCTTATACTGACGTTAAAAGTGACGAAAATGTAAATAACAAAATTTGCCCCTGTCGTCGCAAAAAGCATCGTTATTGGTGACGCCATAGAACAGTCCGTATTAGGTCGTTATCATCATCGCTATTTGTGTCGGTATCAACATCGCATTTTGCGACGCTGATACCGACATAAATAACGACCCTGATAACGACGTTGTGCGACACTAATAACGATGCCAATAACGACACGTGTAGGTAATTTTGCGACGCTAATAGCGACGGTAATAGGAAAAAAAAATTGTGGCACATATAGCACTATTTGCTTTCTTTGGGCCATACAAAATAGTTTCTACACTGTGTACAATGCTCGTGTAAACAAAAATAAAGTGTACTTAAATCATAACACTGATACATGAAATAAATACACGATCGCATAATGAGAGCAACTAGTACAATCATGGCAAGACATCACTACTACATAAAGAATGTCTACATAGATCACGTGACCAAAACAGAAGGGTATATGAGCTCCACTACAAGGATTTGAGCTTATAGTGACGGCGGGTAGTGGCATCGCTAATCGCGTCGCAAATACCGACGCAAATAGCGACGGTCTATAGGAAAAAAAACGGGCCGAAACCGAGCACGGCTTTATTTCGCGTTTTTGCGTTTTGTGTTTTGAGAGCGAGAGCGAGGGAGAGAGTGACCGTCGTGAGAGAATGAGAGGAAGAAGACTTGCCACCGCCGCAGCCGTTGTTCGCGAAGGAGAGGAGGAGCATTCATCGCAAAGAGGAGCCGCCCCGTACTCGCCATATCCATTGGTGAGTCCCTCTCTCCTTCTTTTGCTTGTTTAAGGTTTAAATCACTTTCTCTTTTGCTTGTTTAGGAGAGGAAATGAGAGAGAAAGAGAGGGAGAGGGGGAGAGAGGGAGAGAAAGAGAAAGAGAGGGAGAGGGAGAGGAAGGGGGAGGAAATGAGAGAGGGAGAAAAATAGAAAGAGAGGGAGAGGGAGAGGGAGGGAGAGTGCATTGTCTCTCTCCCTCTCCCTTTTGCTTGTTTAAGGTTTAAATCACTTTCTTTTTTGCTTGTTTAGGAGAGGAAATAAGAGACAAAGAGAGGGAGAGGGAGAGAGAGGGAGGGAGAGTGCATTTTCTCTCTCCTTCTCCCTTTTTCTTGTTTAAGGTTTAAATCACTTTCTCTTTTGCTTGTTTAGGAGAGAAAATGAGAGAGAAAGAGAGAGGGAGAGGGAGAGGGAGAGGGAGAGGGAGAGGGAGAGGGATGGAGAGAAAGAGAAAGAGAGGGAGAGGGAGAGGGAGAGGGAGACGGAGGGGGAGGAAATGTGAGAGGGAGAGAAAGAGAAAGAGAGGGAGAGGGAGGGGGAGGAAATGTGAGAGGGAGAGAAAGAGAAAGAGAGGGAGAGGGAGGGAGAGTGCATTCTCTCTCTTCCTCTCCCTTTTGCTTTTGGAGAGTGTTAGGATATATTGTGAGAGGGAGAGGAAATACGAGAGAAAGAGAGGGAAAGGGAGAGGGAGGGAGAGAAAGAGAGAGAGAGAGGGAGAAAGAGAAAGAGAAAGAGAAAGAGAGGGAGAAAGAGAAAGAGAAAGAGAGGGAGAGGGAGAGGGAGGGAGAGTGCATTTTCTCTCTCCCTCTCCCTTTTGCTTTTGGAGAGTGTTAGGATATATTGTGAGAGGGAGAGGAAATGAGAGAGAAAGAGAGGGAGAGGGAGAGAGAGGGAGAGAAAGAGAAAGAGATGTATACTCAAATGGATAGCTTTATGGAGATGTATGTCTACTCAAATGGATAGATTTTGTCTACTGAAGATGTAGTCCACCTGTGTGTGTATATATTGGAACGATAACATATCCATGATTATGGTAATGGTATGCACTTTTCTTTTTTTATGGGTACCATTACATCGACTCTTTAAGAGGGCTAAAAATTAGTCATACACTTTATAAAGTCTAATTAGGAGATTTAAGATGCATGATAATAGACTTATCAATAATGGTATGCAATATGCTTTGCCATGGGCCATGTACATTGGTGACTCTTTAAGATGGCTTAAAATTGGTCATATCCTTCATAATGTCCAAGTAGGGGATCTAATTGTGATATGCATAATTCATTGTTTTTGTATTAACTTTATAGGCATAACAAATTAGTAATCATACCAACTAGTCAACGGAAGGACTAAAAGAAAATGATACCCTAGGTAATGGTCATTATGGTACTTCATCAAAATGAGCCCAAAAGTATTGCTATAGAAGAAGAATCCCTTAAATTGAGCATAGGATATTTTCTTCAAATGTTATGACTATGAGTAGAATTGATTGAAACAAATTTTATTACTATAGTTGATAAATTTCATAGATGGCATTAATTTTTATACATGGACCTAGGACAAAAAACCCACATTACTAAGATGCTTTTTGTTGAGACTGATTTATTATTAGACTAAGAGATCCTCAATGATGCTCATAAATGGATTACTTATATTCAAAGCCCTCTAGTGCATAATGGTTGCATAAGAAGACACCTCAATAATTGACTGATCACCACTAAATCCCAAAGAAGAATCGTGTTCCATCCCCTTCAACTCTATATTCACCTCGTGAAGAACTTCATTAATCATAGCATCCTTGTCACTAATCTTTTTGTTGCAATGATGAAGTAACATATTCATCACTTTTCCTTTTAGCATCTAAGGCATTATCCAATCTTTTAGTCAAGTCCAAACATTTAGTCTTCGACTCATGAACCTTATGAACCAATGCTTTTTTTTAAACAATAATGAATAATTATCTACCGGGACAAACAAATCCTTGAGCATGGTATATGGCCAAGATATAACATCAATAAATCTCTCAACTACTATGTCCAATGCATTCTTTACATCAATCAGTAAAGTATTTCTTATATCTTGAAGTTTAGATTTCAACACCATGGATGCATCAATATCAACCTCAATGTTTTACAAAATTTGCTTCTCAATCTCTTGCAAAGGCTAAAACCTCTCAAGCAAGAGCTTATGGTCAACTTGCAACTTGACATACATCTCCATAAAGCTATCCATTTGAGCCTCGTTTGTTGTAATGTAGATAAGATAGAAAACGAAGAAGGTCTTATTGTTCAAGATCGCGAGGTGTATCTTAATCAGCGTGTCCCATGTCCTTGCTCTCAATGCAAGTTGGCAATTAGACGAAAACACCGATTGTCTATAGAACACGTACGACGATTTGGCGAGTTTCAATCTGAGATCATTGATCAGGCGATTGCGGATTTTCAGCAAACGGTAATTTGAAGTTAATATCAATCATGCATTGTACTCGCAAGCTAATTGAAAACCATATACAATAAGATTGAATCTTATTGGCAAATTTTCTATCCAGGGAGGTGATGTGTCGTCCCAAGGGGGAGTGCACCCTTTGCGGCCAATTAGAAGAGTTCATGGGCGTGTCATGGATGGAGTGCATGAGCCAATCCACCACTTGCAAGGCCAATCTATACCGTCAATGCCAGAGGAGACAGACAACCTTCCAGATCTACCTACAATCTTGGAGCCTGAGATGGAGGCAATGATCGATGCATTGATTCCCATGGATGTCGAGACATCTGATCCGCTTAGAGAAGAAGCCTCCATACCATTATATGATGGGTGCCAAGTATCTCGGTTCAAGACACTGCTTGCACTCTTAAGTATGCAAGCAAAATACGGGTGGAGCGATACGAGTGTGACCGAGTTATTCAGGTACCTTGCACATAGGCTGAATTTTTTTTTTACACTATTATTACAAACATTTTTGCTTTTTCAAGGTGTTTTATGATTTTTTTCAAGTTATTGAAATATCATATATTACCACCTGCAAATACCATGCTTGAGTCTCGTGATGATGCACGACATGTTTTACGGAAGCTTGGCATGGACTACAATAACATCCATGCATGTATCAACGATTGCATACTGTTTCGAGAAGAATACAAGACTATGGAGACATGTCCAAAGTGTGGTGCTCACATGTATCGACAGGACTTGCAAGGGCAAACCATCCCTCAAAAAGTTCTCAGACACTTTCCGCTCATCCCCCGCATAAACCACATCTTTCGTACATCCGGCATGGCGAGCTTGACAACATGACATGTGCAGAGCAGCGGATTTGCACGCATGGAGCCACATTGACTCAATGGAAAAAAGAATGGATGCCTCAATGGAAGAGGAGGTGAATCGCTTTTGTATGTTACACCATGCCTCCATGGAGACGTGGCTCGCCAAGTACCAGATTGCAAGGTAAGATCGAGAGGAAGCGCGAGCCGAATTCCGACGTAGTACGCATCATCGACATATTCGATATCCCGAAGGCATGGAGGAGATGCCGCGGTTTATGTCAACGCGATGGTTGCATGGAGCCTTGACTGCAACATCCAGCGAAGGAACAAAGGTCTCAATGGAGGAGTGGGAATTCTCGAGGGGATGTAGTCCAAAGGTGATGAGGGGTTTAG
The DNA here is from genome assembly GCF_053477565.2 of Lygodium microphyllum. Taxonomy (NCBI): domain Eukaryota; kingdom Viridiplantae; phylum Streptophyta; class Polypodiopsida; order Schizaeales; family Lygodiaceae; genus Lygodium; species Lygodium microphyllum. The sequence goes on from NC_141158.1 coordinate 109,853,254, forward strand.
AATCTGTCTTATCTAAATTTTATATGCCACATCTAATTTGAGTATTTCAATTTACAGTACAAAATATATAGTGCAGCGTGGTCGTGCGGACGATATTTTCGCGTGGAGCGTATTGACAAAATGCGCTCCACAATGGACTGTGGTGTCATGGCAAGGTTCAAGCAAGAGAGCCGGCGACGAGCAACGGATCCAAACACGATTGTGGATAAGATGGAGTATTTTGGGAACTTGCAAAGTATTATTACGATGGATTACCATAGCTTCTCCATGATACTATTCGATGTGCAGTGGTTCAAAGTGGTACTTGGAGGAGCTGGAGCAATAGTTCGATGAGGTCCATCGGGATTTCTCGAAATAGATTCCGAAAAAAAATGGACGGATTTGCGCGACACCTTTGTGTTGCCGGCCCATTGTGAACATGTGCATGGAGTCATTTGCTTGCTAATTATATTACGACAGGGTTTATGTCACAATGGTTAATCACTCTCTTGTACATGTTTGTGAATAGGTAATCTTCTATCCAAAACCCCGATAACCTCGATGGTGGTATGTTATACCTTCAACTCCCCGAACTGCGAGAGTATATGATCAAAGCGATGTTCCGAGCATAGATGAAGATAATATGCAAATAGAGGGGTCGATATTATAAGGGGTGGAGGTCGTCGAAAGCTTGGAGCCAGCATCGGCTACTAACAATGATGGAAATACAGGAGTCCAAGAATTTTTTGAAAACGAGGCGGACTCATTCTTTTGTGGTGACATGTCTATCGACCTTCCAATGTATGCAGAGTTGTGTCAGGAGATTAACATAGGACCATAGGATACTTCATACTTGGAGCATCCACTTACTCAATTCGTTGACCAATCTCTTATAAAGATACATAAGATATGCATTTTAAGAGAGATTTTTTAAAAATGATTTATATTACTGTGCTTTGTATGATTTAAATTGATTTTTCTAATATCATTTTTTATCTGTGCAGGTAACATTTTCAGGATGAGTCGAGGGATGAGCGATGAGGAGTTGCAGGACATCTTCGTACCCATATCTCCAAACCAGCTCGTGAGATTCAAAGAGATGGCAAACCAGGAGCTTTCTCGTTCTTCGTGAGGGCGCTCTGCTAGATCTGCTTCAAGGCGATCGGATGCTTCGGCTTCGAGCAAACGATCTCGACGCTCACGACTTGGGCCAGAGGGAGGGAGTGCATCGGGATCAGGGGGATGCTGCTGTGGAGACATGGATGTGGTGTCTCCATCTCGTCGTTCAGTTGGAGCTGCATCACCTCCAGGATTTGTCACACCTGTGGGGACATCTACTCCAATTATTTCGGCTTTTGCGCAGCCGTCAGCAGGAGGAGGTGGCACCCCTTTGGGTGCCACTCCGAGAGAGATTACCCCCGTCGGTACACCGGATGTAGAGGGGTCTCCTGGATATGCCCAAGAATGTGGACGCAGATGGGAGAGGACCCATCTTAGGCAGACTCCTAGGGGTTATGGATATCTGGCTAATAGTAGGTCAGGAGCCATCATCATGAATGATGAGGGGAGGAGGGTGATGGCTCGCATGAGAGAGTTGTGCCAACAACTTTTTTGACACAACATCCTGGATCATTGGAAGAACATACCAGAGGGGAGCAAGGACTACATAGTAGCATCCTTGCACGAGGAGTTTCCGGTGCCAGTCGCAGTAGATAGATTCTCTACGGGCTGGATGATGGATTGCATGCGTGCATAGATGTCACATAGACGATCCGACGCACGCAAGGCAATCAAGAGTGGGGCTGCAAAGCCCGAGTGGTTAGATGCAGACGACTGGCGCCGACTAAGGGAGGAGGCTACAGATTCTCCAGGACGTTGGAGTCAGCAGCGCGAGGCGGCGAGGGCACGACTCGAGGCCGGAGTGGTCCATCATCTTGGGAGTGGTGGCCACAGGACATATTTGGAGGACTTTGTAAGTTTTTCTTTTGTTTTGCTTGTTTGTTTTTTTGAAATATTCTTTGTACTGACAATCATGTTTCTAACAGTTAGCATTTTATTTTCTTTGCAGCACTCCATTACAAATTGCGATCCGATAGGCCTTGAGACTCGATATGCAAAGAGGCACGGTCTCAATGCATTGATCGACCGATTGTATAGACGCGGTGGCCCTGTAAGTTACTCATCTTTCTTGTTCATAGTTACCATGAGATATTTGAATGCATTATTGTATGGTGGATTGATGTGTTGTTTATTTTTCTGCAGAGTCCGTTCGATGCTCCTTTGCGGCGGCGGGACGAGCTTTCGGGGGACGAGGATTTGTAGCTCGCTTTTGGACCCTTGGAGCTCACACACCTTTATTTTTTAGTCGCCTGATCTATGTAGACATTTTCTATGTATTAATGATATCCTGTCATGATTGTACCAATCGTTTTTTATGCGATCATGTATTTATTTCATGTATCAGTTTTATGATTTCAATATACATTCTTTTTGTTTGCCAGCGCTTTGTATACAGTAGTGCATAAACTATTTTGTATGGCTCTCATATAGCACACAGTGCTATATGTGGCAGGGCAGCTAGCTGCCTTGCCATTTAAAAAAAATTATCCCTGTTACCGTCGCTATTAGCGTCACAAATTTACTACTCGCGTCGCTATTGCCATCGCTATGCGCATCGCAAATTTACTGGTTGCATCGCTATTGGCGTCGCTATTAGCATCGCTATCAGCATCGCAAATGCGACGCCAATAGCGACGCTGATAGTGACGTTTCTATGGCGTCGTTAATAACGACGCTTTTTGCGATGACGGGGGCAAATTTTGTTGTTTGTATTTTCATTGCTTTAAACATCGGTATAAGGTCTATATCTTGTAGTGCTCCAGGGATCCAAGGGTGAGCTATACATCCTCGCCATCCGAAAGCTCATCCTGCCCCACAAAGGAGCATCGAACGGACTCTGTAAAAAATGAAACAACTACACATCAGTCCACCATACAATAATGCATTCTAATTAAACATGTAACTACGGACAAGAAAGATTAGTGATCTACAGGGCCGCCGCATCTATACAATCAGTCGATCAATGTAGTAAGACCGTGCCTCTCTGCATATCAAGTCTCAAGACCGGTCGGATCGCGATTTGTAATGGAGTGCTTCAAAGAAAACAAAATACTAACTATTAGAAACATGATTGTCAATACAAAGGATATTGCAAAAAAATAAGTAAGCAAAACAAAAGAAAAACTTACAAAGTCCTCTAGATATGTCATGTTGCTGCCACTCCCAAGATGATGGACCACTTCGGCCTCTAGTCCTGCCCTCGTCGCCTCACGCTACTGACTCCAACGTCCTGGAGAATCTGTAGCCTCCTCCCTCAGTTGGCGCCAGTCGTCCGCGTCTAGCCACTCGGGCTTTGCAACCTCACTCTTGAGTGCCTTGCGTGCGTCCAATCGTCTGTGTGACATATATGCTCCATGCAGTCCATCATCCATCCCGTATAAAATCTATCTGTTGTGGCTGGAATCAAAAACTCCTCATGCAAGGATGCTACTATATAGTCCTTGCTCCCCTCCGATATGTTTTTTTAATGATCTAAGACGTTGTGCTGAAAAACTTGTTGGCACAACTCTCTCATGCGAGCCATCACCCTCCTCCCCTCATCATTCATGATGATGGCTCCTGGCCTGTCATCGACAAGATAGGTATATCCCTCTGGGGTATGCCTAAGATGGGTCCTCTCCCACTTGCGACCACGCTCCTGGGCATATCCAGGAGACCCCTGTACATCCCGGTGTACCGACTGGGGTAGTATCTATCGGTGTAGCACCCATAGGGGTGCCACCTACTGTAGACGGCTGAGCAAAAGCCAAAGTAACTGGAGTAGACATCCCCACAAGTGTGACAAATCATGGAGGTGATGCAACTCTAGCACAACGACGAGACGGAGACACCGCATCCGTGCCTCCACAGCAACCACCTGAGCCACGCTCCCTGGAACCGCCACGAGAGCGAGGAATAGCACATGTATCCCGTGCCGCAAGCTCATTGCCTCCGTATCTCTACAGCATCCCCCTAACCCTGAAGCACTCCCTCCCTCTGGCCCAAGCCTAAAGTGTCAACCTCGTCTACTCGAAGCTAAAGCATCTGATCGTGCCGAAGTAGATCTAATAGAGCGGCCTGACGATGTCCGAGATAGCTCCTCCGCCATGTCTCTGAATCTCGCCATCTAATCTAGAGACATGCGTGTGAAGATATCCTGCAACTCCTCATCGCTCAACCCTTGACTCATCTTGATGATCTAAGTATCCAAAAAGATCACCTGCAGAGACAAAAAATGATATAACACAATATTAGTGAGTTTGGGAATCTCCCAATTCCCATTTTTTGAATACTAAAAAGGTGGCACCCGGATAACATGCCCATAAGTTTCTCAAAACCATATGATGTGACCTATCATTGGAAAGCACTTGAAAAATGGAATCTATTGAGCTATAGAGTGCTCAATTTGGAGTTATAGTGTTCAAGTTATGGCAAATCCAAAGATTTGACCATGTGTGCCAAACTTATGGGAAATTTCCATATTTTCCAATATGGTGTTATATTAGCATAATCAATTTAAATCATACAAAGCATGGTAATATAAATCCTAAAAAAATAATCTCACTTAAAATGCATATCTTATGTACCCTTATAAGTGATTAGTCAACGAATTGAGCAAGTGGATGCTCCAAGTATAAAGTATCCTATGGTCCCATGTCAATCTCCTGACACAACTCCGCATGCACTGGAAGGTTGATAGACATGTCATCACAAAATGATGAGTCTACCTCGTTCTCAAGAATTCTTGGACTCCTGTATTTCCATCATTGTTAGCCGATGTTGGCTCCTCTACATGCTCCAAGCTTTCGGTGGTCTCAACCCCTTGCAATATCGACCCCTTTATTTGCATATTCTTTAATGATCATGACTACGACTACGACGAAGAATACAACCACGACTACGATTAGGACTACGAGCATGACCACGACCACGACTACGACTATGACCACGACCACGACCACGACTACCATACCACTACCACTACCACTACCACTACCACTACCACTACCACTACCACTACCACGACTATGACTACGACTACGACTACAACTACGACTACGATGACCACGACTATGACCATGACCACGACCACGATCACTACCAGTATAATAAAGTATTGAAAAGAAGAAAAAACAACAACCATGACCACAACCACGACTACCACTATCACTACCACTATAATAAACAATAAAATAAGAAAAAAAAACAACACCAACAACTACTACTACAACAATAAACAAGAAAAGAAGAAAAAACTACTACTACTACTACTACAAAAAACAAGAAAACTAAACAACAATAAACAAGAAAAGAAAAGAAAAACTACTACTACTACTACTACAACAAACAACAACAATTGATTTCCTTTTCTCTGTTCCTCTCCCTCTCTCATTTCCTCTCCCTCCCTCACCCTCTCCCTCTCTTTCTCTTTCCCTATCAGGCTTAATGTTTTTTCTCTCTTCTCTCCCTCTCTCATTTTTTCTCTCTTCTCTCCCTCTCTCATTTCCTCTCCCTCCCTCACCCTCACCCTCTCTTTCTCTCTTTCCCTATTATGTTTAATGTTTTTTCTCTCTCCTCTCCCTCTCTCATTTCCTCTCCATGCCTCACCCTCTCCCTCTCTTTCTCTCTTTCCCTATTATGTTTAATGTTTTTTCTCTCTTTTTCTCTCTCCTCTCCCTCTCTCATTTTTTCTCTCTCCTCCCCTCTCTCATTTCATTTTCTCTCTTTCTCTCCCTCTCTCATTTTCTCTCCCTCCCTCACCTTGATCTCCCTCTCTTTCTCTCTTTCCCTATCAGGTTTAATATTTTTTCTCTCTTTTTCTCTCTCCTCTCCCTCTCTCATTTTTTCTCTCTCTCTCTCTCCTCTCCCTCTCTCATTTCCTTTTCTCTCTTTCTCTCCCTCTCTCATTTCCTCTCCCTCCCTCACCCTCTCCCTCTCTTTCTCTCTTTCCCTATTATGTTTAATGTTTTTTCTCTCTCCTCTCCCTCTCTCATTTCCTTTTCTCTCTTCCTCTCTCTCTCTCTCTCTCATTTCCTCTCCCTCCCTCACCCTGTCCCTCTCTTTCTCTCTTTTCCTATTAGGTTTAATGTTTTTTCTCTCTTTTTCTCTCTCCTCTCCCTCTCCCATTTTTTCTCTCTCCTCTCCCTCTCTCATTTTCTCTCCCTCCCTCACCTCTCCCTCTCTTTCTCTCTTTCCCTATTAGGCTTAATGTTTTTTTTCTCTTTTTCTCTCTCTTATTTCCTTTTCTCTCTTCCTCTCCCTCTCTCATTTCCTCACCCTCACCCTCACCCTCACCCTCTCTTTCTCTCTTTCCCTATTATGTTTAATGTCTTTTCTCTCTTTTTCTCTCTCCTCTCCTTCTCTTATTTTTTTCTCTCTCCTCTCCCTCTCTCATTTTCTTTTGCTCTCTTCCTCTCCCTCTTTCATTTCTTCTCCCTCCCTCACTCTCACCCTCTCTTTCTCTCTTTCCCTATTATGTTTAATGTTTTTTCTCTCTTTTTCTCTCTCCTCTCCTTCTCTCATTTTTTTCTCTCTCCTCTCCCTCTCTCATTTCCTTTTGCTCTCTTCCTCTCCCTCTTTCATTTCCTCTCACTCTCTCCATCTCTTTCTCTCTTGCCCTATTATGTTTAATGTTTTTTCTCTCTCCTCTCCCTCTTTCATTTCCTTTTCTCTCTTCCTCTTCCTCTCTCATTTCCTCTCTCTCTTTCTTTCTTTCCCTATTATGTTTAATTTTTCCTCTCTCTCCTCCCCCTCTCTCATTTCTTTTTCTCTCTACTCTCCCTCTCTCATTTGCTCTCCCTCCCTCATTTCTTCTCCCTCCCTCACCTTCACCCTCTCTTTCTCTCTTTCCCTATTATGTTTAATGTTTTTTCTCTCTCCTCTCCCTCTCTCATTTCCTTTTCTCTCTTTCTCTCCCTCTCTCATTTCCTCTCCCTCCCTTTCTCTCTTTCCCCATTATGTTTAATGTTTTTTCTCTCTTCCTCTTGTCAAGATTGTGGGAGAGAAGGAAGGAGTCTCACTTGTAGCTTTCTTGCTTGCACAATGGGGGAATACATACAAGGGTGGAGGCTGAAAACAGTTTTCCTCTTCTTAGTTGTGTAACCCAAAAGAACTCTCATACAAAGAAATAGAAGAACCCTATATATGGGTCTCAAACCAAACTCAACTAACTAAGGTAGCATACTAACTGAGCCACGGACTAGAGTAGATAAGGATAGCTGTCATGTAGCTATTATTCATGGGTAGTGTACCAACCGCATCTGCCAACTGACACGTCGGTGACATAAATGCACAACGGTCACCCTGGCATATCACGAGTGGAGCTCGATATCTCAACACTCCCCCTCGAGCTCAATCCCAATTCCTGCATACCAAGCAGGTCTCTGAACTTGCGCAGCTTCTCTACGCCCAATGCCTTCGTGAATATGTCAGCTACCTGATCCTCTATGCTGACATAAACTAGATCAATAAGACCTAGTAAAACCCTCTCCCGCACATAGTGATAATGCACCTCAATGTGCTTTGTTCTAGCATGATAGACTGGGTTATTTGCCAAGTGTATACTACTCATGTTGTCACAATAAATGACAACTGGCCCATCTGTAGGCTGATGCATATCATAAAGTAGCTTATACAACCAAGCTACCTCACATGCAGCCATTGTTGTGCCCCTGTACTCAGTCTCTGTGCTCGACAAAGCAACTGTAGGCTGTTTCTTACTACTCCAAGTGACTGCAGCACTCCCAAAAGAGAACACATATCCACTAGTAGATCGTCTATCAGAAATACTACCAGCCCAATCAGCATCAGTGTATCCATGCAACTGTATCTGAACCCCAGTCTCATAAAGTAGTCCATACTGCAATGTGGACTTCACATACCTGAGTATGTGTCTAGCCACATCCAAATGCGGTTTCCTTGGAGCCTGCATAAACTGACTTACTAGTCCAACAACATAGCTCAAATCTTGCCTGGTAATAGTTATATAAATCAAGCTTCCCATTATGCGTCTGTACATAGTAGGGTCTTCCAGAAGCTCATATACATCTGCGCTCAGCTTCACATTCTGCTTCAAAGGAACTGAAATAGGCTTACATCCCGTCATCCCATATTTGGACAGCATGTCCAACCCATACTGCCTTTGCAAGAGCTGTATCTCACTTGGTGATCTAATCACCTCAATGCCCAAGAAATAACGCAGCTCTCCCAAATCCTTCATCTCAAACTTCTGCTTCAATAGCATTTTCACATGAAGGATATCTTCATCACTGTCACCTGTCATAATCAAATCATCAACATAAATGACAAGTAGCATAATACCGTTCTCTGTTTTTCTCACATAAAGTGAGAAGTCTGCCTTGGAAATCTGAAAGCCAATAGTGACAAGATATTGTCCTATCTTGTCAGACCATGCTCTAGGTGCTTGCTTCAAGCCATACAATGCTTTCTTCAACCTGCAAATAAACTCAGGATGAACAGCATGCACATAACCTGGTGGCTTCTCTATATAGACCTCTTCTTGCAAATCACCATGCAAGAAGGCATTCTTTACATCCATCTGATGTAAAGACCATTCCTTTGATGCAGCCATAGCAATGACTGCTCTTACGGTTGCCATCCTTGCAACCGGACTGTGTTTCTTCATAGTCAATGCCATATGTTTGTGAATACCCCTTGACTACTAATCTTGCCTTGTATCTGTTCACAGAACCATCTGCATTGTGCTTCACCTTATAAACCCACTTACAGCCAATTGCATTCTTACCTTTAGGCAAAGGTACCAATTCCAATGTAACATTTGCTTCCAAGGCATCCATTTCTTCATCCATGGCTTTCTCCCATTTTTCTTTTCCCATGTCTTGCTCAAAAGAAGTGGGTTCTGGTTCCTATATCACTTTGACCATATAGGCATAGTGAATGGCTGTAAATCCATCATATTTTAGCCTATCCACAGGATACCTAGCTCTGGTAGACCTACGCAAAGTAGGTTCACTCCTAGGTGCTCTCAAAACATCCCTCGTCTTCCTTACTCCAGGTGTAACAATAGAAGGAATACCCAACTCATCATCAATGCTCTCTTCTGAGCCACTGGATTCACCATCTACATAAGAGTGACCTGCATTCACATCAAACATGGGCTAATCTACCTTCTCTTTTCCTTTTCGTGATACCTGCATACCACTATCTACATTACTTTGAGAATATTCTCCTGATCTCAATCTGCCTGTCCATGGCAAAGAATGTGAACCACTACTAGAGGACGCTCCAAGTCCACTAATATTTTGTGACTGCTGCTGTGAATTCTGTGCAGCATTACCACTTTGTGCATCTACATCATCAATCACATTTATTGGTTTATACCAGCTACTCATCTCATAAAAAACAACATCTTTGCTCACTGTAAACTTACGAGTAAAAGGGTTATAGCATCTATACCCTTTCTGCTGTAGAGAGTAACCAATAAAGATGCACTTCTCAGCTTTTGGATCCAACTTGGATCTCAACTCATCTGGCACATGAACATAGGCAATGCAACCAAAAATTTTCAAATGAGAAATATCTAGTTTCCTACCAGTATACCTCTCCTCTGGAGTCATCCCATGTATTGCTGCAGTGGGAGTCCTGTTCATTATGTAGACTGCTGTAGCAACTACCTCAGCCCAGTAAAAATCTGGCAAGTCTTTTTCGTTGAGCATGGCACGAGATACCTCTCCAATATGCCTATTTTTCCTTTCTGCAATTCCATTTTGCTGTGGGGTATGATTGCACGAATATTGCTGCTTTATGCTATACTCTTGTAGGAACCTTACAAACTCATTTGAGAGGTACTCTCCCCCTCCATTTGACCTTAGGCATTTTATTTGCAGGCCTGTTTCTTTTTCAACCATAGCTTTAAGAGTTTTGAAATGCCCAAAAACTTCACTTTTTTTTTTCATAAAATACACCCAAACTTTTTTGTTATAGTCATCAATAAAAGTGGTAAAATAATGACAACCTCCAAGAGATGCAGCTTTAGTAGTCCACATATCAGAGTGGATTAATTTCAATGGCTTCTTACTCTCTTGAACATGTCTAGGAAATGGTTTCCTTGCCTGTTTTCCAAACTGACAGGCTTCACATACCTTATGCATTTCTGCAACCTTGAATTTAGGCAATCCTGCAACAATATTTTGGGCCTGTATTGATTTAAGTCGCTGTACATTAACATGACCAATGCGTTTATGCTAGATATCAATATCTGCAACTACACCGGTCCCATGTGCAAACATTGCTGCACTCAATTCAGACATGTCTGCATCCAACGTAAACATTCTGCCCTTCTTCTTTCCTTTTGCTATCAAGCGACCTTTATTTTTCATATCCTCAACAAAGCATCCATGAGGATTAAATCTAACCTGCAAGCCCTGCTCAACCATTTGACCAACAGAAACTAGATTCTTGGTGATATTTGGGACATGAAATACATCGGACAGGTATTTCTTTTTCCCATCCTGCATAGACAAAGGAATTTTTCCAATCTGCACAATAGGATGTGCAGTATCATCACCAGTCTCCACAAATCCTAGTTTTTCCATTTTCCTTGCATCCTCCATCCATTCTGCATGATCTGTCATGTGGTTTGATGCACTTGAGTCAACATACCACACATCGTTGCTTTCTTCTGCACTTGTCACAGAATTGTTCATGTGCTGCACCATAAATAAATGCTTATTTCTGTCATCACCCTGTCTACTAGAAGATGCATAATTCCCTTGTTGCAATTTCCCATTCATGATATCATTCTGCTTTTTATAGCAGTCTTTAGCCATATGACCCATTTTACCACTGTAGTAGCATTCAACATTGCTGTTTGCATTTTGGCCTCTTTGCCATCCACCACGACCTCTTTGGCTCCCCCTGCCTCTAGAGTTACCACGTCCTCCTCCATAGGACTGGTTTTCTTGAGTTTGCTGCATATTCTGATTTCTACCACGGCCTCCAGATCGGCCTCCTCTACCTCTGCCTCTACCTCTTCCAGCATTTGAGTAGAAGACAGCTTCTTTTGAAGTTCCTCTTGAAGAAGATGCACCATCATTTCTCTGCTTCTCAGATATTAGAAGAGCAATCAACTCCTCAAAATCAGGAAATCTTTCACGGACGGAAATGGATGTTCGGAACTGTGCATAATCCTTTCCTAGACCATTCAAGGTCACTGAAACTAAATCATCATCTTCCACTGGCAACCCAATGGAAGCAAGTGCATCTGCAATCTTCTTCACCTTCATGTGGTAGTCATTGATGCTCATATTTTCTCTTTGCACATTATGCAACTCTTGCTTGAGCTGCATTTTCCTAGCTTGCGTATTTGTGCTATACATTTTTGACAAAGTATCCCATGCCTCCTTTGGCATACTTGCATCCTGAATATGCACAATCATAGAGTCTGAAATGCTGATAGACAGCCAATACATAACTTTCTTGGCTCTCTCATGCCATGCTTTAAATGCCTACATTTGCTGTTGATTGGGAACATCAAGAAGAACTGGTTCTTCTTCATTTCCTACAACAAATTCCCAATATCCTTTTCCCATAAGGAAATTCGTCATTTTAAACTTCCATGCTTGGAAGTTGTTCTTGTCAAGCTTTTCAGTGACAATCTGTGAGAGAGAATCAGACGCCATTACAGAACACTGCAAAAAATTCTGTCACTGCAAAGAACACAGCTTCAGCCTCACAAAGGCAAATCTGCAAAACTGACGAAAGTAGTATTTGACCACACAATCACTTCCTAGTGACGATTTTGCATCAACAGGCAACAAGGATGATTCTGTAACTCCCAATGTCTCTGCGCACAGGTATACGATGCAATTTCTACAGTAACTTTTCACCAACCTATAGAACAGTGGTTGCACAGCATAAAACTGGGCCTTTTCCTGAGTGCGTGCAGAAAACTTCCGCCTCCAAAACAGGCCCCGAAATGGCCTCAAATCAAAAAAACAGGGTCGCTGAGGGCTAAAGCCCACGTCTGCAGCATATACTGCCCTCTTGCTTCACTGCGAAGGGCGTCTCAACTTGAGACAATGCACTCTTGCAATTTCCGGCTGTACTGCCTGCAGAGATCTGCTCCCAAAACAGAAAAAATGAAAGCAACACTGCTCCTCTTACTAGAACACCGCAAGCTTAGCTTGCTTTCTTGAGCTCCTTACCACGAACAAGGCTCTGATACCATGTCAAGATTGTGGGAGAGAAGGAAGGAGTCTCACTTATAGCTTTCTTGCTTGCACAATGGTCCCGGGAATACACACAAGGATGGAGGCTGAAAACAGTTTTCCTCTTCTTAGTTGTGTAAGCCAAAAGAACTCTCATACAAAGAAATAGAAGAACCCTATATATGGGTCTCAAACCAAACTCAACTAACTAAGGTGGTATACTAACTGAGCCACGAACTAGAGTAGATAAGGATAGCTGTCATGTAGCTATTATTCATGGGCGGTGTACCAACCGCATCTATAACTGACACGTCGGTGACATAAATACACAACGGTCACCCTGGCATATCACGAGTGGAGCTCGATATCTCAACACCTCTCCCTCCCTCTCCCTCTTCCTCTCCCTCTCTCATTTCCTCTCCCTCCCTCTCCCTCTCCCTCTCCCTTTGTTTCTCCCTTTCTCTATTATGTTTAAAGTTTTTTCTCTATTCCTCTCCCTCTCTGAAAACCTCTCCTTCCCCCTCTCTTTCTCTCTCCCTCCCTCTCCCTCTCCCTCTCTCTCTTTCCCTATTATGTTTAATGTTTCCCTCTCCCTCTCTCATTTCCTCTCCCTCTCTCATTTCCCTATTATGTTTAATTTCTCCCTCCCTCTCCCTCTCCCTCTCCCTCTCTTTCTCTCTTTCCCTATTATGTTTGATGTTTCCCTCTCTCCCTCTCCCTCTCTCATTTTCTCTCCCTTCCCCTCTCCCTCTGCCTCTCTTTCTCTCTCCCTCCCTCTCCCTCTCCCTCTCCCTCTCCCTCTCCCTCTCCCTCTCCCTCTCCCTCTCCCTCTCCCTTTCTCATTTCCTCTCCCTCCCTCTCTCTCTATTTCTCTCTCATTTCCTCTCCCTCTCTCAATACACACGAATTATACCAAAAACAAGTAAAAGAGAGAAAGAAAACACAAAATCAAAGCAAGAATGGACAATGCACTCACCGTAAAGGCTCGAAGAAGGGTTTGGCAGCTCCTCTTCGCGACGGCGGCTCCTCTTCACCCTCCATACACCTCCTCCTCTTCTTCACAAATGGCGGTGGCGGCGGCGGCGGTGAGAAGCCTTCTTTCTCCCTCTTTCTCTCTTTCTCTCCCTCTCAAATGCAAGATGTTTGCTCTCCCTCTCGCTCTCTCTTTCGTGAATGCGCGCAAAATGATACACTCGGGTTTTGGCCCGTGTTTTTTTTGTCTGAGTATCGTAGCTATTTGTGTCGCTATTAGCATTGCAAATAGCTACGCAAATAGTGACGCCGCTATTTCTCGTCACAAATGCGATACTAATAGCGATGCAAATAGCGACGCCGCTATTTCTCATCGCAAATGGCCATCGCTATATCCTCATATCCTTGTAGTGAGAGGAACAGGTTGTTTGGAATGAGAAGAGACTTGCGATCTATTGTCCATCAATCTTACCAATTTGTGGTTTGTTATTCATAAATACATATGTAAACAAAAGGCAGGGAAGAGGGTAGCCCAATTGCCCCTAAACAAAGACTCTCTCTCTCTCTCTCTCTCTCTCTCTCTCTCTCAAACCATCAATAGCCTCTGTCACAAGGAGTATTGAAAATCATCAACATGAGAGAGAGAGAGAGAGAGAGAGAGTGAGTGAGTGAAAGATTAGAAACAAACAGACAAATAAGGGAGATTTCTTATAATATTATATCATTAAGAAATTATAGTAAGCTTGGTAATACATTTGGGAGATCCTTATTCATGCCATGTAGGTTTGGCCCTAGGTCTAAAAGATCCATCAACTATAAGTTCTTCAATGAGCCTTTATTGGAGAGCGAGAGGGAGAGGTTGTTCAGAATGAGAAGAGATTCACTCTCTATTTTCCATCAATCTTATTACCAATTTATGTTTGTTAGTCATGGATACATACATAGACAAAAAGCAAGCAACAGGGCAGCCCAATGGCCCCCAAATGAATACTTTATTTCTCTCTCTCTTTCTCCATCAATAACGTCTATCATGAGTATTAAAATTCAACATAAGAGAGAGAGAGATTAAAAAGAAATAGACAAATGAGGGAGATTCCTTATATTCTTATATTATTAGAAAATTATAATAGGCTCCAAAATAGGTTTTGGAGGATTTTATTAATGCCAAATAGGTTTGGCCCTAGGTTTGGAAGATACCTCAATTATAAGTTATTTATCAACATGAGAGAGAGAGAGAGAGAGAGAGAGAGATGTGTCAAGAATCGCGTGGTGGGGGGACTTGCTTTAGCTGCGGCGCTAAACACACACTGTATACACAAGAGGAAGCTCACTCAAGAACACAAGAAGAGAAATGGAGGCCAAAACGTTTTCTTGTTGGTTTCTTCTTCTTCTTCCACTCACTATACAATATATATAAAGTATAGATAAGATACAACATAAAGGAAAGTGGCCTACTAAGTCAAACAATGCATAACCGACTACACTAATCGATTGGCGCTATGTCTTTCTGTAGGTAGGTGTAACGAACTAAATATAATAAGTGATAAGTCAGTGGCCATGTGAGTATCATAATGACTGCCAACATGCTAAGTGTAGACATATGGACCCATCTAGCTAGGTGGTCCATCATCAATGTCCGCACATGTTGAGCTTGCCATCTCAACACTCTCCCTCAAGCTCAACTCTATCTCTGTAACTCCATGTAAGCTTCAAAACTTTCGAAGCTTCTTTGCACCCAATGCCTTTGTGAAAATGTCAACTATCTGATCCTATGTGCTGACATATACCAAGTCAATCTCTCCTACAAGTACTTTCTCTCTCACAAAGTGGTAGTGTACCTCAATGTGTTTTGTCCTAGCATGGAACACTGGATTCCTAGCTAGCTGTATGCTGCTCACGTTGTCACAATGAATGATAACTAGACCATCTCCATGCACGTCCAAATCACCTAATAAATTTTGCAACCATACCACCTCACATGCTGCCATAGCAACACCTCTATACTCAGCCTCTATACTCGATAAAGCAACTGTAGGTTGCTTTTGCTGCTCCATGTAACTACTACACTACCAAGGAAAAACATGAATCCACTCATAGATCTTCTCTCTGACATGCTACCAGCCCAATCTGCATCTGTGTATCCAAAGACTTGTACATCCTTACCTGTGTCATAAAAAATTCCATAATGTAAAGTGGACTTCACATACCTCAATTTATGTCTAACTGCATCCAAATGAGGCTTTCTAGGCATTTGCATAAATTGACTGATAAGGCCAATAGCATAGCTCAAGTCTGGCCTTGTGATAGTCATGTAAATCAAACTCCCTACTATCCTCCTAAACATAGTAGGGTCTTCTATCTCATCCCCAACATCAGCACTCTTCACATTTTGTTCCAATGGTACTGAAAGAGGCTTACATATTGTCATACCATACTTGGATAACATATCCAAGCCATACTGCCTTTGGGATAGCCATATACCATCATCATATCTGATCACCTCAATATCAAGAAAGTATCTCAGCTCACCCAAATCTTTCATCTCAAACTTCTTCTTCAAGAAGTCCTTAACTTCAACAATCCCATTGTCACTATCACATGTAATAATCAAGTCATCCATCCACATAGATGACTATGATGACCAACCCTACATCTCCCTTTCTCACATAAAGTGAGTGATCATCATCAGAAATACAAAATCCAATATTGGCAAGATACTCTCCAATCTTGTCAAACCATGCTTTAGGTTCTTGCTTCAACCCATAGAGTGCCTTCTTTAACCTGCACACATATGTGGGATGCTCTAAATCCTCATAACCTGCTGGTTGCTCCATATACACTTCTTCTTGCAATTCACCATGTAAGAAGGCATTCATAACATCCATTTGCTACAAAATCCAACCTTTGGTTGTTGCCAAGGCAATCACACATCTAACAGTTGCCATCCTAGCAACTGGACTGAATGTCTCTTCATAATCTATGCCATATGTTTGAGCATAGCCTTTTGTAATAACCAGCCTAGCTTTATACCTGCAACTAAACCATCTACATTATGCTTGACTTTGTAAACCCACTTACAGCCAATAGATTTCTTGCCCTTAGGTAAGGGTACCAAATCCCAAGTCTTATTGGCTTCTAATGCAGCCATCTCCTCCTCCATTGCTGCATCCTAATGAGCATGACCAACAGCATCCTCAAAACAAGTGGGCTCAACATCCTCAACTAGTTTTACCATATAAGCATAATGGTGAGCTGCATAACCTTCAAAACCAAATCTTTTAATAGGGTATCTGACCCTACTAGATCTGCGTACCACCGGATCACTCAATGGAGCCTTTACATTACTATGAGCTCTCTGTACACCTGGTGTCCTGACTAAAGGAATGCCAAGCTCATCATCCAAGCTCTCCGAACCACTAGAATCTCCATCCAATCCCAAATGACTGGTAAATGCATCATTACCATCCAGCACTTTCTTTTTTCCTTTGTCCTTCCCTACAACACTTATAGATCCACCTGAAGATGTGGGGATACTCCTTAGTCTCCCAAACCAAGGGCTCACTGTAGATGTAGTACCAGATGATGTTTCTGGTCCACTAAGACTTCGTGATTCTTGTTTATCTTTCTGCACATAGCTGATCATTATCATCATCCAAAACATCACCAACAGGTGTATACCAACTTCCCATCTCATCAAAGATAACATCCCTGCTCACTCTGAACTCACCTGTGACAGGGTTATAATAGTGATATCCTTTCTGCTCTAAAGAGTATCCAATAAAAATAAATTTTTCTACCTTTGGATCAAGCTTCTTCTATAGCTCATCTGGCACATGAACATATGCAACATAGCCAAATACCTTCAAGTGCAATACATCAGGCTTCTTGCCAGTAAAGCATTCTTCAGGAGTCATCCCATGAACTGCAGCTATGGGAGTTCTGTTCATAATGTAAATAGCAGTATGGACAGCCTCAGACCAAAAATATTTGGGCATATTCTTTTCAGCCATTAATGCCCATGCAACTTCTGCAATATGTTTATTTTTTCTTTTTACAACGCCATTTTGCTATGGGGTATACCTGCAAGTAAATTGTCTCTTTATCCCATGAGTCCTCAAGAAGCCACTAAACTCATTAGAGAGGTACTCTCCTCCTCCATCTGATCTCAAGCACATTACTTTTAAGCATGTTTCTGTTTCAACAGCTGCCTTAAAAGATTTGAAGTGCTCAAACACATCACTTTTTTCCTTCATGAAGTATACCCATAACTTCCTTGAATAGTCATTAAAAAATGTGACAAAGTATTTGCTACCACCAAGAGATACATTCTGTGTAGGCCCCCAAAGATTTGTATGCACTACATCAAGTATTTTTCTACTCACTTCTCTATCATGCGAGAAGGGTTGTCTTGCCTACTTACCAAACTAGCATGCTTCACAGAATTTATGCAATTCTGCAACTCTAAAAGAAGGCAACCCTGTAACCAATCCTCTGGAGTGCATTAATTTCAGTATTTGCACATTTTCATGTCCAATACGTTTATGCCATACTTCAATATATATGCAACTACTCCTTTTCCTTTAGCATATATAGCAGCATCCATTGCAGGAATTCCAGCATCTAAAGTGAACATTCGGCCAACTCTACTTCCTTTTGTGACCAACCTGTACTTATCATTAAAGTATTCTACAAAACAACATTTTGCATTGAATCAGACCTGCAATCCCTACTCTACCATTTGGCCAACAAATACTAGATTCTTTGTAATTGATGGCACATGTAATACATATGTCAGACTCTTTGTCTAGCCATCATACAAGGACAAGGAAACCTTTCCAATGTGTGAAATTGGGTGGCATGAATCATTACCCATCTGTACATAACCTGGGTTTTATAAGTCCTACATCTCTCCAAAACCATTCAACATGACTGGTCATATGATTAGATGCATCTGAATCGACATACCATACATCATCATGTGTCCCTTTTCCTATAACTGCATTCATCATATGTTGCATAACAAACAGACGCTCATTTTTGTCTTCATTATGTCGTGAAGACGATGCATAGTTTTCTTGCTGCAATTTACCATTGCATCCTTCTTTGCATAGCGATGGGTTGCAATATGGCCTGTTTTACCACAATAATGGCAAACAATAGCAGAATTTCCAAAACGTCTATTCTGCCATCCACCTCTTCCTCTAGAGCTCCCTCTACCTCTAAAGTTTCTTCTGCCTCAAGAAACCTGCATTTTACTAAACTGTTGATTGAATCTATTTTGTTAGTTATCGCCAGCACGTCCCATACCACGGCCTCTCGAAGAGGATCTACCACGTCCCCTTCCTGAACTTGAGTAAAATGCTTGGACCTGTTCACCATTTCTTTCAGACGAATCACCCTGCATATTGATCTCTTCAGTAATCATGAGAGAGATCAACTCATCAAAATCTGGAAATGACTTCCGTACATATACTGAAGTAACAAATGATTTCCATACCTTCTCATTGTTAAGGCCACTCAGAGTGGATGAAACCAAATCATCAGCATCCGGCATTGCATCAATCCCTGCTAAAGCATCTGCAATGCTCCTCACCTTCAGCACATACTCATTGATAGACATTTTTCCTTTCTTCAAGGCATTCAGCTCTTGCTTGAGTTGAATCTTTCGTGCCTTTGTATTTACTGAAAACATGCTCTCAAAATTTGTCCAAGCTACATGTGAAGTTTCTACATTCCTGATATGTCCCAATATAGTATTAACAATGACTGTAGATAGCCATTACATCACCTTTTT
Source organism: Lygodium microphyllum (assembly GCF_053477565.2). Classification (NCBI taxonomy): domain Eukaryota; kingdom Viridiplantae; phylum Streptophyta; class Polypodiopsida; order Schizaeales; family Lygodiaceae; genus Lygodium; species Lygodium microphyllum. Next base: position 109,872,286 of record NC_141158.1, read on the forward strand.
GTCTTTTGCATTCCACTCTTTCCATGCTTTTAACTCACCTGGTCGAGCTCTGGCTCCTTTTCTTCACCTGAAACACATAAAGGCCCTTTCCAATGAGAAAGTTCGTCACACAAAACTTTCATGAAGGGTAGTTTTTCTTGTGGAGCTTCTCAATAATGGGATTTCCACAGTTCTCTGCCATTATCACAAACAAGGATACAACACATCAAGCTAGTCTTCTGCAATCTTTCACAACACGTGCACAACAACACACCAAGCAACCTTTTTCACTGATTGCTCAATAGTACATGTAATCTGCAATCTGTTTTTGCAGATAAACCTTATGTTTGCTTCCTGCAAACACCTCAAAAATTACAAATTCAAAATCTCTAACCTATGCATCCACTTTCGGCCAAAACAGCCAAAATCACAGTGTACCCTAAAGCTATTGTCCGCAACCTTGTGGCTCTAAAATGGGGTTTGAAATGGCCTTAGACGCGCAAAATAACTGCGGGACAGCCCTAAAGGGCCTATTTGCAAAATATAAAGTGATCTGCTTCCACAGCAAATCTCACAGCAATCTGAGATTTTTGCTCGACTTTGCTTCTGGTGCCTCCACATGCACTATCCAAGAGAGAAAGTGGAAGAATGGGAGAGCTTCTTACCCATTGCTTGCTTGCTCGTTCTCCTTCACTTCAGCCTTTGAAATCAGCCTCTCTCAATGGTGCGGCTCTGATACCATGTCAAGAATCACGTGGTGGGGGGACTTGCTTTAGCTGCGGCGCCAAACACACACTGTATACACAAGAGGAAGCTCACTCAAGAACACAAGAAGAGAGATGGAGGCCAAAACGTTTTCTTGCTGGTTTCTTCTTCTTCTTCCACTCACTATACAATGTGCACAAAGTATATACAAGATAAAACATAAAGAAAAGTGGCCTACTAAGTCAAATAGTGCATAACAGACTACACTAATCGATTGGCGCTATGTCTTTGCCAGCTGTAGGTAGGTGTAACGAACTAAATATAAAAAGTGATAAGTCAGTGGCCATGTGAGTATCATAATGACCGCCAACGTGCTAAGTGTAGATGTGTGGACCCATCTAGCCAAGCGGTCCATCATCAATGTCCGCACATGTTGAGCTTGCCACCTCAACGAGAGAGAGAGAGAGAGAGAGAGAGAGAGAGAGAGAGAGAGAGAGAGAGAGAGAGAGAGAGAGAGAGAGAGAGAGAGAGAGAGAGAGAGAGAGAGAGAGAGAGAGAGAGAGAGCCCATTAGTAGATGCTTCATGCAAACAATAGCATTTGTAATGTGGAGCCATGAAGAGAGACACTTTATAGAGAGAGAAAGAGAGAGAAATATTAAAAACAAGTAGGCAAATAAAGGAGATTTCTTATATTCTTATATTATTAGAAAGTTATAATAGGCTCGATAATAGGTTTGGGAGGATTTGATTCATGTCGCATAGGTTTGTTTGGCCCTTGCTCTAAAGATCTATCACTTGTAAGTTAATCATTAACATGAGAGAGAGAGAGAGAGAGAGTCCATTGATAGATGCTTCACGCAAACAATAGCATCTGTAATGCAAATCATTGAAGAGAGACACTTTATAGATAGAGAGAATCTAGATTAAAAATGAATAGACTCAGTAATGGGTTTGGGAGGATTTTGTTCATGCCACATAGGTTTGGTCCTAGGTTTAGAAGATCCATCAATTATAAGTCATGTAGATTAGAATATAAAATAATTATTACACATGTAGCTAGTAAGCACTTTTGATATATCGTTTTCCTTGTTGTTTTGAATTTATCATAATTTTCTATTTTTGGTAACTTTTTTCTTTAAAAAAACCTAAAACAAAAAAATAAATAACAAGTAACTCATCATATAAGCAAACACTAAAGCAATAAGCTAATAAAAAAACAACAATAGGACTAAGACCCTGGGTAAAAGGTGATGGTGATGGTGAAGGTGAGGTACACAAGAGGTAACAATGAAGGCTTATGCAATAGTGAAGGCTACATATATCTCTATTTGTAAATGCTATAAGTACATTTGTTTGTAATCTTGTTTAGTGTTAGTGTTAGCTTACTTCAGTTAGGATCCATTAGTGTTAGTATTAAGGCCGAACGATGCTAGCCATGATGCGAACATCACTGCCTACTAGCAACAAACATATTGCCGCCATATACCAAAGTTATGTTGTTGCTTACATATTGCTGCCATATACCAAAGTTATGTTGTTGCTTACTAGTGATACACTTGCTACTATCTCCATAGACCACTGGGACTAATGCCACAATAGGTAAGCAAAAGATACTAATGCTACCACATGTGAAGAAGAAGAAAGAGTATGAAGAAGCCATGAAGAAACTATAGGGGGAAGGATATCATGAGAGGGAGAAGGAAGAAGTGGGGGATAGGGTACCATGAGATGAAAAAAGCAAAAGAAGATGCAAAAGAGATGGCACTAAATGTGTGTGTGTGTGTGTGTGTGTGTGTGTGTGTGTGTGTGTGTGTGTGTGTGTGTGTGTGTGTGTGTGTGTGTGTGTGTGTGTGTGTGTGTGTGTGTGTGTGTGTGTGTGTGTGTGTGTGTGTGTGTGTGTGTGTGTGTGTGTGTGTGTGTGTGTGTGTGTGTGTGTGTGTGTGTGTGTGTGTGTGTGTGTGTGTGTGTGAGGAGGAGGAGGAGGATAATAATAATAAATAAATAGAGAGGAGAAGAAGGATAAACTAATTCTTGCTCTCAAATGAAGAGAGAAGAGAGATAGAAAGAGAGAGAAGAAGAAGAAGAAGAAGAAGAAGAAGAAGAAGAAGAAGAAGAAGAAGAAGAAGAAGAAGAAGGCGATGACCAGATGACAAGATAAGTGAGATCAAAGATTACGAGATCAGTATTGTTAACAATTTAATAAACTTTATCGTCCCTAATTAATTATGGTTGTTTTTGTCAGCATTGATCAATGACTATAGTGATTGGTTGATGTATTAGTATTAGTGATTAATTATTTTTGCATCGCAATATAGTAACTAGCATTTTTTAGTTGGCAATTAGCAATTAATTTTAGTCATTGATTTGTCTAAATTACTTATTAGCTTTAGTGATTGATTAGTTTTAATTAGCAAAGAGAGAGAAAGAGAGAGTTTACAAGTAGTTAGAGTTAGCAGAGTTAGTTTATGTAAACTATAATATGTACAACAATCAATTGATTTACTAATAATTAATAATAAACTAGGCCGCTTCATGATAGCATTTCGTACAAAGCTATCATTAACCAACATCTCTCTCTCTCTCTCTCTCTCTCTCTCTCTCTCTCTCTCTCTCTCTCTCTCTCTCTCTCTCTCTCTCTCTCTCTCTCTCTCTCTCTCTCTCTCTCTCTCTCTCTCTCTCTCTCTCTCTCTCTCTCGTAGTTCTAAGGGGGCAAATTAGGGTTTTCTTCTAATAGAAGAAACTTGGGTTTCCTCATTGCTCTCTCTCTTTCTCTCTCTATCTATTAGAACTTGTTTAACTCATCATTTGGAAGGTCCTTTGCTATTATACTATGTGGACAACAAGCATTCATTTGAAGAATTATATATTGAATGCCTATAGATGCTTTGGGGATGCTACATTGATGTATTGATGTTTGTTATTGATTCTAATGCTCAAATATGCTTATATTGAGCTCTAAACCTTGGATTTGATTCTATTGGATACATATATGCAGTGGCTAGTTGATTTGAAGCTTTATTGGTTACAGGCTTGAAGGCTTATTGCAAGTACATGCTCCCAAATGTATTTTTTCATGTCATTGGGCACCGAGATGCTATGAGACACATGTATTGAGTTTTGCTTTGCTCTTAGACACTCTAGGTTTGCTTTTGTGGGAGTGGTTTGATATTTTATTGTAGAGCTTTGACTCTTGAGTTAGTGGGAGACTTTTACTTGCTTATTGGTTTATGCATACATTGTCCTTATTGCAAACATTGATGATTATGGGTTGACTTAGCTTTGGTTTTTGTACACCTAGTACTTCCTCCTATTAGATGGGTTTGTCAGTGTGAATGCATTCTTGGTTATCTACTTGAGCTTCATTATTTATATATAGTGAGTTCGCTAAAGGTTGGTGGATCTTTGTTGATTTGGGAAGATCTCTTATGCACAATTGGCTTATGTACATACTACCCTTTTGTTTGGAATTACCTCCATGTATATGATATCTTTGGGTCTTTAACAACATTTAATACCTTGGTGGTTTATGCTCCATTTTTCACAATAAGTTGCATTTTATATCTTAGTTGCTATGTTGATATTATTGGCAATGGGAGCTTTGTACTTTGACCTTTTAGCTAAGTTATACATTGATTTACTACAATTTTATGGACAGACATGATGTATAAATTTAGTTTTGAGAAACTTCTTTGAGCGTAGGCACTTGCATTGTAGTGCAATTGGCATTGTTACATGGTTGTCTAATAGGCCCACCATTCAAAAGTGTACCATTAACAGGTGGTTTACTATGACTATACTAAATTTTGTAGCTAGGGCCACATTACTTTATGCCTTATCTCTTGAGTTTCATTGTTTTTTTGCTATGAGTATACTAAGTTTTGTAGCTAGGGCCACATTACTTTATGCCTTATCTCTTGAGTTTCATTGTTTTCATAGCTATCATATTGAACATATATTTTTTTGCTATCTTGAGAATTGAATTGCATTCCCAATGTCCAAGTATGACTATGCACTATACAAATTAAAATTTTGGGACTACATTTGGAGGATTTTATTGTATAGTAAGTCCCATGAAAATGCTACATGAAATGGTAATGAATGTAGACCTAAGCTCAAACCTAGAGCATGGGGATATACTATAATTGCTTGCGACTTTTTTACAACAAAAAATAACATTGAAGCATGAATCCCAAGATTAAAACTCATAGCTTTTACATTTTCCACCATCCAATGAAATACTATGACATTCAAGCTCCCATGCCCCCAATCATATTATGCCTTTGTCATAAAGTTTGTTGAAGGTTGAATTTGATTAACATGAGAAGAATTTATATTGAAGTCTCCAATATTCATAAACTTTTGAAAGATATAGCGACAATAACCTAATATAAATTTATAGTAGAAGAATAAGTTTTCAATGAGTCATGGACAAACCTAATAATATATGGCTTTGATTGGCTTTGATTGGCCATTAATAATTTCCAATGTAGCATATTTTATGCAAGGGCATAATGATATTTTTGTTCCTTTCCCAAATATAATATGATATGAAGAAAAACCCTTTTCTTTGGGGTGCACTATTGATCCTTATGTGCATTACATTTTGCCTTTGCTTTATATAAGAAGCATCACCATCCTTGACTAATTGAAAAACAAAATTCCTTACATAAAAGTAACATGTTAAAGCATGTAATCCCATCTAGCAATGGTTTTGTTTTGAGATGCTTGAACTTTAAGTCGAACAATCAAATTCATGCACATCCAATTTTTGCCATTATGCCATCTTCAAGGTGTGTAGATTAAAGTCTATATTGTACATGCATGTGAGCTAGGATGCATGTCTATTGTCTCAATTTAGAGCTATTTATGAATCTCAAGAATAGGGATCATCAACTAGTGACACACTCGCTAAAGGTTTCCATAGGTACTATACGCTTTGTTGCTACCCATCCAACTCCTACAATCAATCATTACAACTCATTTGGAGATGAATATATGTGCAGGAGGTTGACTTAACAATCATAAGATGTTGAAGGTTAAAAATCAATATCTCAAGGAGAAAATTGTACATGTTATCACCTTTGATTCATAAGACTATAATTATTACAACCTACTAATCAAAATCCTCTTGAATCAAAACAAAGAGTCATTAATAAGTACTACTTATGCTTTGGAGACTGTGTGTGTGTATGGTTCCATGCATGCATGCCTACACTCACATACACACACACACATACAAAATCAAATCTGGGTCATGAATAAAGACCACTTAGGCTTTGGAGATTGTGTGTATGTATGTGTGTGCACATGTCCAGGCATGCACATAGTATTCAAATGAATTTTTCCTTTGAAGATAAGATTCATATAAAGCTAAGGAAAAAGTATAAATTGATTTAATGATTGTAATGTCTAAATTTCTTTAGAAATTAAATTCCCAAACAACATCTTACAAATCATATAAATATAATATGAAAGATGGAGCAAGAGTGAGAGCATAAGTGAAAGCAAGAGGAACCATGAGCTACAGGGGTTCAATCAAGAGAGAGCAAGACAATATATAGGAACCCTAACAATCACAATGTGTGACCTACCTTATCTTATTCTATTGTCTTAGAAAGAAGAAAGAATAAAGTGATATTGATAGGCAAGTGCCACATGTAGGGTACAAGTGTGTGCGAGCACTAAGTACACAGTGAATGTGGGTGGCTAGGCACAAGTGCCCTTTAACCCCAAGAACCTTCCAGTTAAAGCCAAATGTGCTTGAGTGTGGACAAAACAAGAAAAAAGTGACAAAATATAATATGCACATATAAGTACGACGATGATACATAAGACAACATACAAAATGTGGGGAAGGAGTAGAGAATACACATCAAATATGAGAAGAACAAAAATTGATTTAATCTCAAAGAAAGTGATACAAAGATGCCACAAAACTTGATGCATTATGCCTCGATTATCTACCATTATAACTACTCTATCTAACCCAAAGGCTTTATCCACAAAGGTTACATTTTTTCCATTCAGACACATAGACCTCATTTGATATACAAGTCAAGACCCAACCAATGTTTGTGCTCACACATGGCTTCTCCTCATAATGGGGTCCTTACAAATTAGAGCACTATGGATCATTAGTGGTACCTTACGACGATGGGGAATTGAGCTAAATTTAACAATCCTATGCCCATCATCTTCCTAAGGAAGGCATAACACTCAATTGGGAGACTTTTACTGAGTAAATTAGCAAGATTCTCATCAATTGAGATCTTGAGATGCTCTATCTACTTTTCTCAACCATCACTCTGATAAAGTGGTAATGGAATTCAATATGCTTTTTGTTTGCATAAAGGATAGATTATTGTGAGAGCATATTTTAGAGGCTATTTTTGAAGCCGAAAAGAGCCCAAAAGGCTGTAAAAGAAATTTTTTTAATGCAAAATGAAACAGTTGCGGATCGATGAGTTGGAGTTTTTCTAGATGGAGTTTGATGCTAGGAACCCAATGCAAGACTTGGTTTGTTGATCGGAGTTTTTTTGACCCTATATCTAATCCCCAAAATGTTTCACATTACGATCTGAGAGCTAAAAAGTAAATGACGGTGCTGAGCTTTATAGATCAATGTCACAAAGCTAGCCATCTAGACGTATCTCAAATCTGAGCTCGTTTGCTCTTTTGAAAGCGAAAAAACCACTTGGCAAAGAGTGTGAACATAAAAATCTAAACCAATTTTTTTGAACTTAAACTTTAAAATTGTTTAAGCCTCATGATTTGAAGAGGCACAAATTTCAAAACATGGGTGGGGAGAGTGTACCATTTTTTTCAGTGCCCTGAATTTGGCATTTTTTATCAATTTTCTATTGTACACCATCTTGGGGATCCTCTAAGCGGCCAATCCCATCAATTCTTCGCTCTCCATCACTTCAGAAGTGATCGAAATGATGCATTGAATGGAAAGATCTGATTTTATCTTTCTATCTCCTCTCTCCTCTTGTGGTTTGTTCTCATGGATCAATGTAAAAGAGAAGGGGGTGGGCTAATGTGGATGTTTTTTGTCATGCAATGACGCAGGGGTGAAAAGGGACGTGAATCGAGATTGGACAGATTGTCAACAATCATGAAAGAGTGTCACCACGCCTCCAACTTTTCGATAAACAAAATGAGCAATTTTATGAGAAAAATATAGATTTCATCGTTTTATGATCAATTGTTGTTTGAAATGGTTAGCAACGATTATATTTGATTTCACATAATCTGATTGCTCAATCATGTTGAAGGAATCACAAAAATCAGTCGTATAATAATTTTATGCTAAAGACGTAAAACCCAAGACTATGCGGTTTAAGGAAAACTATGTGGTTTTTTGGGTTTTGGTGTGCATTTGCTATTCCCATGGGTTGAAACATGCTAATAAAATCATTTTCCATAGTTCATTCAATCTAAATGGAAAAATCAGTAACAATGAATAATTTTCTATAAATATATAGCAAAAGTGGAAAATTTTAGGTTTTTTGTATTATAAAAATAAGGAAAAATAAGATTTATGTTTGTGAACGTATAGTAGAGCTGAACCATGAGATTTAGCCTTAGTTCAGTCCTATCTCTTTGTTAGAGTGAGTTTTTATCACTTTCAGAAAAGAAAAATACATAAAAAACCATGCCTTAAACCTATCAATGCATGCAAACTTTTAAATGGTAGGGAGTAGGGGGTTGTTGAGTTGATAAAGTATATTGAATTTTGATGTTTCATGATGCATATCATATAGGGTTTTTTGTTGTCCAAAATTAAAAGGGTCTAGTAGCACGAGAAAGCTTGGTACTAGCCCTAAGCAATGAAGCACTATAATATTAGAAGAAAAACGTGAAAAGAATTGTATTTGCACTTTCACAATGTTGCTTGCTAATGAATAAATTTGTTTAAGCACAATGGCCATATAGACTTGCATTGATGCACTGTATGGTATCATATCTTGGATGAGTAGCACCTGTTTGTATGAGTGAAGACTGACATTGAGAGTGTAAAGTATCCTAAGCCATAGGGCTAGATATTTGATTCCTTGGGGATTATTCGGTGAGGCTTATCTATTATCTCATAGATCGTTTAATCGAAAGAGTGGAGTTTGTTTCGAATGTGTTCTATGTTCATGGCGCATCTTGGGGCCAATCCCCAAGAGGCGTAGGAGAGTTGTAGTGGAGCCGTGGTGATCAACCGTGCTGAGGAGGGGGAGGTGCTCCCTTTGTGTGTGTGCTATGTGGTGTATAACACAAAATTTAATATTTAGCGATTGAATTCAAGATGAAGGACACTTGATGATGTTATTTAATATGACTTTGAAAGGACGAGCTACAGTATGGTATCATAGCCTAGAGGTTGGAACCATGACTACGATTGACTTCTTCTTTGCAGCCTTTTAAAGAGAGTTTGGCCCTAAAAGGGGAGATCAGTATTGGCTACATGTCCTCAATGTAACACGTCAAGAACCTCACGAAAATGTTCGTGGGTATGCCGAGAAACTAAAGGAAGTATTTCGTAAGTTGCAAACCTATATTCCTATTCCAGTTGCAATACTTTTTGAATAGCCTAGACTTTAACATTCAAGTGCAATTGAGCAATATTGCTATTGTCAACATTGATACGGCTATTACAAGAGCAAAGGAGGTAGAATCACGATTACAAGTGGCTTATATCTCTAGAGCAAATCGGAATCCGAATCTAGGTATTGGAAGTACTTTAGCATTGACAAATGGCAATCAAGGGATATCCATGAGTCCTCCTAATGGGAGAGGAAGCATGATTCATGTGCCCATGTTGCCAGCTCCTCCCAGTGTGACCATGCCTATGGCTAGTCAGATGGCTCGACCAAATGTTGGAAGACAAATGATAAATCCTACTATTATTCGAGGGAATCAATAGCCAATTCCTACTCAAGTAGTGAGACCAATGGAACGACATGTAGATGATCGCGGCTATGAGTCAAGTGCCTTGAATGTCCTTGGCAAAGTTAAGGATACGATGAAGCACTATACTGACATGATTACCGAACAATGGAGGCAAATAGTTGTTGATGTTAATTTCCTTAAGAAAAAACATAATTTGATAGGGAGTCGACACCCTAAAGAGGGTGGCCCCTCAAGATTTAGCTATAAGTGGTGTGGCGGTCAACATTTTCCTAGGAATTGTCCACATGTTAAATGTGAAATATGTGGAAATTTTGGCCACTTAGCTAGTACCTATTGGAGTAATTTTAGTTCTCTCCAACAAGGAAGTAAACAATGAAGTCCAGTTAATCATTGAGAGCAAGGAAATAATCTCCAGCAAGATGAGAGACCGAAACAAATACTACAAAGAGGGAAAGCTATGGTAGAGGAGCTGCCCAGTGGCAATGGGGTTAGTCTTATAGAAGCTATTTGTGTCAATGGCATTGAAGCTTCTAACCTACAGGTTATTACAACAGGTCAAAAGGATAAAGAAGCTGATAAAGACAAGGTAAAACCTATCGAGAAAAACCCTAAGCAAGATGATAAGGGGACACAAATCCTTAACCCTGATATGGAAGGAGGACCTCTTAAAGCCGTAGATGGTAAAGCCAACCCCAAGAAGGATAAGGAGTTGCCAAAGAAGAAGGAAAAAGCTAAGAAAGAGGCACTAAATCCGGTAACACAATATTAGTGAGCTTGGGAATCTCCCAATTTCCATTTTTTGAATACTAAAAAGGTGGCACTCGGGTAACATGCTCATAAGTTTCCCAAAACCATATGATGTGACCTATCATTGGAAAGTGCTTGAAAAATGGAATCTATTGAGCTATAGAGTGCTCGATTTGGAGTTATAATGTTCAAGTTATGACAAATCCAAAGATTTGACCATGTGTTCCAAACTTATGAAAATTTTCCATATTCCCCAATATGGTCTTCGGTTCAAACACCAAAGGAGAAAATGGTTTGGCAAGAAAAGCAAGCTCTCGCTAGCTATCATGAATTTGATTTAGTGTGTTCTCTTTGTGAAGTTAAGCCAGATGTAAACCTCTTGATGTTGATTAAGTTATCTCGAAGAGTGTGTAAAGAATTTAAGAATATTATTTGAACTGGGTATATTGTTGAGACCTTGGAATAGCATGAGTAGGAGATGATTAGTTTGAACATGCTGAAAAATATTGTCCAAGGGTAGCAACATATGTTGATGAAATATTAGTGGATCATGCCATTGTAGATAGAGGATCCTCTGTCATCATTATGATTTTGGAATTGATGGAGAGGTTAGGATTAGAAATTAAAAAAGATGCCTCCACGATTCTCCGAATGGCTGATGACAATTTAAGACACCCTAAATGTTACATTACTAAAGTCCATGTGATCATTGCCAATGTGGAATGCATTCTTGACTTTAGGGTCATTAGGTTTGCAGGGTGACCTAGCTATCAAGTATTGCTAGGCAGGCCATGGATTTTACAAGCAGACTATTAAGTTGATGTACCCGTTGGTTGATTAATCCTTGCCAAAGGTGCCAGATGTGTAGTAGTAGATACCCATCTTGAATCTCCTCAAAGTGAGAGAGTTTCTTTATCCTCATCAGAGCTAGATACATCTGCTAGTGAGTCTTCGTCAAGTGACAAATCCAACGAGGGGTCCACTATAGAGGATATCTATTAAGTAACCTTGAATGAGCCAATAGAGGCTAGGGAGAGGATAAAGGATGCAGATGGAGTTGAGCTAGACCTTGGTATGTTGAATGATTTATGGCCAATTAAATTAGGGTCCATGCTCAGTTTGGAAGAAAGGAAGGACTATGTGTCCTTGATTCAGGAATTCCACGACATCTTTACTTGGAATTATGATGAGTTGAGAGGAATTCCTCCCAACTTGGTTGTCCATACTATCCCCTAAAAGGAAGGTAGCCTCCCTATGCAAGAGAAAGTAAGACATATGCCTTTTGAATTAAGGAATGGGCTATTTGAAGAATTAACAAAACGATAGAAAGTTGGCCTGATATTTCCAGTTCAACACACAAAATGGTGTTCACTATTGGTACACAGCTTTATGTCTCATCAGTAGGATATTATCGAAGACCTGATGATACCCTACAAACCTAAGATTCATTCCACTCAAACATTCTTGAATTTAGGATCATTAGGTTATCTTTTAAATATATGTTTGAGTGGAATGAATCCTGTCAAGTATCCTTTGAGGATGTGAAGCAAGAACTACCAAAAGCACCAATCCTAAAAGCACCCAGAAGAGGTGAAGTTTTTAATATATTTTCAATAGCCACAATGCATAGTACCAACTATTTTTTAGCCCAAATTTGGGAGGATAAATGGTATCATCCAATTGCCTGTGCTAGTAGGAAATTGGGGATATCTCAAGTCAACTATATGTACATGGAGAAATTGTGCCTTGGAATGGTCTTTGCGATGAAGAAATTTAGGCATTATATTCTCTATGAGAAGGTAGTATTCTTTACAAAGGTGGAAGAACTTAGATTGTTGATGAATAAGTTGCAGCCGCCTAACTGTTTAGCAAAGTGGTTAATCACTTTGTACGAGTTCGATTATGAGATTAGGAGTAAGCCACCAAAGTTCTAGGGTATTGTGGAATGTCTTGTGGATTTTAGGGAGCCAAAGGAAATTCTAGTTGAAGGAAGTGACATTGAAGGTTTATTCAAGATTGATACAACTTTCATCCCTTCATGGTATGCAACTATAATGTATTATTTATCTACAAGAGGATTTGGAGTTGCTCTATTGAAGCCTAAAAAGAGGAAGATTAAACACCAAGCATTACAATTTTTTATTATAATGGGTGTTTTGTATCACAGAGGAGTAGATGACATTTATCACCATTGTGCCGAGGGCCTAAAATGACAGGCTAGCTAACTTTAAATAATAAACTTTCACACATTTAGGGATTTTGGAAAAAGAGCATGCAAAGCAAGTACTTGTGTTATTATCCAAAGAGAGCATGCAAATAAAGCAAATCAAGCGTTAGGTTTTACTTCTAGAGGTCATCATCCAATTGCTACACCTACATTCACTGCCTTGGCAAGACAACCTACAAATCACAATCCTCTACAACTGATTCGAATTGCTATTGTCATCCTAGACAACCAAATGTGTGTTTTTGCTACCTTTGGTCTATCTACATTGTTGTCATTTTTTCAAACATCATCAAACATATTCAATTCTTGATGTTGCATTTGGGATTTGTTTAAAGTCACTCTAGCAACAAACTAAAAGTGAACTCCATTAGCAAATGCAAGGGCTAGAGCAATAGGTAATAGCTAGAGTAGTGTCAATGTCAATTGAGCAGCCTAGAACAATGGCCAATTCCTCTTAAGGTGGGTGATAGCCTGTTGGATGTGTACAGATGATGCTATAGGTTGCCTGATGAAGAAACACATCATAAAGGGTATGGAAATAGGACCTTGATTGGGGGTAGCCTCCTATAGGTAGCTAGGCAAAGGCTATCTTAACATGTGAAGGAAGCTACCAAATTCATGTTACCCACTTGGAGGACTAGGGTATAAACAACAACGGGCATGGACAGGGTTGATGATATTTGGCTAGAATGATGGAGTGAGGGGTGGAACGCACTGACAAGTGAGCTTATAGAAGAGATTAGATAGCACACTTGGACCTGCATATAGTATACTCAGTCCTAGTTTATGGTCCATCTCAAAATCAAATATGAGGGCTATAACATACCAGTTTTATGTGAGCTCTTATCAAAATCAATTCTACATTTTGGCATCAGCAATTTGGTCACAAATGAGATCTATTATGATAATGAATACAAGCATGATTAGAACTACCTAGCAAATCAAACCACAATACAAGGTTATTAATTAGTTTACAAGAGTCATAATAAAACACAGAAGAAAGTGTGAATTCCAACCTAAGAGGTCAATGAAGATTGAACCAGGGCCACAACTTTGAATTGCATCCACAGAAATACAACAACACAAATAGCACAATTTTTTTGAGTAGAAGGAAATTGATGTAGGTCTGCATGCTCCTTGTAGTTTTATAATATTAGACACCCTGTCAATGGAAATGGTGGAGAAGATTGAGGCAAGATTCCAGTTGGGGCGCTCCTCTTGAGATTGAGAGAGCACTACGGTGGTGCTTCAAGCTTCTTTGCAGCTACAACAAGGTACTCCAAGGCCCATAACCTTCATTTCTAAAGTTATCATACCAAGGTTGATTCTCTAAATCTCTAATACAATTGTTGGTTTCATCTCATTTCTATATGCACTTTCTGTGTAGAGCTAGTAGCACTTACCCAATCCACTACGGCTAGCTCTTCCTGCACATTGTTTTGCAGATGCTTGAGAAATGGGTGTAATGATGATGGAGTCTAAACCAAGCTTGGGATTGTAGATGTTCTATTTTGCAAATCCTAGGTCAACTACATGATAAATGCCATCAATTGTCAAAGAGGCTTCAACAATGTTGGTGGTTACTACCACTTTCTTTGAACCTAGAGTAGTTGGCTCAAAAATTTTGTATGCATCTCATTGGGGAGGGCACTACAGATAGGGAGAATGATTAGCTTAGGAATGTTTAGGCCCAACCCTTTCACCCTTTCATATAGAATATGGAAGGCTATGTCAATTTCTTCCTAACCAATCAAGAACAATAGCATATCTCCCTCTAGCTCAATCACATCGATCTGCATGATTGTGATTAAGGTGGCATCCAAATAGTCACTCTCAAGGTGCTTTACATATGTCAATATCTCCACAGAAAATGTCCTATCTAGAATGAATATGTTGTAGTTGAAAAAATAACTTGAAAACTTTTCAGCATCTAATGTTGCTAATGTAACAATTAGACACATGCTAGTCACACTGACAAACCAACACTTTTAGCAACCCAAACAACACATCGGTATGTATCGTGCTTTCATGTGCCTCATCAAGCATGATCACAAAATAAGTTGAAACATTCCATCAACAAGTACCTATTTTAAGAGCATATAATCTCTCATGTACTTTATTACTATCTCAAGTCTTGTACAATCCAACTTTTTAGCATCTAGTGTTGTTGATGTAACAATTAAGGTCACTGACTAACCAACCCTTTTAACATCCCAAACAACACATCAGTATGTATTGTCCTTTCATGTGCCTTCTCAAGCATGATCACAAAATAAAAGCTAAAATATTTTTATCAATAAGTACCTCTCCCAAGAGCATACCATCTGTCATGTACTTTATTACTATCTCAGGTCCTATACAATCCCTGATGGCATATCCTACCTCCTCCCCTAGTCTTCAACCAAACTATTTAGCTACTCTCTTGGCAAGAGACATTGCTGTAGCAATTGAACATAAAAAATAAAAAAAATTCAACACCCAGTGTTGCTGATGTAACAATTAGTCACAAGTGAAGTCGCTAACTAACCAATGCAAGTCTGGTTCCCAACTAGCCTATGCCATGCTAGAAAATCATAGAGTGCACTATGTGCTTCAAAACTTGAACACACCTACCATCAACAACATCAAAATTTTCACTAGAAAATTTCTCACCACGAACTGATCTTGTTGCCATAGCTCATTGCCATTAGCAAAGTAGTCTCAAAAATCCCATACAAAAGTGCCTAGATGGAATTCCTAGCTTTGCTAAAAGTGATCCTTGCACTGCTCAGTTCTTGCAGGAACATTTCCATGTTCAAATATATGAACACAATTAGCATCTCTGGCCATAATTTTTTTCTTCTCTATCTTACATATGAGAGTTGTAGCTCTATGGCAATCATTATAGACCCAGATATTCATAGCAATAGTTATAGTTGACCCTTCCTATGTGTTGATTAAGGCACAATCAATTGCAAGCTTTTCATTGTGCCCATAGAACACATCCTTCTACATTGTGCCCATAGAACACATCCTTCTATATGTCGTCGGATATGTTTTGTGAAACCAAACCCAATCTTGGAGAATAACCTTGCCGTTGACATCTTTTCTATAAGATCTTATAGCTTCTCATAAATGTATTTGCTTTGTGGGTGCTTTTTGTCCCCGACTAAAAAGGAATGAGTGTTTCCTTTGGCATCAATCCATTAACAAAATCCTGGCTTCTTCCAAGCCTTATTTGCAACTTGAATGACTTCAATCTCTTGTGCATCTTCTTGCATCCCCTGCTGCATAAATATTAGCCATACAAATTTAGGCTTAAGCTGCAATTTTATCTATTTCAAGGATACAATCAAAAGCTACATACATTTGAAATAATTGAGTGCTTCCTCACTACATCCATGTTCCATATATCCAATAATAAGTGCATTTCATGGAGCTAAATTCTTAACCGATAGCCTATCAAAAAACACATGTTGCACTTCCACCCAACCATCACATTTACTGGACATATCCACTATTGTGCTGCCCACATAAGGCTCCTATTCAAACCCCTATTCAAGGAATTTTAAAAGTACTATTTGACCTATTTCCAAGGCCTTTATGGTGCCACAAGCTTTCCAAGAGATATTGAATGTGGCAACATTAGCAAACACTCCCTAATCTTGCAACCCTTCAAAGCACTATATAACTAGCTCAACATCATGCCTCTCATAATGAATGTTCCGCATTGTGGCCCATGATACAATGTCTTGAAGATGCAATTTGTCAAACAGTTAATAAACTTTTCCAATGGAACTACATAGAACATGCATGTCTACTAATGTGTTGCCAATAAGAGGATCTATCTGTGATCCTAATTTACTTATCTCAGTATATGTATTTTTTGGCCTCCTTTTAAGGATCTTTTTAGGCTACAAGATTTCAATGACAAAACAAGTGTGATCGCATCAACAAGGAGACTTGCTAACTACATATGTTTGAAATGCTCAAATGCCTCTTCACCATGCCCATGGTCAACATATCCAGCAATGACTGCATTCTAGAAAAATGCATTTGCAACTGATAGCTTATCAAATACTTGATGTGCTTCTACAAGAGAGCCACATTTTCCATGCATATCAACTATCGCATTGCTCACATAGATAGCTTCTTGTCAAACCCTCTCCAAAGAACTTTTCCATGCACCTTTTGTCCTTTATCTAAGGCCTACGAAATGCCGCAAGACATCAAGTGGAGGACACAAGTTACATCATCCAAAAGCATATCTTGCTCTTGCATCTCAAAACATTGTAAAGCCTTGCCATCCTCATGAATCTCACAATATGCATTTATCAAAGCAGTCTGTGATACAACATCCCATGTTAGCATGCTATTGAAAACTCTCTCTCCTTTTGCTACAAAACCACACCTCCCATACATGTCCACCAACACATATCCTATCATAGGATCATTTCCGAGTTCCAAACCTTAGTATGTTTTTCTTGGCCTGCTCTTAATGTCCCCAAAGTGCCACAAGTATTCAAGTACATAACAAAGGTAGCAAGCCATGGCATCTATAGGTATGCTTTGCAGCAGCTACATCATTTTGTAACATCTCAATGCTTCTTCACAAGGCCCGTGTTCTACATGCATGGCAAGCATTGGATTCCATATGACCACATTTTGAACTGGTAAATCGTCAAACACTAGTTGTGCTTTTGCAAGGGACTAGCATTTGAAACACATGTCCACAAGTTTATTGGCCACATACAAATCTCTTCCAAACTTCTTGAAATACTTTGAAGTACTATTGGCCCTTGTGAATCAAACTTGCATGGCTGCATGTAGCAAGAAGACAAGTAAAGGTGATAGAATTTGGTGTTGGGAAAGGAGAGGGATATACCCCTCAACCTCTCTGCCCGTAGGGCATAGTCCCATTCCGGCCCCCTAAAACATCATGAATTGGGTTCTAACCTAGCACTACCTAAAAATCAAATGATGATAAAACCTTGTGAGAAGCCTCCTAGTTCTTTGGGACCAGCCTGCCATTGGACGACTCGGGGGTTCTGCCCACTCGCTTCCCTCACTAGGCATTCTTTAGTTATCTAATTAGGTCCTATCACATTTATGTGTGACATTTAAGATCGGCTTCCTTGATTAAGCCTTTAGGGAACAGATTTCGTTCACATAATTTAAAGCACAGACACGAAAGTAGAGCAAGTAGTCCTTTTGACAAAAAATTTCCTTAACTTATCTTCAAGTTAATCTTTGTCTCCTACCCATATAGGAGAAATTATGTATCCCTTCTGTCCAACAAAATTACCCAATCCAAATCACATGCCACCATAATTTCCATCCTTTATCTAGAATAGGATCTTCCAATGCCCTACACGTTGGGCTCATGACACTCTACAATTCCTTTCTGGTCTAGGCAAGGGGTGTCCAGAGCTCCACTAACCCCAAGTAACCTAGGAGTGAGACACAAATTTCATGGTTGGTCTTTTCACAATTCGACCTTCGACCCGTGAATTGAGCAGTGCCATTGGGTTAATCCGTGGTAAAATCTTGGAGATGATCCACCCATGCAAAATATCATTTCTTAATTAATCCAATTAAGAATCAAGAATAATCAAATCAGCCCTAATATCATCTTCCAAGAAAATATTCATTTATTCCCATGGCAACTTGTCATTACAGACCCCTGCCATGCATTTTCCATCAAACACAAGCACTTGGAATAATCATCCAAACCACAATCCAACAATCAGTTGACTGTAAAAGCATTTAGTGTGTTGTTCGATTAACCAACAAAACAATGGTATTCTTTTCCAATTTTCAAGAATAAACACAATAACATTTCCATTGCTCATTTGCTCTCCCCCTTGGGACCAAAGAGTATTAGATTCAAAAAGCTTCATTGAGTTTGAGGCATTGTGTCGTTTGGTTCAATTGCAAGGCAGGGATTGAACATGGACTCAAAGCCATTTGGTATAAAGAGCATTCATCATTATTATTTGGATTGCAAGTTCAAGGCATTTGATTCAATCAAATAATTTACTTTTATCATTTGGACCCACTCCAGTAAGGTGTTCGATTACAATTGGTAGAAAAGTGTTGAATCTTGGATATGTTCACTAAGCATTTGATTGCAAGTCTCCAAGGCACTACTCAAGCACTCGATTTGATTCTATTCCCCAAAACTACTTAGTTCAAGGTCATTTGATTGCTTTTTGTTATTCGATTCTATAAGGGTGTTTAATAAAGACATTGACTAATCCCATCTTTTCATCATTTGATATAATAGGTCTCTAACTCAATGCTACAAGGTGTTGAGAGAAGGTATTTGTCTCTATAGTTTGAGTCCTTTGGGTCTCCAAGCATTGAGTGTTCGACTTTACTTCTACTCAAAGGTAAATTTTCATACTTGTATTTCTATCTTCTTTGAACTTTTCCCTCCACAACCACTTGGCTATTTACAGGCTTTTAATTACTTCCTCATTCGAGCACTATTGATCAATGTGAGTTGAACCATTAGTGTACCATATGATTCTCCCTCTCCATCCGATTCCATCCAATTGGTCTCACTAAATAGAAATATATGGCTCCTTTTTTAGGTGTGCTAATTTTTGGGTCCCCCTTGTTACTTAGGCTTTCATGAGACTAGGTATTCTTTCAATTACTCACTATCATGCTGTCTCTCTTGCCAAGTGGTTACAACAACATTCCTTTTGGCTCATGCAAGCTTCTTGACATCTAACTCTCTTTGAGAGATTTTCCACATCACTTAT
Source organism: Lygodium microphyllum (assembly GCF_053477565.2). Lineage (NCBI taxonomy): Eukaryota > Viridiplantae > Streptophyta > Polypodiopsida > Schizaeales > Lygodiaceae > Lygodium > Lygodium microphyllum. The sequence goes on from NC_141158.1 coordinate 109,891,595, forward strand.
TTCATTTATTTTTAAATTGTTTTTCCCTTCTTACTCAGTTTAGGTGCCTATTTTCCTTGAATGGTTACACTCAAATGTTTCCTTTGACTTTACCCAGAAAGAAGTTAGTCTTATCATGTTTGACTCTTCGTCACACTATGTTCTCCCACCACTGAATCTCTCAGTAGGCTTTCAACTCCTACTCTACTTCCACAAGGACACTACGACAATCTACTGCAACCAAGAAAACATCAACATAGCATAGGCGTAATAGTGATCAAATCAAATCAACATTGTAATCGATATAGAAAATCACCAGTATGGATACATGTGAAAAATTACTCTTGACATTATAGTGCTTGGTGATCCATGCTTCTATTGTTGCAAGTAGTTCAATGTTGCATCCCTCTTTTACAAAAAACCCACTAGTATGTACCAAAGTAAAGGGAGTGGTGTTGATGCCTACACTCAAGCATGAAGCTACCCACAACATCTGCCGATTCCAATAATTCTCTTCATGTAGCATAAATGCCAAAAACATGGATGTTATGTACAATATGTAGCCTAGGGAAGAGGGTGAACCTACATCTCATCTTCACATAAGTGATCACCTAGTTGAAAAAGTCCATGTGGACTTGTCCTTCGTTGTCGATTATCAAACAAACTGAAAAAATAAAGAGGGTTAGACTTAAAAAAATAAAAAATTATAGAAGCCAACACCAAATATCATGAAAACATCATTCAACCCATGACATGAAACAAACTAGTACTGAACATTATTCAACCTATGATTGAAAAATAGCCTATTACAAAACATCATCTAAGGAAAATCATACTAGCTACTAATATTACCAAAACTCCTAAACATTATCAAAGTGATACCAAATAAGCTATTAGGAAATACCAAAAATACCAATCTAATTACCTAGACCTAGCCACTTCAAAGCACTGTTGAAATTACCATAAGGTAGAAATTGGCGAATGAGTGCATGCACTATGAAGGAACATAAAAATCATCTTATTTGGATTTTTCTCCATCTCATCATCAAACTCAGCTCATACTTCATCTTTTTTCATGTTTGCAAAAAAGAGAATAAGGAAAAAGGGTCAATAGAAAGTGATATGGAATCTCTCAATAAGTGTGAGGGGCGTCCCTTGCTTGTTGGTGACCAGAGCAGGCTTCACCACACACAAGGGTCGCTACCAAGCAATATGGAATCCCTCCACAAGTGGCAGAGATCTCCCTCATTTTTTGGTAACTTGTGTGGGCTTCATGGCATGTGTCACTATCAAGATATACGAGGTCTCTTCACATGTGGAAGATTCCTCCTTGTTTGATCATGACCTATGGAGGCTTTAGGCATAAATATCAAGTGATATATGGTCTCTTTGCAAGTGGGAGGGGCTTCCTTTTCTTGTTCGTGACCCATGAGGGCTTCAAAGCATACAATGATTACCACCAAGCTATATGGGATCTATCTGCAAGTGGGAGGATTCTCCCTTGCTTGGTGGTGACCTGTGTGAGCTTCATGGCATAAGAGGATCACTATCAACCATGATAAGGGGTGTGTTCACAAGTGGGGAGACATATCTCACTTGGTGGTGATTCATGCAGGCTTCATCACATAGAGGATCAATATCAAGCAATACATGCTTTTACAAGTGGAAAGGTCCTCCCTCTATTGGTGGTGACCCAGAGGGTCACTACCAAATGATACACGATCTCTTTGCAAGTGGGAATGGCCTCTACTACTTGGTGGTGATCCATGTGGGCTGCATCACACACGAGTCACCACCAAGAGATGGGCCCTCTGCAACTAGAGGGTCCTCCCTTACTTAGTGGTAATCCATTGTAGAGGAAATAAAGCTCAACCACCAAGACCCAGGGACCACTTATTGTTCAAGCATTCCAAGCTGAGCACTAATGGCTACCTCTCACATAGCCGACACGCTATCCATCTCTATGAGTGTAGTAAGCTTACGTCCATGCCTAATCAAGTTGCCTCCTCTTCCAACAAGCACTCTACTAGCTCCACGATCCAAGTGCAAGCTTCAAGCAAGCTCCATCCTCAAGCTCCACGCTACAAGTGCAAGCTTCAAGCAAGCTCCATCCTCAAGCTTACCTCCATGCCCGATCAAGTTGCCTCCTCTTCCAACAAGCACTCCACTAGCTCCATGATCCAAGTGCAAGCTTCAAGCAAGCTCCATCCTCAAGCTCCACGCTCCAAGTTCCATTGCTACGAGCAAGAGAAGAGAAGAGAAGAAGAGAGGAGAGGAAGAAGAACTTCTCCACCACAGTCCCTCACCCTCACACACTCACTCCCTCACACTCTCACACTCCCCCTCTCAAGCACAAACTCAAGCAAGCAAGCAAGCAAGAAGAAGAAGAAGAAGAAGAAGAAGAAGAAGAAGAAGAAGAAGAAGAAGAAGAAGAAGAAGAAAGCTACTTTTGGCCGCCACACACAAGAATGAGCTCTCATTCATCTTTTGAACTTTATATACAAAGCCCTAAATCCCATTTGGATGGTCATCCCCTTTTTACATGGCCCTTTTTTTCCCATTGTTCTCCTATCTTCCTAGCTTCCTTCCTACCACCCCTCTACATTTACAATTTGCACAGGTCAGAGCCCGACGTTCTTAAAATAAATCATGGTTCACCTTGCGCTCTTTTACAAAAGTATTGACTTGTGCTTTTTCTTGAGCACCTCTCCTTGATTTAGGAACTTTTGGCACTTCTTGTATTTCGTGATTTTTCTTGGCGTGCCTTCGTTCTTCATTCCGCTTTTACCTTGGCCCTCTCTTTTGCTTTAGATTTTTTGGATTTTTTGCCTTATTTTTTTTAGGGTTAACATTACCCCCTCCTAGTTAAGTGACAGTCCCATGGTACTTGTTGGGTGATGAGTCGGACTCTGTTGCTGGAGTAGCCAAGTAGGTTTTTGAGTTTGTGTACAAGTCGTGTTGGAAGATGTGTTGGATGGATTTATGGAATTGGAAGGCCCTTGAGTTTGGATTGAGCCGCCCTAGTCTTGAAGGGATTTATGGAACTGTGAGGCCCTTGATTTTGGAGATGAGTCCTTGTCTCGGAGGGATTTATGGACCAATTGGAGGGATTTTTGGAACTTAAAGACCCTTGCATTGGAGATGCTCCCTTGTCTCAGAGGGATTTATGGACCGAAAAGGTCCTTGAGTTTGGACTGAGCCCTGGTTGTGGAGAGAGGCTACTGGGCGGATCTGTCATTGAAATTGAATATTGTGTTGGATGGATCTATCGCCTGGCCCTATGGAGTGATCTTCTTATGCACTATTTGAAATGAGATTCGTCATTCACTTTTCGATTGGGGTTGTTGCATCCACCCCTAGGTTTGTTGGGCCGGTGATAGGATATTTCATAAGATGGGGAGCACATTGCATAGATGATGGGGTCACTGAAGCTGGTGGTGGGCCCTTTGGTTGTACTTGGAAAGAAAAGAAATGTGAATTTTTCTTAGCTCTACTAGAGGACATGAAAAATACCCATCGTTATTGCCTTCTATAGCAATAGATGATCAAAAGAAAAGAATGAATGATTGCAGCAGGTGAAGTGGCTATCATTCATGTCCTTTAGTAGAGCCATCGCGCAACTATCTATAGCATTTGGATCGAAATGGAGCACTAGGAGGCCACAATCTTGTGGGGTGGGGTCTTGCCTAAGGAGTATCCTAAGAAATCTAAAGTAATTACAAGTGGTAATAAAGGCGGGGTCAGGGCATGAAGATAATTGGTTAGTGAATTGGATAAGAGTATCATACAATTTTTCTGACGTGAAGACGAGGGCATCTTCATATGTAGTACAATGATGATTATAGATTATATGGAAGTCATAACGGCTATGGACACTTTAGTAAAAATCCACTCCCACCCTTCAAGGGTAGGGCATAAACGTTGGGTTGTTCCGCTCGAAGGGTTGAGTGTTGCAAATGGCCATCCAAGTGTCCAAGTTGGTGTCCAGACCCTTCTTCTCCATGTAGGTTGGCATTCGTAGCCGAGCGCAGATCATGGTACTTCAAAAACTTTATTTTTCCAAAATTTGGCATCTTCTGTGGCCCATAATGTGGGGTTCAGCTCTCTCTCCTCCAGCCATCTTTGTTCAAGCATGCTTTCAATGTTAATCACCTCCTCCACCACCTTGATAGGTAACACTCTAAGTAGGGTGGTGGGGAATTGGAAGTTGAGGTCAAAGGGGCTCCTAGAAATTTCTTGCCTCTCCCAAATTATGAGGTTGGTGTGGAAGCTTGCTGGGGTGTCATCTGCACATGGTGGGATAGGCTCATGGGGTGCCCCCTCACTCCCCTATCATTCCATTTTCTCCTTGTTTCCTCCACCATTTTCTTCCTTCTTTCTCTTAGTGCCGCCTTTCTTTTTGCAAAGGTGTCTATGTGTTGTTGCACTTCAAGCCCCAAGGAAGGAGGTGGCGGGACAAGCTCATCTTCATGTGGTCCCATTTCAAAGTTCATGTCCACGTCCCTTTCCTAGCTTGGCTCTTGCTACTCCTCCTCGAGGAACCTGAGTGCATCCACTTCTTGTGAGGTTAGGCCTACCAATAGGAGATAATGGTGTTGTTCTTCCAAGCTTGGGCCAACTCCTCTAGGTTGTAGTGGCATCTGCAAAGTCCAACCTTCAGTGCCCTATGAGACATTCCCAATTTCTTTTTCATTGCCTCCATGGACTCTCCCTCCATTGCTTGGGTGACGTCCAATAGGATAGGAAGGCGTGTTGTTGGGTGTGGAAGCTCACTCGGCCTCCTCTCTACTTTCGGCAAGTATCTTTTCTTTTTTGGCTTGAGGGAGGCAACCTGCCAAGGCTTTGACCCTTTTTTTGTTCTAATTGGCCCATTCTTCCGCCCTTTTGTTCATGGCTTTGAGGCTTTTCCCTGCCTCTGGGCTAGCACTGTCAGCCTTCGTTCTTGGTCTTCCATTTTTGCCCTTAGTTTTTGTTGCTCTTCCTATGCCAAGGTAGCCTCTTGGGTTAGTCTCTCCACCTCTATTTCATACCTACGAGCTCTTTCCTCCCTCAACTTCTCCAAGTTTTCTATGGCTTTAGTGAGTTTCTTCATTTGAGATTCCAAACCTTTGTGGAGTGCCACAATCTCTTCATTGTGCTATCATAGGCATCATGTGGCCTCAGTTTCTCCATTCAAGCGCACCTGCCATTCACCTTCTATCTCTTCCTTAGCTTGTAGCTGCTCTTTTAGCTCATTGACTTCCCTTTGGGCCATGGCCATTTGGCGTGTTCTCTCCAGTCGGAATGCCGGCATGGCCTCCTTTTCAACTTCAAGATTTGCTACCATGGTTCTCCTCTCCTCCTTGTCCCTCTCTAGTTGAGAGGGCCAAGGAGAAGAATAGTTCTTTGATGTATTCATTCTATTCTTTGGGCGGCCTCTTTGTTGCAGGGATGGAGGTTGTAGAGCCTGCCATCTTTTGCTTCTTAGGGTCTCACCTCAACTCGGTGTATGCCATAGCCGGTCGTTTGGTCCCTTCTAGGAGGGTTCCTTCTCCTACTCCTTGGCCCATTTCCTTATTTACAAAGTATTAGACCCAAGAAATTAGGTTGTTGGTGTCTACCTAGGCAGTAGAACTGGGAGTGGAGATGGTGGTGGTGGTGGCGGGCGTTAGGAGGATCGGGATGGGGGTGTTTGGATCCTTGCCCTTGCCTTCTTGCACTGCAGGTGGCACGAACTCACGCACATAGGAACTTGAGCTTGGCCCTTTGTTTCTGATGGGTCTTGTAGGTTTTGGCTCATCATACCTAGACTTCTGCCCAATGGACCTGCGCATGGCAAGGGCCATGTCTTCCTCCTCTTTTTTTCTCAGCTCCTCCTCCTCTTCTTGCTTTTTCTTTCTCTCCTCCTTGGTTCGTTTAGACTCACTGCGGGCCCTTTGCAAGTCTACCCTTTCTTATTTCCTCCTCTCCTCCTCCTGTTGTTCTTGTGCAGTTTTCTTCTTTGTCTTCCTAGCCTCTCCCTACTAGTTTGCTCTTCTTGTTCCTTGCCCTCTTCTTCTTCACTCAGCATCCTTTTGCTAGATTGTGCCTTCTTGGTGGGGTGGTGAGCTACTTGGTATTTTGTCCACCCCTTCTTCTCCTTCTTCTTTCTCCTATCCCACGGCTTCTAGGATGATCATGGTGAGGACCCCACTGAATCCAATGGTTGCAGCCTTTGAAAACAAAGCTTTCCTTTTAGCCTTGGTGGCGAGAGATTCTCCTCCAGCGGGCTATCCTCTCATTGCCAATGCTTTTGCTAAGGTCTTAATGGTCTTCTTGTCACAAACCTGTTGAGGTTGAGCTCATCCAATGATCTTGTTGTGACGCTCTCTAGTAGGGGGATGTTGATGTGGCTCATTACGGAGTTGTATCTTTTGCTATAAAATAGCGCGTGCACCATCTTGGCTTGGAGTTGGATTTCAAGGTTGGGAATGTCCACCAAGATGATGCCATCATTGGTGTGGACTTTTACCTTGTCCATCCCTAGTAAGGCATATACGACTCTTTTCAACTTCCTTTCTACTTTGTTTTCTAGACCCAATGTCCTTTCCACTAGCTTTGGGGTCAATTCAATTTGCACTTGGTGAGTTTCCTCTCCCTCATGTATAGTTATGGTGCCACGATTTCTGTGGAAAGTCCTCAGGAAGTCTGCACAATGGAAGTAGTCCACTCCCCGGCTCACTGCTTCCATGTATTTCTGTAGATTTCATTGCTCGATGATCTGCCTCACCGTCTGTTCTTTAATGGCCATGTCATTTAGGTTGAAGATATGCCAGAATTTGAACTGGTTGAAGGCTCGTGTTTCCTTCGAAAGTCCATATTTTTCTTGTTCTTCCTCTGAAAAAGGCAACTTGCTAGCCTTTTCTTGGCTCGCCATGATGAGTGCCTATCATGAAGCCATATTCAACATTAGTAATTTTCAGAATAATTACAAGCAATGAGAAATGACTACATACTTATTGAACTGAAATGTTTGAGTGCAACATTGGAATTTTTTCTCCTAGTGGTGTATTGGTTTCACTTTTCTTGACATTTTCTTCAACCACAAGTTGTTTCATCCTACTCCTGTAATGTGTGCTTTTCCTATATTTTTTTCCTTATGTGTTTGGTTTGATTCACCTTACCTTTCCCCCTTTGTGATGAAAAGAAGCCTTCCTACAATGAGAGGGTTAGAGGATGAGGGGCCTTTAGCACACCATCTTAATGTTTTACTTTCACATGAGCCAAGTGTAGAAACTCAGATTATATTCTAAATCAACATAGCCATCAAAATTGGAAGGGCAGATGCCTACATGCGTAATGTAAGTGAGAACGTCATGTAAGAAGTCACCGGAGTCCAGTCGACTAGCAACATGCAACTCCTTCTCAGTGAGGATGTGATCCAAATAAGGATGTCCCGTAATGTGTTCCTTGAGGGGTTGATTACGGAGGGTAGTCAATACTCTATATGAAGTTGGGGCTACATAGGTGGGATAGTACTCTGATGCCTTGATTGCATGTTGTTGCTCAGTGTTGGTCATTATTTGGCATCCATCTAGCTCCCATTGCAGTCGTAGAGTGTACCATTTCTGTAAGAAGGAGGAATTGTTGTTGGTAAGTCATTGCAACTTCTCGATTTCCTGGTTTGTGGCCATGATCGTGCACTTGCTATAAGATGTGATGAGACGTTGTTTGGCTGCTTGTTCCTTGGATACCTCAGTTGCAATCAACTCTGTAGCTGCTTCAAAAGCTTTAACAAATATGAATTCTGACTCTTTCCCAGAGCGAGGGAGTGTTCGCACTTCCATCGCTATAGGTTCTTCCAAGAGTCCTAGATCTAGTCGATCGTAACTTTTAGCCAATGTCATGAAAGTAGCTTCCAAGCATCGGAGGTAGGCAAGTAAGTCATCACTAGTATTTTTAGATAAATCTATGGCCAAAGTTAGAATTGAGTGCCGATCATAAGAGGGTCTAAGCCTGGCAGGTGGTTGAGGTTTGATAGTGCTAAAGAGGTCAGTAGAAACTAATGGTTGTCGCTTGGTTTGCTTGTGAGTTTGTAGCTTTGCCTTATGCTCGATGTGCGTGGTTGTGGATGCAGTTCATGTACTACTTGGTGCATTTGAGAGTTGAGGGGGGGCATCATCGAGACTAGATGTGGTCGGTTTGTTAGTAATAGGTTGCAGTTTTGGCCAATACATTGGCTAATCCCCTGTTGAGCTAGGCTTTAGAGTTTCCATGGATTTAGCGGCTTGACTCACTTGTGGTTTGATTAGTTCTGACAGGACATTTCGTGTGGTCAAGCTCAAAGGTGGCATTTAAGTAGTGCCTTTGGATGTTTGGGCTTTAGGTATCCAAATCCAGGTGTTACCTGCATAGTAGCCTTGCGCATGCAATAAGGTCTTTGGGACCCATCGCGACTTGACTGTGTGTTGACATTTATGGTTTGGTCTTAGCTTCCTAAATTTTGAGTGCGGATGGTTAGCCTTGCGAGGCCATGGGTTTCTCTTCCTAGGTGGTGCTCCTTATGTAGGTGCCCATTTGAACTAGGGTTCATGGGCTTCAGTGTTGGTTCTAGTGGTTTGCTGGCCTCGAGGCCTGGTAGGTTGTGACAAGTCACAATCTCCCTCCTGAGAATTGGTGGTGGGTTTCTCTACCAGTGGTTTTGTGGGCATGGAAGGAGTCACCGCCCTTACTAAAAGCTATAACAATGCGGATGTTACCCATGGCTAGGTGGTTGCATTGTGACTCGTAGTTGACATTGCAATGAGCTTGCTTCTTAAAAGTTTGTCCTAGCAGTGATTCTGTGCTTGCATCCTTAGTGCTGGGCAACACATAGAAAATTATCAGCATGCTCTCAAACTCAATAGAAACTGCAACCTTGCACTTTTCCAAAAGTTTGTAGGGTTGGCCTCCATAAGGGGTGAGACTAGCATTAGTGGGCTGCAACTGCGGTTTTCAAATTTGGATCCAATGGTCATGAGCCAAGATATTAAAATCAACTCTCTCATCGACCAATGCATTGATGATGCATATGTGTTTAGCAATGACTATCATGTGTAGGTAGGCTGGTGGTATTGCTTCCTTATCCCCACCATTCACCACAGTGATAGTGGCTACTCACACATGGACAGGGGGTGCTAGCATTGGGGGCTCGTGCAATAGGTTCGTGGGAGGGAAATACTTCTTTATGCAGCTACCATTAAAGAAGCCTATGCCCTCACCCTCTAGGGTTTCTAGTTCGATGTTGCCAGTTTGGCTGATCGTTCAAACCTTAAAAGGTCCTAGCCCCTGAAACTTTAGCTTTTGCTTATGCCCCTTGACTGAGTATAATAGTACTAAGTCACGCTTGACATGCTTGTCAAACCAACTTTTGCATCTTGTCTTCTTGCATATGAGCGCATGGATGGCTAGAAGTCAGGTTTCTGTTAAGCGTTCAAGTTCAATCAAGTGTTTTGTCCATGCCCCCTTCCCATCCCATCTTTCTTGAAGGGTGAGCCTGAGGCTTGGTATGAAGAATTCCAAGGGAAGGATTGCCTATGTACCATTCATATGTCAATTTAAAGGGGGTCTATTCTACCACTGTATTGTAAGCCACATAGTAGGCCCACAAAGCCGCCATCAATTTGTTATCCCAATCATTGCGTGAAGCAGAGACGACCTTGGTCAAGACGTTTGTTAGGATTTTATTTGTCAGTTTAGCTTGACCGTTTTCCTATGGGTAATAGGGTGAGGATTTTTTATGGATGATTAGGAAGGAGGACAGGAGGTGAGCTATTACTTCATTGATGAAGTGTGTGTCATAGTCGCTGACTAGTTTGATGGGGCAGCCGAATCGTGAGATCACTTGCTCCCATAGGAACTTAGCAGTGGTCCTGGCGTCATTCTTTCTTGTAGCTTGTGCTTCTACCCATTTGGTTAGATAGTCAGTGGCCACAATGATGTATTTAGCCTCTAAATATTGTGCCATAGGACTAATGGATCTGATGAAGTCAATCCCCCATTTCTCGAAAGGTTGTCATGCGATAATTGGGATTAGCTCCATGCGATCTTTACTGATAGGGGATTTAGTTTGTTGGCACTCATCACAATGCTTCATGAATCCACCATAGGGGATTTAGTTTGTTGGCACTCATCACAATGCTTCATGAATTGCATCGCATCTTGGAAGAGGGTAGGCCACCATAGGGGATTTAGTTTGTTGGCACTCATCACAATGCTTCATGAATCGCATCGCATCTTGGAAGAGGGTAGGCCACCATAGGGGATTTAGTTTGTTGGCACTCATCACAATGCTTCATGAATCGCATCGCATCTTGGAAGAGGGTAGGCCACCACAGCTGGTAGTGTAGCACCTTGTGGGCTGTCACATCTCCACTAAAATGTCCTCTTGCGATTCTACCATGTGCCTCTGTCAGTACGTCATGCATCTCATGCTCACACACGCATCTGCACAGCAATCCGTCTTGCCCCAGCCTATAAAGTTGCCAACTATCAACTGATAGGGCTGGATTTTCAAGATAAATCGCCTAAGGTGGGCCTTTTCTATCAATCATTCTGGTAGTCCATGATGAAGCACTTGAACTATGTCGTCTGCCCACCAATACGGTGTCAAGTCAGCTTTAAACAAAAAAATTTCACTAGATAAGTGGAATAGCTGTGCATTTGGCAGTTCATCCAACAATGCCTTGTCCAGCCACTTCTCCTGTGGGGATACGAGAAAAATGATCAGCCATGTAATGTTGTTTCCCTTTACCCATCACCATGGAGAAGTCAAATTCCCAAAGCAAAAGCAGCCATCTAGCAATGCATACTGTAACGCATGGTTTATTAACCAGAAACAACAAGTCTCTATGGTCAACAAAGAAAGTAAAAGGCATAGCCAAAAGATAATATCAGAATTTCTCCACGATAAATACTATGGACAAGCCCTCTCTCTCCATTTTCAAGTAATTCATTTTAGTCTTAGTGAGTTGTCTACTCTCAAAACTCACTGGATAATTCAGGTTGTGTCCACCAAGTTGGCACAACACAGCTCCTATGGCAAATTTTGAAGTATCAATGTGCACATGGAACGTGAGTGTCCAATCTGGGGCCCATAGTATCAGAGCGGTGTGGTTAGAGCCTTTTCTAGTTCCTCATATGCGTGTTGGCACTTCATGGTCCATTTGAATACAATTAGTAGCTTATATAGAGGTCTAGCAACCAATGCGTAGTTTAACACAAACCGTCCATAGTACCCATCCTAAGAAGCACTGAAAACCCTTGTAATCAACTAGGGATGGAAGATCGACAATGACCTTGATCTTTAAGAAATCTATGGCAATGCCATTCCTTGACACCACATGTCCTAGGATACATCCATGCTTCACCCAGAACTGGCATTTCAAGGGGTTCAATGAGAGGCGATATAGCCGCCATCGTTTAAAGACTGCCTAAGTGTTCTTTCCAAGCATAGTGAATGCACAAGTCGTCCACGAAGACTTCTAACTCCTTCCTTAGCATGTTCTTTAATATTGTACACATTAGTTGTTGGAAAGTGGCTAGTGCATTAGTTAATCCAAAAGGCATGACTATGTAGGCAAAGACTCCCCATTCAGTGGCGAACGCCGTCTTATGCCTATCATTAGGATGCACTTGCACCTGATTGTATCCAGAGAACCCATCCACAAAAATATAGGCTTCTTTTCCAGCCACTCTCTCTAGTTATGCTTGGTGTACGACAATGGATAATTATCTCTCTTTGTAGCTGCATTTACATTCTTGTAATTGACACACACTCTAATCTTTTCATTCTTCTTTAATATGATGACTATGGGGGAAACCCAGTTCGTGTGTTCAATTTTTTAGATGAATCCTACTCTTGTTAGCTTCTCGATTTCTTCCTTGATAGCATGGGCATGCTTTGGATTCATGGGATATGGTTGCTGTTTGACCGGTGTTGTGTTAGGTGTCATGGGTATGTTGTGAGTCATTACACTCGGGTCTACCCCTTTGAGCTCTTCTAGGGACCAAGCAAAGAGGTCTACATACTCTCGCAAGAGAGTAATGAGACTTGCCTCATCTTGCTCAGTCAAGTTATTAGCTATAAAGACAAGTTGTGGGGTCTCCCCCTCCCCCTGGTTAAATTGACCTCCTTGACCTTGGTGGGTCCCTCAATGGGTTCGCTTGCTTGCCTCTGTCATTTGGCTTCGGGCAAGATCACCACCCTATCTCCCTTTTTGAACTTCGTGAATCGTTTTGGTAGGTCTTGCGGTTTTCGTTGTTCGTCTATCCACATTTCTTTGCTCAATGTATGTCATTCCTCCTTAATCTGTCGGTGTCATAGGTGGATGGGTAGGTCCCCCTTAGTGCGCCTAGTCTTGGGAGGCCGAGGTATTTTTGGGTCACTATCTGAACTGACTTCCAACTCAGAATTGAACTCTCCATCTTCGCTAGAAGAGGGGCTCTCTCTTGGTGGTCATAGCTCAGAAGGTGAGTCCATTTGCAACAGTGGTATGTCACTTGGTTGGGATAGGCCTACTTGCTCGTAGTTGATTACGCCCATGTGCTCCAACAAAGTTTGATGGCAGTCCTTGCATCTAGTTCCCTTCCCTACTCTAAGTGCACTCTACTTATGTGGTCCAGGGTCTACTTGTATTTGTTCGATCATATGCCCCCCAATGTCGCACTCTAGGGTATCGACTTCCTTTTCGCTCTCATCACTAAAGGAACAACAGTCCTCATATTTGTCATCAGAGCTATCTTTTTTCGGTTGCTCCTAATTCTCTTGGTTTTGACTATTCCCTTCTTGTTGGTTGAGAAATAAGGCCCAATTGAACTTCAAGTTCAAATCATGCACCTTGGATCATCTCCATTTAGGCTCATCTAAGAGATATTGGAGTGGCTTAAGGTTCGATTGCCAGCCAACTTATTGGTTAAGTATCCTAGGATTTCCTAGAGCTCTCGTCTATTGTTTGGGACTTAGAATGCAACATGAGTAGGTCTTCCACATAAACTCCCGGTCATCATGCAAACTAGTACTGAAGGTGTGACCTTGAACTTATTAGTTGCCTTGACAACTTGTTCGTACTCCTCAGTATTTGAGAACAATAGATTGATGGTAGCAAGAACGTGCATCCAGTCTCATTCATCCTCATGGCATAGGATATACTTGGTAAGAGCTCCATAGGATCCCCTGGTCTGTGTCCATCACCCTTTAGCATGGTGGAGATGGCATTTAGGTCGACTAGCATGGTCTTCCAAGTGTCCATCTCCACTCTCACAGTTTCTATTCGATTACCTAAGAAGATAATACCGTTGCCCTAGTCTTCTATGACTCTCGCATTGCCCCTAGCAGGATGTCATCGTCTACTCCCTTCATGACTATGAAGTCAACAGAGAATTGGATCCTTGCGATCTTTACTGGCCAATTTTTTAACACTCCGAGTGGCTTCACCTTCATTCCATTTTCTAGTGTGATGTTAAACCTAGCAGTCTTAATTGGTGGGTTACCTCAAGCTTGGAGTACTGCATGGCTTAGTACACACTCCTGCCCCTATGTGCATAATCCCCTTTCTGGTGACGTCTCCCAGTGCTAGGACTGGTAGGACTGCATGCGTTTCTGTACCTTCCCAAAAGGCATTGATGTGCAGGGACTTAGGCATGGAGTGGAGCGTCACACTGAGTATTTGAGTTTCTACATCATTCTCAGGAAAGTCTGCAGAAATTGGCTCATTTCGTTCTTCAATCCACTATTTCAGCTCTAGCCATAGCATTAGGAGCTACCTAAGCAGGTCGCCTAAGATTAGAGTTACACAAGTGGCCACCAGTGTATTGAGGAGGTTGTTAGTCACTTGCCTCTCTTCCAAGTCTGCAGTTCTTGGCCAATGGCATTGACTGGTTTGCTGACCCGGAGCACTTAGACTTGGTTTAGGCTGCCCAGTTTGGGATGCCATCGCCTCCCTTGATATTGGTTGTGGGGGGAAGATTGGCATGCTTATGCTTGAGAGATCATTGATCTCATCCTCTAGTATGGGTTTAGCATCCTTTAGGTGCTCTTGGTCCTCCCTTACCCATTCTTTCACCTTCTTGATGGCTTCGAGTTGGCACTTCGGATTGGGGTACTCCTCGAATTTAGCACTTTCCTTCTCAACCGTTCATGGAGTAGGCATTTCTTCCTTAGCATCAACGAATTTCCTTCCAACCGATAGTGTTGTGGCACTTTCGGTTTTGAGGATGACCTTAGTGTCTGATGGTCTTTTCTTCCTTAATCTTCGGCTCTTCTTTCCAACTGATGTTGCGTCATGGTTGCTAGGCCTTAGCAATTATATGCTAACTTGCTTCATTTTCTCATGGGTCATGACATGCAATAGGATAGGTGTAGCCTCCTTGTCGAGTCCTCCTCGTCATGGTCTTTTCTTCCTTCGTCTTCAGCTTTTCTTCCTTCGTTTTTGGCTCTTCTTTCCAATTGATGTTGTGTCATGGTTGCTAGGCCCTAGCAATTATATGCTAACCTGCTTCATTTTTGCATGGGTCATGACATGCAACAGGATAGGTGTAGCCTCCTTGTCGAGTCCTCCTCGTCGAGTGTCTCGACATTAAAAAACCCCAATGGAACCGATGGCTCATTTGTTAAACTAGAGGATGGTCTCCACCTAGGGCAGTTGACAAAGAGATGAGTGTTTCCACACTCAACGCATCTTAAATCAACATTATCTCTATTCGATTGCTCTCTCTCGAGGCAGCACAAAGAAATATGTCCTAGGTGTGACGGTAAGTCCAACACACAATTGGCTCTTGGACTTGCCCTCCTAGGCCTCTACCTCTCCCTCTTGCCAATGCCATCACCAGTACTAGTCGATAGTCCATGAGGATAGCATTGCCTTCCTCATCATATGACACGTATGGGTTTACGTACAACTCATCGTTGCTAGGCTCATCCACATAATGGGTTGGGATATCACTCGGTGGATGGTCACATAGGGTCTAGGTGGTCTAGGGATACCTATATGATTGATTTCCATCCTAGGGATGGCATGTTTAGCATCATTTGGTGCTAGAAGAGCTAATAGGGATTCCCTTTCAAAGAAGTTCAGTGGCATATTTGCAAGGTGGGGTTGACCATAAAGTTGATCATTTGGTGTTAGAAGAGCTAACAGGGCTTCCCTTCCAAATAAGTTCAGTGGCCTATTCGCAAAAGGTGGGGTTGACCATAAAGCTGCGGGTATGGGAGCCTCTGAGGTGATCGACAATGCGTGGTGTCATGGCCAAACCTACTACAATTAGCACAAGGTTGTGACCTAGGGTGGTGACATTCCACTAGTAAGTGGTTTCCGCTAGAATACACACATTGGACGTGTGGGCACATTGGTCGTCTCATCATCTCTTGTAGTTTGGCTATGTCCATCCTAATCTCTACTAGCTCTTGTCCCAATTCAGTGCCCTTTCCTTTGTCCTGAGTGCTTGAGTCTATTCTCTCACTTGGCATTGAGGCTCTCTTGGAACTCTTGGCATTGGACTCTTCTTGATTCGAGGCTCTTCCTTGAGTTGGTCATCCAATCTAATAGCTTCTTCAAAGACCCTTGCCAATGCATCTCACTGCAAGCCTCGCTACAAGCTTGAGTTGCTAGCCAAGGCTTTGTAGGGCTCCTCGCCCTGTATTCCGTTGATGAATACCATCGATATCGCCCTTTTGGTTGGTCTCTCGTCTAAGGGAATTCTCTTGAAGAGGCTTCTTACATGGGTCACATAATCTCGAATGTCCTTTCTCTCTTTCCTTAACGTTCATAAGCTGCACTAACAGGTTATCGAAGTATCTCAGTTCCAAAAATCTCTTAATGAAGAGATTTTTTAGGCCATTGAAATCTTCACGCTTCGCATAATCTAGGCTTGTGTACCAGGTTTGACCCTTGTCGCCTAAGCACAGTCCGAAGGCTTGGGTGTGTTGAGTAGGATCAGTGAGGCCTTTAGCTTCATAGACCTTCTCAAAGTACTCCACAAAGTTGTATGGGTCATCAATTGCTTGGTATTTATCCAGTTGCTTTGTTACCACTGGGATTTTTTATTGGCTCATAAAGCCTTGGTTGACTCCCAACCCTGCCAATAGTGATGTTGCCAATGTTGTGGTGCTTTGTTCTATGGCCATGTTATCTAGTAATTGCTTCGTCAGGAGCTCGCTCAGCGTGAGGTCTCCTTCTAGAGCTCTCTCGCTCTTTGACTAATTTTTGCCTGCTAGGACTAGCACTCTCTAGATTTCTTGCATTTCTAAGCTCTGGCATAAGTTCCTAGTTTGCTGATCCTAGTTATACACTGCTAAGCCTTACACAACTCTGCAGACCAGTTTTCTTTCCTCCTCTAGGTCTGCCATGATGTCCTCGACTGGTCAACCGCAGTGTTCTAGCTAAGCCTTGCACAAATTTGCAGACCAGTTTTCTTTCCTCCTCTAGGTCTACCATGATGTCCTCGATTGGTCAACTGCAATGTTCTAGTTGGGTTTGAGTGTCGTATTTGTACACTAAGTGTTGGATAACCTCAGGAAAGTCTCCTAGGTTAAGCTCCTCGTCGCTTCTACGGCGAGCTACCTTCTTCCGTGTCTAGGACTTCCTATTCTGCTAAGTTATCGATCAAATTGATAAGGCCGGGAAGATCCACTTCCGTGGTATTATCAGTCCTTGTTGCGTTTAGATTTTTGGCAGTGTTCTCCACTTGGTCCTACCTTTGGGGATTCAATATCCCTTCTATGTCTTTGGGTCTTCTCTTACTAATGGGTTCCTTCTAGTTCTTAAGTCAAAGTGTGTTCCTTGTTACTTGCAATCAGTCCTCAATTTACCCTCACTCTGTATGTGGGTGCGCGTGTGTGCTCTTTTTTGCACTATGCGAAATCAGACTTTCAGCTTTCCTTTATTGAGCTTTGAGTGATAGAAATCAGAGTGAGTGAAAAAAAAAAGTGTACGTAGCTCCTGTGCTCTTGTCTATGGGTTGGCTTGACAGGGTTGCATGTTTGGTTCCTAACTATTCCTGCCAACTTCTAGGCTTTTCTACTGTGCTATCTCATTCCACCCACAACACCAAATACCCTTTTAGTCCATTCGACCACACTCTCTAGGTTTTTCACTACGTGTGAGGCATTCAATGGGTTCTTCCAGTGTGGGTCACACTTCTCGTTAGCCGGGGTTCATCAAATTCCCAAGTTTTCCTTCTCAGACTGTGTTTGATTTACTAGTGTTCGATTTTGAAAATCAAACGTCTGATTCACCAGTGTCCGATTCTGGGAATCGGACAGGTTTGGGTCCGATTGACACAATCGGACAGCCGATCGAATAGCTGGAGTTGGTCCGATTCTTGCAGTTTGATTTTTGTGCGTTCAATTCTGGGAGTCCGATCCTAGGAATCAAACGTCCAACCAGATAGTGTCCAGTTTTAGAGCATCTGATCGGGTGGGTTGTGTGTCGGATGGTCCGAGTGGTTCATCCAATTGGACTAGGTGGATTTGTCCTAGTGGTCCAATTTTGGGAATCGGATAGGTTACTCGATCGGATTCTGGGAATCAAACACTGTGGTGGGCGTTCGATTCCTTTGGCCGAAATGCATGTCACTCACTTATTTGCCCAAAAATTGAAAGACAGATGTTGCTAGTAGCTACCATAACTTCCAAGAATCAAGGAGGAGTGTAGGCCAAGGGCATTCCATACCTGAATCTCACTGAAAGTCCAAATATGCTCCAATCAATCTGATGTAGTCCTGGACCTACAAGCCCTCTCTCTCTCTCTTTCTCACACAAAGCTAGAATTGTGAATGAGGTTTTCCTTGGTCACCCACGACCTTAAGCTCTCATTGACCTGCACCTTAGCCTTCCCAATCACTCGACCTTCGACTCGGAGACATCTGAGTACTCTTTTGTTTTCATTTTCCCCTATTATTTCCATGTTCAGGACTGTTTTACAATAGTGAACTTCAAGCTTCCCTATCTGATTTCTCTTACCTATCCTACTCTAAATGTAACAAAAATCAAAATCATGATACAGAATGGATTTCTTTTACTCAACCAATCATCAAAAACTAGAAATACTTACTTGTAGCATGGATTAAAACCCAAAACCTTCTATCTATCTCAAGCTCTGATTCGAGGATGAAACCCTTACTTCAATGCTCGATTTGAAGCACACAAGTGCTCAAGCTTGAATTTGTTAGTCCCAAGAATGAAACCAAAATGTAGAGGTGATCAAGCTCAACTACCAAGACTCACGGACCGCTTATTGTTCAAGTGTTCCAAGCCGAGTACTAATGGCTCCCTCTCACATAGCTGATGTGATATCCATCTCTACAAGTCTAGTGAGGTTACCTCCATGCCCGATCGAGTTGCCTCCTCTTCCGAGCACTTTGGGAGCTCCAGATCCAAGTGCAAGCTTCAAGCTAGCTCCATCCTCAAGCTCCGTGCTCCAAGCTCCATTGCTATGAGCAAGAGAAGAGAAGAGAAGAGAAAATAAGAAGAGAGGAGAGCTTCTCCACCATGGTCCCTCACCCTCACACACTCACTCCCTCACACTCTCACACTCTCCCTCTCAAGCACAAACTCAAGCAAGCAAGAACAAGAAGAAGAAAAAAAAGAAGAGAGCTACTTTTGGCCACACACAAGAATGAGCTCTCATTCATCTTTTGAACTTTATATACAAAGCCCTAAATCTCATTTGTGCAGTCATCCCCTTTTTACATGGCTAGTCACTGGGCCCTTTTTTTCCATTGTTCTCCTATCTTCCTAGCTTCCTTCCTATTGCCCCTCTACATTTACAATTTGCATAGGTCAGAGCCTAGCATTCTTAAAATAAATCATAGTTCGCCTTGCGCTCTTTTACAAAAGTATCGACTTGCGCTTTGTCTTGACCACCTCTCCTTGATTTAGGACTTTTTTGCACTTCTTGTGTTTCCCAATTTTTCTTGGCGTGCCTTCGCTCTTAATTCCACTTTTGCCTTTGCCCTCTCTTTTGCTTTATATTTTTTGGATTTTCCACCTTGTTCGTTTGAGGATTAACATCCATTTAGGCTTCATCACATATGAGGGTCACCACAAGTGATATAGGGCACTTCACAACTAGAAATGGGTGCTTTCCACTATTAGAAGTCCACCTACAACTAGATATGGATGCCCTCCGTGATTGAGAGGGGCTTCCCTAACTTTGTAGTGGCTAGTTCAAGGTTTAACCCACACCATGGTCATCATAGAGTGATATGATGACTCTTTGCACTCAGTGGAGGATCCTATCACTTAGTAGTGACTCATTGTGGATTTACATCATATGAGGATCATGAACAAGCCTTTAAGGGCATCCCCCTTAGGAAGCTATATGTCCCTTTAATGAGCATCTAGATGTATGAAGTTGTTATTCAATTTGGTTAGAAATAACTTGCATTAGAAAAATCCCACAACTACTGTGTTGTCAAATGGCACCTTGTGTGAAGAGGTGATGTCCATTGTTGGATTAGAGATCCTTGATTTTCTATGCCTCTTTCATATGAGTAGCTCGGCATGAGGCTTGACCGTTGGAGAGATTGGAAAGGATGAATACACTATTGAACTTGGAAATAGATGATACATCTAGCTCAAACAAGGAGCCTTCTAGGCCTAGCATATCATTTAATAAAACACCATCAAAAGCAAGTGAAGTATATTTGTATCGGTGGGATGAAGTGGTCTCAAGTACTAATTGTCTCACTAAGGCGATGAGTAGGCAAAGCAAGAGCATAGAAAGTGAAGCTAATGCTACGATAGGGAGTAATAAATCTTCATTTAGTTAGGGCTCAAAATATACTTTTGGCTTAAAGCAACTATTTAAGGAGCCAAAATAAATTTTGTGGATAGATCAAGTGTCAGATTTGGGATTATGGTTCTTGTTTCATATTCCTTTTATCAAAGAGAGAAATCAAGGGATGTGTGTAATTTGGGATTAAGATCCCTATTCAAGGAGCCAAAGGAATCTGTGTGGTTTGACCTTGCTCAAGATTTTGGGCTATCGATATTATTCAGAGAAGCAATGTCTTGCAACCTAGTAAGACTAGCCAATTTTACCCAATTTTGGGGACTGTGGGACGAAGATCCTAATGCACATATGCAAAGGTTTGAGGGGACATGTGTAGCCAATGAGATAGTAGACGATGACCAAAATCTTCATATTTTTTTAGCAATGCTAAAAGATGAAGCAACGAGGTGGTACAGTAACCTAGGTGCTCAATATAAGGGGACTTATGATGCCTTATCAAGAGTATTCTTAGAAAAATTTTAGTGATAGAGTTTCCAAGATTTGTTAGCTCTTCAATTGAACTATTTATCCCAAGGAGAAATTGAAAGTATTGAACATTATATTGAGCATATGGAAACAATTATTCAAAAGATGAACACAACCTCTGATGAGGCTGCACAAAAGTGTAAATTTATTGATGGGCTTAATCTTGAAGTTCATTAGCATATCATCCTACAAAGGCCAGCTACACTAGCAGATGCTAAAATATATGCTAGATTGTGGGAAGAGGTGCAACTTAGTCAACAACGATGGAAGGATCAATTCAAAGAACCTTGGATGGAATATCCAAGCAATTCATGTGGGATACCAAAGAATGTGTCTTATATGATTGTTCCCCTAAATCCATCTACAAACTACAAGTCCATACACCTTAATTCTAGCCTATATGATGCAAACATGCATGCTTTCTATGCCATAAACTCAGTCCACTTTAGATGAAGCTAAAGTAGCTGATATAATTGCAAAGTCTCTAAGGAAGCAGAAAGACAAAATAATGGGTGTGGTCCAAGCTCCCTTTTAAAAGGAAATCTATTCAATAACAACATAGACTACTAATGCACAATAGCCTTCAAGTGGCTTTGTAAGAAGTTGAGAAGAATAAGGATTTAGTGTGTAAATAATAGTGATGTCATGTCACACTGACATAGGTATAAAAGGAGAGGACAAGTAATTTTTTCTCATCTTTTGACACATTAATACATTACTATCCTTCTCTTCATTACCTTGCTCTTAGCTTCAATGGCTTCTTTCTCTTTCCTATATTTCTCTCTCCTATTCTAGTCTTTCTCTCTCTTTGTCACTATCTTTCTCTCACTTCTACGCTTCTTCATCTCTCTCTTCTATAGTCTTCTCTCTCCTCTTTCTCTCTCTCCAGTTCACTTCTTGACAAGTGGTATCAGAGCATTGGTCTTTGATCCATTTTTTTCTCTATTTCAGTCCAATTTTTCTCCATTAAAAAAACAAATTCAGACAAGTACTATAGGTACTTGACATAGATAGTGACTAGCAGAGGTTTGCAAGACGTCTATAGTGACTAGCAAAGGTTTGCAGGACATCTACAGTTAGATGAAGACTATATCTAGAGATCTTCAAGGACACATATGGCAGTATAAGGCTAAAATAGTACGTCATCATCAACATTTCATGGAATTTTGAGGTAACTTGGTCAAATAGGAGTTAATCAAGCTTAGAAGGAAAATAAAATGTGGTTACTTTTCAAGTGGAGCTTCTCTTTCTCTCTCTTTCATGAAAGGGTTGCTACCCCAAAATAGACTAGTCATGAGTATCAGGCATGGAACCTCCAAAATGAGATGGAACTCTCCCAAAAGGTGGCTAAGAACTAGTATGAAACCTTCCCATTGGTAGAGGACCTCTAGGAAGTTGGGTACTAAGCCCAAAAGCTTGGGAATTGGCACCATTCAAAATTCCCAAATAGTCATCATGTCTTTATGAAGTCTCACCTTCTTCATATTGGCTATTTGGATACTCCTTCGTCCAATGATTCCATGACCTTGACCATTTTGGTTAGGTGATTGAAGTGGGACTGAGGGTTCAATGTTTGAATGAGATTACTCTTAGCTTCTTTGGATCCCATTTGCATTTGCATCCATTGGGAGAATTGAGCCATTATTTAAGCATTAGATTCTATTTATTTGTCAATGGAAGCCTTTGTTTGGGTAGTGGAATCTACTAACTTCTCAATGGAAGACTTTGTTTAACTAGCAAAATAATACCGTCTACTCCACTCTTGATAATAGCTCCATATGACGTTGGGCATGCCTATTTTCATGTTCACACATGTTATTGTTGAGTGCATATATTTCTCCATGCACTTGAGGCTCTTCAAGACCCTCTTGAGGTATATTATCCAACATGGAATCTTTGATTTGTTGTGGATAGATTGTAAGAAGCTGGGAAGAATAAGGATTTAGTGTGTAAATAATAGTGATGCCATGTCACATTGACATAGGTATAAAAGGAGGGGGCCCACCTGGAAATGATTAGATAAAGTATCTTACCACACTGGAAGTATGTAGAGCTTGCACGCTTGACAAATCACATGGTAGGCAATCTATCCTAGAAAAAAATCAATCTCGAAACTCTAGTGCATAGTTAACACAAACAACGACCACAAGGGTTAGGACTTAGGTGCCTTGAAATCCATCCAATAGCGGCTATGTTTATTAATCCTATTCGGGGTTGGATTAGTTGCAACAACAACTCTAGGGCAAGAGAAGAGCTCAAGGATTAGGAAACCCTAAGTCAAAGGAAAGATCGATGCTTATTCGATTATCAATCAAAGTAAGGGATTATTAGAACTCATGTCTTGAGCCATTGTCCTAGAAAAATGGAGGAAGTGTTAAGTAATTTTTGCATGGAATCACTT
This sequence comes from Lygodium microphyllum, assembly GCF_053477565.2. Lineage (NCBI taxonomy): Eukaryota > Viridiplantae > Streptophyta > Polypodiopsida > Schizaeales > Lygodiaceae > Lygodium > Lygodium microphyllum. Next base: position 109,914,230 of record NC_141158.1, read on the forward strand.
AAATCCCAAGGGGGAGAGCAAACACGTGATGGAAGGTTATCGCAACTATTCCTACAACGTTTGCAAAACAATATCATTGTTTTGTGGAGTGATTAGATACCGTCCTAAATTTTTTTGCATTAAATTGATTGTGAGTTGTGAATTGAATGATTATTCCAAGTGCTTGTGTTTGATGGTAAATCATGATAGGGATGTGTAATGACAAGTTGCCATGGGAATAAAGGAATGTTCTTCTCAGAAGATGATATTAGGTTGATTGCCTTGATTGCACTTGATTCTTAATTGGATTAATTAAGGATGAATATTTTGCGCGGGTGGATCATCTCCAAGGTCACGCTGTGTTTAAACCCCGGTCCCTCCAAAAGAAGGGGCAAAGAGCAAGCAGAAGCAATGAACAAGGTCTATGATTTTTGGGCAACATTAGAGAAAGTATCTTAGAAAATTAACCTCAAGTGATTGCTGAGAAATAGCACCTATATGCTAAGGTAGCTTTATCATAAATTAGTTCCGCATAGAAGGAAAAGGATCGATATTAATGCTTCTAAAATAAGAACAAATGCATCCAAAAGAAAAACAAGCAAGTAAAAATAGTAGATCTATTTGTTGATCCAGGAGCTCCAGTCATAGACACTACTATTAATGGCCATTTGCTAAATAAAGTATATTTGGATATGGTGGCTTAGCATAGTCAATTTGATAGCAAAAAAAATGATACAAGAATTAGGGTTGAAGAATCTAGATCCTACCCATATACTTTTACTTGTGGTTTATTAGAGGAGAGTGACTCCATTAGGGTTACTTCATATTGTGAAATCTATAATAGCTAGGCTAGAATTTCATGTGAACTATTTGATAGTCAGTTTGGCCACAAATATCTATTTGTATTCTATGTTGCTAGGATGACCTTGGTTATACCAAGAAATATGTACTCAAGATTATTATAAAAGTTCAATGGTGATTGGTCCTCAAAATGATAGGGTCTCAAAGGATTTTTGAGAGTTAGGAGATGAAGTGGTTAGTGAAATGGATGAAAAATCCAATAATGAGTTCTATGATTTGGAAATGGAGAGGGCAGATAACAAAGATCCTTATGCCTAGCTATTTAAAATACAACTAGCAAGAGTAGAAAAAGTAGATGTAAATACGATACATCAACCTCACACAGTAGAACAAGTAGGTGTTGGGTAGATATGATATAACCTTTTCATTAGATAATGGTTCTGATAGTGATATGGTAGAAATCTACATTAGAAGATAACCCTAGATTGCTTAATGATTTTTGCAAGGGAAGATAAATACCTTGATAATGTAATACACAAAGACAATGATTTGAATGTTCCATCCCTTGAAACACATCCTAGATGGTCTACGAATAGGGAAGAAAATGGCCATGAGAATGCATTTTTTGCATATAGTAGGTCAAAAATACTTTTTACTAATGAAATAGAAGAAAAGGAAGTGGCTGAGATACTGATATTTGAAAGGGATGAAATCTTAACAACCTCTTCATAAGATATGGAAAAAGTTGGTGCTACTGAGAATGATTATGATGAGCCCGAGAATAGGGTCTTTATTGCTTTTCCTTGTGAGATAAATGTTCTACATTTTAGATTTAGACAACTTCTAGCTATAGCTTTTCATCAGTTGAAAAAAAAGGCAAGGGAGAGGAGAAACAAGGACATTTGCAAACCTTTACAATGACCAATCTTACATGATGATAAGGATGGCTCATCTCTAGCCTTGGATAGATTTGCACATACTTCTAATGATTGCTAGGGCAGTTATGATAGAATAATTAGAGAATTAGATGTGACATTGGAAATCAAGAAGAATGCAATAATTATAGCTATAAATAAAGTAATAAAGAACATTTCTGAGTTGCAAAAACAAAAATCAGATTTCCAATTTAGGAAGAGGCAATATCTAGAAGAAATTTCACTTTTAGAGATGTATTTAGAAGATCAGGAATCTAAATTAAATAGTGGGGCACTACAAATGGAATAACCCATACCCATACATAGAGAATGTTGGGTTGAACATGGGAAAATGGGTAGATTTTGGAGGAAAACAATTCTATGTATACTTCTCAGACGGGTACTCGAGTGAAAAGCCATACTAGTGTTCCTTGGTTGTATTATTCCTTTAAGCACTTTATTGGAAATAAGTAGAAGATGTATCATTATTCTAAGGGACCGCTAGTTGGAAATGAACGAACCCAATTGAAACCAGCTAAGACACACATGTGCAATATGTGGGAGGTGATGTTGCCTCATCTAAAAGAAAGAGTGATGGATTTAAATGTCTATGGGGATGGACTTGAACCACAACTTAAATGGTACCTAAGGATTTTATAGAGCTTAAAAAAGTCACACACTATTTGGAATGTTGGATACAAGGTGAGGAAGATGAGGATTTTCACTTATTTATCCTCAAGCTTAAAGGTAACCAATGGTCCTGGAGTTTAAATGATCAAAAATGTTTGGAAAGCATACCAAAATCTTATGTTAGTATCATCAAATATTACATTCTCAATATCCATGTGATCCAAAGTAGATTCTTTGTGCAAATGGTTCTATAAAATCCTCATTTACAATGAAGCCTAGCAAGGATTTAAAGGCTACTACCTACTGCTTAAGTAAAAATTAGGAAGGATATATTGGAAAACCCTTACTTGATATAGCAAGTGTCTATAAGATAGAAGTTGATGATAATATCTAGGATAACCTATCTATTATTCCTTAAAAGACTTTACCAATGGTACATTTTGTGAATGCTAGGGAAGATCTACTAGAACCAAGTACAAGGCATAGTTTCCTTGAAAATGTTTCAATGGAAATATCAGAAGATGTGCCCATGATTAAACCTAGAAAAATAGCTTCTTTATATATTGAAGAGCATGTAGTGGAAATACTTATAATAGAAATGACAAAAGGGAAATACTTAAATCTAGGGGCTCAATTGAAACCCCATGATCAAGAAAGATCTGAAGAAGTATTACAAGCACATGTTGAGGGCGTTCTTGGCCATATAAGGACCTTAAGGGTATTAAGATTGAACTTGTCAACATTACATTGATCTAGAACCACACACAAAACCTGTATGCCAATGTCAATGATGCACAAATCATGTGCATGTAGAAATGGTGATGGCTGAAATTACTAAGCTTTTAGATGTTGGATTTATATAACCTATTGCATATAGTGAATGAATATCTCCTATTGTGGTAGTACCCAAGATGAACATTAAGAAAATTTGCATCTATGTTGATTATATAAAGCTCAATAGAAAAAGTGCAAGGATCATTTTCCTTTGCCATTTATAGATCAAATACTTAATAAGGTTGCATGCAATGAGCTATACTATTTTATGGATGGGTTTAGTGGCTATAATCAAGTGCTAATTCATTCTAAAGATCAATCTAAAACTACTTTTACTATTGAATGGGATACATTTGCTTACAAAGTAATGCCTTTTTATTTGTGCAATGCACCTGAAACATTTCAAAAAGTTATGATTGTAGCCTATTAGGATTTTCTACGATAGTGGATGGGAGATTTTCTAAGCAACTTTTGTGTCCATGGGATAGCAAAAGAAATCATGTAGCTATTGGCACAAGTGTTTTAATATAGTGATGAAATAAGTATCTCCTTGAACCTTGAAAAGTGTGCTTTTGGAGTGCCAAAGGGAACATTGTTGGGGCATATCGTTTCTAAGGAAGATATTGCTATGGATCTGGCTAGAATTGCCAAGATTTCTACACTTCCACCACCAACAAATCTTAAGTAATTGTGGGGACTTTTAGGACATTTAAATTATTATCGGTGGTTTATTTTAGATTTTTCTAAGATGACATTACCTTTAACAAACTTGTTAAGGAAACATACTCCTTTAAATTAGGATGTGGTCTACCAAAAAGCATCTGAATTCCTTAAGTAGAAGTTAATTGAATGACTAGTATTAGCACCATTGGATTGGATGAAGGAATTTCATATTCATTCAAATGCATCTATATTTGTTGTGGGAGCTATTTTATGTCAAGGTGATGATAATAAGGTGGATCATCGGATTTATTATGCAAGTTGAAACTTAAGTGATGCAAATAGAAATTATAGTACCACACTGAGAAAGAATGCTTACCAATGGTATTTGTAGTGGAGAAATTTCATCATATTTATTATGGAATAAATTTACTATTTTTGTTGATCATGAAGTGTTAAAGTATATGCTTAATAAAGCAAAACTTTTGGGACATGCGATTCATTGGATGTTATTATTTCAAAAATTTGATTTTCAAATAGTTACTTGTCTTGGTAGAACTCACATTCTAGCAGATTATCTTTTACGATTATTAGCATCAGAGACAAGGAGAAAAGTGTGGAAGATGATTTGCTAAATGTGTCATTTTTTTACTGTTGAGACACAAGTTCCATGGTATGTTGATATTGCTAATTTTCTTATTATCACTCAATATGATAGAGATAGATTCAAGCATGCTCCTACAAATTATTAGGAGATTATTTATATAATTTTTTTCCATGAGAGGGTATTTATCATTGGTATGTAAGGAAATATGAAGTCCTAGTGCTTCTTAAAGCATTACGTGGTGAGCTTTGTGGTGGCCATATTGCTTGTGAATTCCCAACAATGAAAGTTCTCTTAGTCAGTTATTGGTGGCCTACCTTATTCAAGAATGCTCATTACTATTGCAAAAAATGCGATGTGTATCAAAGTACCAATTGACCTTCTAAAAGTTTTGCTACCCCTTTGATATCTATATTGGCATTAGTACCTTTTGAGAAATGGAAACTTGATTTTATGGGCCCAATTGATCTAATATACGATACTAATCTAATCAGTATATTTTAGTTTGTAACAATCATATTACAAAGTGGGTGGAAGTAAAAGTGCTTAAGAAGGACAAAGCCATTGAGGTGGAAAAATTTATATATGAGAATATTCTTACCCATTTTAGCTACCCACTGGAGTTAGTAAGTGATAGAGGATCCCATTTCTTGAATGGAATAATTAGGAGTTGACTAAATTATACAAAACTAAGCATTGCAAATCTATGTCTTATTGTCTCATAGTGAATGGTCAAGTAAAAGTGACTAATTACATTCTTTATGGCATTTTAACCAAGTCATTTGCTTCTCATAGATGAGACTAGGATGAGTGTTTGTATGAGGCACTTTAAGCTTACAAAATTACCTATAAAGTCACAATTCAAAACACACCATTTAATTTGGTTTATGGCACTAGTGCTACATTTTCTATTGAGTAGGAGTTACCTACTTTATGGGTGCCATGGCAAGGCAAAGAGATCCCCAATTTCACTCAACGATATGACTCTATGGAGCCCCAAGAGAGACGCCAAGAAAAACAGGGTTTCTACTACAATAAAATCTATATTGTACTATCAAAAACCATCTTTTTCATATTTGATATGATCTCAACAAAGAAAAGAACACCAGGAACAATAAATCTTCACGCAGCTTCATAGAAATAATTCTCCCATGGCTTTAACTTTAACAAAATTCATCATACTCTTTATATTCTTCATATAATTCTTTGATAGACCAAAAATAATAATAATAATAATCCACTTTGAATGGAAAGATATCACATATGGTTGATCTTCAAAGATTTCATAGCTTTCTCTCACAATCTCTCATAGGTAGATACATTGTTTTGCATAGAATTGGCCATCTCTGACTCTCTCTCCCTCTCTCTCTCAATAGTACATCATATCTTCACTATAATACTCAATAATCACTCACAATAACCATTCTTTGGTCATGAATACCCCTCCCAAGAGGTATGTTTGATATGAAAGGTCACCAGAGCCACTACAATGACTCTTCATAGCTCACTACTATCACTTCACTCTAGTCTTCACTTGAGTCTTCAGCAGCTACTTCTTCCACTTCCTTGAGCTCTTTTGAACTTTAATTCACCTCTTTCCAAGGCTAGAAAATTTTTCCAAAGTCACACATATATTCCACATAACACTTACACAGGCATACAGAACAGAACAAAACAGAACAAAACAACGAACAGGAACAGAGGCTCTACAGAAGCTCAACAAGGGTTATAGAAGGTCAACAGAAACTATCCAACTCAACTAAAACCAATCAAAACCATCCAAAACCATTCAATGAGATTTCAAAATAAAATAAAATTCATCAATTATTACTCCATCCTTCCATATAGAGGAAAAACATAAGCTAAACAAAAGCTATCAGAACCAATTAGACATTATTAGGTCATCAACAGAACATAACAGAACATCACGGAGCCTTGTATCTCTACTGAAAAACATCATGATCTTATCAAAACCATTCCACCTTATCCAAAATACTCTCAAACCACTTCCAAACCAATTAATCATAATGTAAAATCAACCATTTAGCCCTTTTTATAAAAAAAATTCAACCAAAAAACATAGGTCATTTTAACATTCAACATATCTCCACACTTAATAAGGGAGTGTCCTCGTGACCTAGGAAAAAGAGAATACAAGTTCATTAAAAAGCTCATCTTGATATTCAATAACAAGCTTCAAGAAACACCATCCAATCATGACCTTAACTCATAATCTGCATCTAATAAAGAATACAATGAAAGGAAAATCCTTTATCCATTAACATATATTAAAAATTTAAAAAAAAACGTGACAAACTTGTCAAGGATATAAGAGATTTATTTTTTCCATCAATTAGATAAAATTACGAACCACTATCCATTAGCTTCACAATTAGGTCCATCTTCATCTTAAACTCCACATAAGAAGGATAATACACCACACATACATCACAGAACATACACAAACTCATTCAGACACAATACCAGATAGTCTGAATGGCACATGCCCCCAAAAAAATGGAAAGCAAAGAAAAAGTGTTCCCACTAAGAAAAGATGATAGAACCGACAAAAGGCTAGAAGGGATAAGGAAGATGGAAAAGATGGAGAATTCATAAAAAAATTTTGAAGGGATTCCACTGAGAAAACAAAAGGAATAGGAGGAACTATAGAAGGAGTTTCAGAAGGGGTAGGAGACGATGTAGGATCAGCAATAAAAGGATAGATAGTAAAAATAGGAATATGAGGGGATCTAGAAGGAGTAAAGGATAAAAGACAAAAAACATTAGAGCTAGAAGAAAGAATGGAAACATACAAAGGAAAGCGATAGGACATGAGAGAATAGGAAAGAAGATTAGTGGGATCCGACGGTAAATAGAAAAATAAAAATTAAGGGCCTAGAAAAAGGAATTAGTAAACAATGGATGATCAACAATATAGCTCAACAATTGAGTTTGAAATGGTTGTATATTAGACTTATGAAAGACACTCCCTAAATGACGAGGTTCGAAAACATCATCCACCAAAGGCGGATGCCAAGCATGCCCTCTACATGAGGACATCTGCTGATGATAAGTCTTCAAGCTTTCGACTAACAAGAGATCCACTAAATGAACATACATGACTTCTTGCAAAATCACATCCCCCACATAAACATTCAGATCCTCATCATCAGGAATTTGCAGATGTCCTATGAGATACATAAAAGATAATAGCTGAGTTTCATGTGAAATTAGCTCATCCGCGAATCTATCAAAGACAACTCTCAAGACCGTAGATTTTACCACCTATTCTCTGGAGGTTCCAAGTCCAAATTGTTCAAGGAAATGTAGAAGGCAAACCTTTGCTGATTATACTTAATCCAAAAGGAGGAGGGAGGTGACACCAATTCAGCATAGTGAGTAAAGTCATCCTGCACAATTCATTTGCTACTGAAGGCATTTTACCTTAGCACAAAACCCATCACACAGCTTAGCCATCTGCTGCATGGTCAAGCTCCTCTTTAGAAGATAAAACAGAAGAAACTACAGGATATAGAGGAGGAATAGAGAGAGTAGCAATTTTCTGGTTAAGCTCTTCAATAAGCTTCTTCTAGGATTCAACAATGTCTTGGGAATGTGGCATCTGACCCTCACAAGTACCCAACTTACGAGTTGACTCTATCATGTCCTCAAGAGATGCATTATTTTCTTTAGTTAAAGACACATTCTCAACTTCCAAGGTAGCTACTTTACTTTCTAAATCCTAGATTTGGTCTTTTTGGGAATCCATCAAAGTAGCATCTTCAATCATCTATTTATGAATGTCACTGAGGGTATATGCCAAGTCCTCCAAACCTTTGCTCAACTGACTAGTCAAGGAATCAACTTTATCTTGCAATGAAGTATAAACTCCCGTGTAAATAGACTGAAGGCAAGAAGTAAGGGAAGTCTCCAATGTAGAATGGACACCAAAAATCAACTAGGAAAGTAAAGGTCTAGCTAGCATCGTCTGTAAAGAAGAGGGAATCTACTAATCTAGCTTCCCATCCCTTTGGGCAACAAATAAGTTAGGACAAGACAAGAATAAAGGGAGGGAACTGCTAGAAATAGGAGGGATAGTGTCATGTATAGGAGGATCTGCAACAATTGAGACTGAAGAGGTACTAGGCAACCTCATGGTATGTCTGCATTTAGTTTGAGAAAACCTAGGAGGGGGACTCATCCTCTGAATCTGAATTCGACTATGATGGAGGAGGAGATGGAATAGGAAGTGGTGGCTGTTTCAGAAGAGGAGAAAGATCAACCACTAGCACACCACTAGGAGGAGGGGCAAGAGTGATAATTTTTTTAAGAAAGACACCATAAGAAACATTACTACATTGACCCTTTCCGACTCTGAAAATGTTGATCCATCTTGGCTAGTATGAATCTATCTTGGAGGAACTGGCATAGTTGTTTCCACTCCGAAGAGGAGATATGAGCAGCAGAAACCCTAGAGCTAGTCATAACTTTGCTGGACACCAAAGGGGTAGATGTCTCCATCTGAAGAAGTGAAAGGATCTCCTCAGTGATCAACAATTGATTGCCACTAGGTACAAAGGAAGCGGAAAGAGGTAGACATAATGCTTCACTGATATTGGCAGTGGATAAGCAGAAGCGCCGAACTAACCAAATTGGTTTTTGTATGATGCCAAGAAAGAGTAGTAGAGCTTGTTGTCCCCATTGGTGGAAACTTAAGCGCTACAAATGAATAGAGACTAGCACAGCGAATACAATCCACCTCCAAGAGAAGGGAATAGTCATGCACTGGCAACGGCACATGCTGGATCACAATTGGGGGAGTAGAGAAAGATGTCATTCAGACTACACAAGATAGCCACACACACACACAACCAAGAAAAATAGAAAAATTCTTGCAAAACCCAAACAAGCCACTACTAAGAAAAATATCAGGAAAAAGAAACAGAGTAACATACAGGACCGGACTAGACTTCCCCAAGCAATCCACATCCTACGTAAAAACTTCGACATGACCTATGCACTCATGTGACCAAAAGCTTGGTGATATGCATGACAAACAGGCACCCTGGTCCCCGTAATCAAGCACTCAAAAAGAACAAAAACTCAAATACACCCTATCCCAGACACTAACGAGACTCAAAACAGAATCATTGATTCTAACCCATCAAAATAGATACAAACAAATATGACCGACATCTTTGATTAAGAAATCCCAATCCCCATAAACATTGGGCATATACCTAGGGTGCACTGAAGTGAGTGGATAATCACTACCAAATTCCTTTTAACCAATGAGATATTAAGTTGCAATTCATTAGTAATTAAGCAATTAATGTATGGTGGATCGAATTTGCATCCCAACCCCACTTAGACTGATTTGACCAATGGACTAGGGGTCTCTAAAAAATGCAGTTCATTGTTAAAAAATTTATGATCTGTGGTGCAAAGTGCATGCATGCGTGACTTTTGGGAGATTCATTATTAATTACAAATTAATTGTGGTGCGCAAATCGGTCGCAGTATGCTCACGTAGTGAATCCCGGAAGGTCCCCAAGAACAATGAACTCTACCTTTTTGCACAAAAAACAATGTAAAAGCATGAACGACAAGAAGCAAGAGACCAATTGGGTTCAATCTCCCCCCATGCCTTGTGTGAGCGCTTCACAAAGCATGTATTTTATGTATATTTCCATCTTCATGCTCAATAATAGCCCAATTTACAAAAATATGACAAGCTTTTAGCTTTTGAGTTTGCTTTCTACAAAAATAGGAAATAAAGCTAATGGACGGTGCCCATAGAGTCTAGCACGCCCAATCTCAATGTCCAAAATAGAAATAACATATCCGTGCGCATAGGCACATACAAAATAATAATCAATAATCGATGTCTCAATAGACATAACAAAATATAGGCATGGCGCCTATCAAAATATAATCCAAAGGTCGAATACTCGCTAAACTCCAATGCTTTCCTCCGCCACTGCTGCTATCTCTACACATCAACTGAAGCATTCACAATCGTTAGTAAAATAATACAATTAAACCGACAAAAGTGAATACCTAGCAGTCTTCAGCTACATAAATAAATCAACTGGTTAGAAATAAATCCTAACCTTAATTTATTACGAGTGCGCACTCTAAACTCATAAACGTTTATTAATTTAATATGCATTTTGCGGAATCACCTGCTATGGAATCACCCACGTACACACTAAATTAATGAAATGCCCGAAAAGGACAGGCGTCCCCATCAACTTCTCGCACAAAGAATCCTCTTTGTGTATGAGCCCCGGTCATCTAAGTTTACGGAATCCACCGTGGAATATGCCTCCTGGCATCATACCCCCAGGGTGGGATAGCAATTGACCTCAATTGCTATTAGCTCAATGTGGAGCTAACAAAGTGGGGAAAGCATTTAAGTCTCTAGCGTGCATCCATTGTGCTTCCTCTACAGGATGGTTCTTAAATTTTACTAGATATCTAGAATACCTTCGGCCAGTTCTAGTGGTCATGTAGTCAGTGTCTATGATGGCTTCTGGTTCAAGTATTTCAGTCTCTTCCTCTAATAAAGGTGGGTTTTCATAAATAGGGTGGATAGGTAATTGGCCTCTAAATGGTCTCAATAAACTAATGTGAAATGTATTATGAATTTTCCAATGAGATGGAAATTCTAACTTGAATGCATTATCATTAATCTTATGAATGATTCTAAATGGTCCATAAAATCTAGGAACTAATTTGACGACTGGATGTCTATCTACACTTTGCAGTCTACGCTTTTCTATTCTCAGCCAAACATAATCATCAATTTTGAAATTCATGGCTTGTCTTTTCTTGTTGGCTTGTTTGGTATATGATTGTTGGGCTTTAGCAATCATATCCTTAACCTCATCAAAAATACTGTTATGCATACTAGCAATATCATCAGCACTCTGAATTTTATTAGACAAAGATGCAACAGGTGTAGATAATCTATATCCATAAATGACTTCAAAAGGTGCTTTCTTTGTAGATGTGTGCGGTGTATTGTTATATGCAAACTGTAATAAATGCAAATGAATGTCCCATGTTTGAGGTTTAGAGATAGTATATGCACGTAAAAGATCTAGAATGGTGCTATTTGTGGCTTCTGTTTGTCCATTTGTTTCTGGATGAAATGTAGATGAGAAATCAATCTTTGTGCCTAGATTTGCAAACAGTGTAATCCAAAAATTGTTACAAAATCTAGAATCACGATCTGAAATAATAACTTTTGGCAATCCATGGTTAGTAAAAACAGTTTTCAAAAATAACTGTGCTGCTTGTGATGCTGTTAAAGTTTTCTTACATGGAATAAAATATGCTTGCTTACTAAATCTATCTACAATTGTCCAAATCATGTCATGGTTAGATTTAGTATTTGGTAAACCAGTAATGAAATCCATAGAAATATGTTCCCAAGGTTTAGATGGAATAGACAAAGGCATTAGTAATCCATATTGTTTACCATGATGTCTCTTTATTCTTTGACAAATCAAACATTCAGAAACGAAATTAGATACATCTGCATCCATATGCAGCCAATAAAAATCTTCAGTTAACATGCGTAATGTAGATATGATACCTCTATGACCTTGATATGGGGGACAATGAATTTCATTCAAAACAAAAGATCGGAATGGAATAGTAACACATAGTCTCTTTTCAAAAAACATAAATCCATCATTATATGACAATGAATCAACAGGAATGAAATTATTTTGAACTAATTTTTGCCAATCAGAATGAAAAGTAATATCCTGGTGATATGTATCTTTCATAGCAATCAAAGAATCAAAAGATATGACAGAAATATTATGAATTGCAGGTCTTCTACTCAATGCATCAGCAACTACATTTTCTTTTCCAGGTTGGTATTGAATGATAGGATGAAAACTTTGAATGAAGGAAGCCCATTTGATATGACAATCAGAAATTTGGGGTTGGCTAAGTAGATGTCTAATGCTTTGCTGGTCGGTCTTTATCATGAATTCTGAACCCATTAAATAGTGTTTCCACTGTTTTAATGCTTGTACAACTGCTAATAGTTCTTTGTCATAAGTGGAATATTTGAGCTCAGAGGGTTTCAGCTTAGAACTAGAATATGCTATTGGATGATTGTCTTGCATTAGTACGGCTCCTATTCCTGATCCGCTAGCATCGGTCACAACTACAAAGAATGGTCTATTAAAGTCAGGCAACTGTAAAACAGGGGCATTGGTTAATGTACGTTTCAGTAAGTCAAAGGATTTCTGCTGAGTTTCAGTCCATTGATAAACAATTCCTTTCTTAAGAAGTTTGGTTAATGGTAAAGCAAGTAATGAAAAATTACGTACAAACTTCCTATAGAAACTAGCAAGACCAAGGAATGAGCGTAACTCATGCACGTTTTTAGGAACAGGCCAATGCAATATTGCATCAATTTTCTTAGGATCAACTTTCATTCCTTCTTTTGATACAATATGACCTAAATATTCTATTTCTGTCTTAAATAATTCACTCTTTTCAGGATTTGCAAACAATTGATTTTCTTTCAGTAATTGAAAAACTAATGATAAATGCTCATAATGCTCTTTTTCACTTTGACTAAACACCAAAATATCATCAAAGAAAACAATCACACAATATTGATATTTCAGAAAGATACGGTTCATCATTCTACTGAAGGTAGCAGGTGCATTAGTCAATCCGAATGGCATGACTAAGAATTTGTAATGGCCAAACTGTGTTCTGAATGCAGTCTTAAATATGTCGGATCTATCTAGCCTCACCTGATGATATCCAGACTTAAGGTCAATTTTACTAAATATAGAAGATCCTTGCAGTTTGTCCATAAGGTCATCAACTCTAGGTATAGGATACCTATTCTTTACAGTGATTTTATTTAATGCTCGGTAGTCAATACACATACAATAAGTATTATTCTTTTTCTTGACTAAGAGTACAGGTGCACCGAATGGAGAACTGCTAGGTCGAATTAAGCCTCTATTTAGTAATTCTTCAACTTGACTCTGGATTTCTTTTTGCTCTATTTGATTGTGTCTATATGGTGCTTTGCAAGGTGGTTGTGTGCCAGGGATTAAATCAATCTTATGGTCTTCTGGACGTGAAGGTGGTAAGCCTGGTGGTAGGTCTTCTGCAAAACAGTCCTTAAAATATGCAAGAAAGTCCTTATGCCTAGGGTGCATATGATTTTCCTTTGCGTGCAATTCATTTACCCAAATGAGATATGATTTAGTACTCTTGTGTAGTGCACGTTTTGCTTGAGTATGCGAAAGCAATGGAAAAATATTAGATGCATGCATACCATATAATGTAATAGATTTTCCTTGAAAATTAATATTCATTGTGTGCGTGGAATAATCTATATTTGGATTATGCTGGTGTCTCCAAGACATTCCTAAAATAATGTCGCTTGACTGTAATGGGACAACTAAGAAATTTCTTCTTTCAATATATGAACCAATTTGAATCTCTAAATCTTGTACTTCTTGTGTGCCATTGTACCTAGTGCCTAAAAATGCAGGTTTTATGCGATAATGCATAGGTACAGTCTGTAATTTCAATTCCTTTACCAATTTTGCTGAAATAAAGTCATGAGTACTACCGTCATCATGCAAGATAGTTCTTTCCTTTCCATGCACCATACATTCCATAGTCAACAATGAATGTGGAGTAGGCATACCTGGTAAAGTGTTTGAAGTAGTAGTAGTATCATCCTCATCTTCAGTGAAATCAGGCATATCCTCATGCTCGTCTTCGTCCATGGCTCCAAGATAGTTGATATGTGCTGGTGGCTTCTTTGAATGACAATTTGCTGCGAGATGCCCTGGCTTGTGACACTTATAGCATACTATTGGCTTGGCTTTGGTTACATTATTTGCAATGGCTGGAAGTCTGGGTACATTTGGATTTTCTTGTGGAATAGGCTTTGGATTTGGATTGACATTGGATGGTAATGCAGGTGGTTTAGCCCAATTCTTGCGGAAAGATGGTGATGAGAAACGACCTGGATTAAACCTTCTAAAATTGGAATTGAATTGTTTAGATCCATAATTACCATTGGCTTGGAATTGTTGTGGTTGTCTATCTCTTCCGCGTAATTTATCTTCAGTGTCGTGAGCTAGTGAGATGGCGTCTTCAAGGGTAGCAGGCTTGAACATGTTCACTTCAGCGTAGTAATGTCCAAGAAGTCCAGACATATACTTCCCCTTATGTGTCGTCTCTGGTACGTCTTCAAGCATGCGTAGCTGTAGGAGTGCATTCCAAAAACGCTCTGTATACTGTGGAATAGGCTCACGATCCCGTTGTTGAAGTAAATCCCATTGCTTGATAGCCTTCTCATGAAATTGCGGTGGAAGGAAATTCTGCATGAACTTCTTCTTGAAATCTTCCCAAGTAGCAGGACATTCTATGCTCTTGCGTACTACAGTCCACCATAGTGATGCTCTGTCTATCAGATGATTAGTAACACACTTGATTTTATCTTTTTCTGGATAAGTTTCCTCATGGAAATAGTCATCAAACTGACTAATGAATGATAAAACAGTCTTTCCTTCTCGTATGCCATTGAAAGTGCGAAACTTGAAACTTCGTTTACTTATCTTGGATTCCTTGCGAATAGTTTGTGCTTCAAGAGTGGCGTCGATGGTACGTCGGATCAAATCTTCAGCTTGAGGTTCTTCTTTGTCGGTAGACGCTCTTTGTAATTTTGTCAATTGCGCTTGCAATGCTTGCCTAGCCCTTCGCTCTTCTTCCAATTGCAGCATGATTAGATCCAGCTTTTGTTCCATGGTAGGCTCAGGTAAGTCTTCTTCAGTCATAGGATCATCCATATGTGGGGTCGTCATCTTGTAAAACTCAATAAACCTTTCTCACTCAAAATCAGGTTAGCGGGATGAGCGTAGCTCAAATTCGGGGTTACAAGGCTATGTATTTTTGGGTATTTCTTTGTCAATTTTCAGAAAATCTGCAATATTTCCGTCTTCGTTTGCTGTAAATACTTCAGCGGACCTGTAGATAGGTAGAACACCTTGCCACGAACAACTTTCCAGTTCAGAGTTTTTGCGTAGGAACAAGCCTTCTAGGAGTTTTAAGCACTAGTCAGTTCTGACTCCAGTTGACTAGTCTGACTTGCAGAGTTGCAGACTTGCAGAACTTAGGCCGACTTGAGGAACTTGCAGGACTTGATTCCAATCGACTTGCAGAACTTGACTTCTGATGTGCAGGACCCGGAGTTTAGTGACTTTCTTGCTCTGTGTGACTGGAGTGACTTAGCTTAGACTTAGGTGATTAAGCTTAAAAAGCTTAAGATGACTGTCAACTGATTTCGTGGGGGGGGGCCGTTTTTTGTGACAGCGCGAAATTTTCGGGCCTCCTCCAGATCAATCGATTGATTTTCTTGTTGTTAACCAAGCTTCTAAGATTTCTCTTAAGCTTTTTGAAAGAAATAATTAGAAGAATAATGAAGCTTATCTCTATTTTTTCCACGACTTGATGAAGGAGATGGATGCGTGGTCCTCCGCCTGCACAGCCTGGTCCTTCGCGATCTGACAGTAGAAACAGGGGTTCTTGATTGCCAGAAGTCTGCCTGTATCGACGGTTCGCGATGAGATTGACTGTAGAGCCCGATCGTTCCTGGAGCTTCGCCTTCGCTCGAGATTGGTAGCGATTGGAAGCTCTTGATCTCAGCTCCGCTCTGATACCACTGGTGCGCAGATCGGTCGCAGTATGCTCATGTAGTGAATCCCGGAAGGTCCCCAAGAACAATGAACTCTACCTTTTTGCACAAAAAACAATGTAAAAGCATGAACGACAAGAAGCAAGAGACCAATTGGGTTCAATCTCCCCCCATGCCTTGTGTGAGCGCTTCACAAAGCATGTATTTTATGTATATTTCCATCTTCATGCTCAATAATAGCCCAATTTACAAAAATATGACAAGCTTTTAGCTTTTGAGTTTGCTTTCTACAAAAATAGGAAATAAAGCTAATGGACGGTCCCCATAGAGTCTGGCACGCCCAATCTCAATGTCCAAAATAGAAATAACATATCCGTGTGCATAGGCGCATACAAAATAATAATCAATAATCGATATCTCAATAGACATAACAAAATATAGGCGTGGCGCCTATCAAAATATAATCCAAAGGTCGAATACTCGCTAAACTCCAATGCTTTCCTCCGCCACTGCTGCTATCTCTACACATCAACTGAAGCATTCACAATCGTTAGTAAAATAATACAATTAAACCGACAAAAGTGAATACCTAGCAGTCTTCAGCTACATAAATAAATCAACTGGTTAGAAATAAATCCTAACCTTAATTTATTACGAGTGCGCACTCTAAACTCATAAACGTTTATTAATTTAATATGCATTTTGCGGAATCACCCGCTATGGAATCACCCACGTACACACTAAATTAATGAAACGCCCGAAAAGGACAGGCGTCCCCATCAACTTCTTGCACAAAGAATCCTCTTTGTGTATGAGCCCCGGTCATCTAAGTTTACGGAATCCACCGTGGAATATGCCTCCTGGCATCAAATTGTGTGTATAGCGTGTGTGCATGTGCACATATGAATAAATTTTAAGTTATCAAATTAAGTGAGTTATGGTACAATTGTGCCCGTGCAATGGCGTGGGTTCCTTTTACAATTAACGGTCGGGTTCATTTTAGTTATAAATTTAGACAAGTGCATTGTATTAATTGTGGGTGCAATGGTTGGTTTATTTTTAGTTACAATTATCTGTGTGTTATTGTGCACGTGCGAGAGAAAAAAAAAAAGAGAAAGAACCTGGCAGTGTGTGGACACCTGCAAGGTCTGAAGTGCACAATCCCTTGTCCAAACAATCCGTAGGAGAGAAAAATCCACAGGTGAAAACATCAGGGTGACTAAGTAACATTCAGCCATCATGGTGAGAGACTCTGTTAAGCCACTTACCTATGAGGAGGCTATGCGTAGAGATGATTCTCATTCTTGGGAGAGGGCTATGCAATCCAAGTTTGACTTGCTATAGAAGAATCATACATGGGACTTAGTTTTCTTGGCTAATGGGAAATGTGTGTTACAATGCAAGTGGATGTACAAGTTGAAGAGTATCCTTAGTCACCTTAAGCCAGTATATAAGGCTAGTTTGGTTGTAAAGGTTTTAAGAAAGAGCATGGTGTTGACTTTGATGAAGTCTTTTCTCTTGTAGTCAAGATGACTTGGTCATATCCTTAGTTCCTCAATTAGATTTAGAACTTTATCAGATGGATGTTATGATGACTTTCTTACATGGGGACTTGCATGATGAGATTTATATGCAACAACCTAAGGGTTTTGCAGATAAAGGCGAGAGATATGTAGTGTGGAAATTAAAGAAGAGTCTTTATGGGCTTAAGTAGGCACCTAGGGAGTCATACCATAATTTTGATTCTTTCATGCATTCACATGTATTTTTTTGCAGTGATATGCATTTGTGTTTATACACAAATGTGTTTATACACAAAGAAGGCTTGTGATAGTAGCCTTATTATCTTGGTTCTCTATATTGATGACACACTTATATTTGGGAGTACTCATGTTGAGCTGGATGCTTCAAAGACTCAACTCAAGAAGAGATTTGAGATGAAGGACATGGGATAGGCCTCACACATACTTAGTATATGCATCATACATAATCACTCTAAGGGACTTTTCTACTTGTCCTAGAAGGAGTAAATATACAGAGTACTTGAGTGACTCCATTTGTAGAATAGTAAGCCTATTGGTAGTCATTTACCTTCTCATGTGAAGATTAGTCAGGTCAATTGTCCACAATTTGATGATGAGAGAGCCAAGATGGCCAAGCTTCCATATGCATCTAGAGTATGTAATTTGATGTATGACATAGCATTTGTAGTGGAAATTATAGCATACTATAACTATACTTGGTAGGTGACATTGCGATGCTATAAAGATGGTATAATGGGATACTTGAAAGGCATAGTAGATATGCGAATTTGTTATGGCAACCTACGATATAGGAGTCATGGGTTACACTAACTCAAATTATTCAAGACATGCATACATTAGGAAGCCCACCTTGAGGTATGTCTTTAGCTATTCTAGAGGTGCTTCTCTTGGATATCTAGGATGCAACAATATATGGTCTTGTTTACTATATAGGATGAGTACATTGCAACCACTAAGGCTTGCAAGGATGCACTATGGTTAGGCCATTTGGTTGGAGATTTTGGTATGCCCATGACTCCTATACTACATTTGAGATTTGATGAGTGTCATTGAGTTGGCCCATAATATGGACTTCCACAATGGGAAGACAAAGCACATTGAGGTGTGCTATAAGTTCATCACGGAGGTGGTAATGGATAAGTCCATTGAGGTCATGAAGATACCTTTACTAATATGAATCTTTCAGATCTACTCACCAAAAGTCTCCCAATGGAAGGATATGCCTTCATTGGAGGCTGATGTGCATAGGATGAGATGATGTCTTTCCTCATCCTATTGTACTCTATGTATATGTTATACTTTTTCCCTTTTTCTTTTGTTTATCCTCACTAAGGCCCACTTACCTTTAAGTGAGAGGTTCTTGAGGGTAAAGGCTGTGCCTAGCCACCCACATTTACTCATTATACATTGTACCCACAATCTATATACTACAAGTGGCAAGAACATGTCATTATCACTTTGTTTCTTATTCTTTTAGTGACTATTAAACAACAGAAGGTCGATCACACATTGTGATTATTAGAGTTTCTACATACAATGTCTCTCTCTCCTGCTCCATCTCTACCATAGCTCATGCTTTTCTCTTGATTCTCCTTGTGTGCTTCCACTTGGGCTCTACCTTTCAGGCCATGTTATTGAGTATGAATAAACATATCTTGTTCATGAACAATAATAAAATCACCCATGCAAATTTTTGTAATGGGATGTGTGGGCCTATGTCCACCCTACTATAGTAGCAAAGGAGGCTAAGGACACTTAGTTGTTGATTTATTCTAGAATAAGAGAAATCTATACCTATGCTGCACGATACTACAGAATGCACCAAAGATCTTAGAGGATCTCAAGGAGTTAGCATCAGTATCATCTTTTAGGGAGAATCTAGTATTATGGAATATAAAGTGGAAAAAGGAGGGGCACACTATTAACCCTCGAAACAACACAATGCGCAAAGAAGACTTAAGAAGGAGAATAAGAAGACAACCCGATGGAAAAAAAGGACAAGAAGCATGGGAAAATTTTTAAAATAAAAAACAAGGCACACAAGAGATAAACCACATTTTAGTCCTTTGTAAAAAAGCTCCAAGCGGCCCCCTGTGCAATTGTAAATGAAAAGGCACATATAGTAAAGGAGCCATGGGAATAGGAAAGAATAGAAAAAGAGTGGAAAAGAGGACCAAAGTCAGATGGCTGATCATGGGAATGGGTTGTTAGGTGCCCAAGGGGATAAGGGAATATGTAAAAGCCAAAAAGTTAATGTATAAGCTTATTCTTGGTGTGTGTGCAAATTGGCTCTCTTCTTGGTGTGTGTGCAAACTGGCTCTCTTCTTGTTCTTGTTCTCGCTTCTTTTTTGTGCATGAGAGAAGGAGTGTGAGAGAGGAAAAGTGTGAGTGTGTGAAAGTGAGGGACCGTGGAGAAGATCTTTTTCTCCTCTTCTCATCTTCTCCTTCTTCTCTTCTCTTTTCTCACGCATGAGACTATAGAGGTTGGAGCATTGATCATGGAGATGGAGCTTGCTTGAGGTAGTGCCTTGAATCATGGAGCCATCGAACGATTCAAGGAAGAGGACTACAATGACTGGATTTAGCAGTAAGCTTACTACATCCTTGTGTGAAAGCATGCATAGCTATGTGAGAGGTAGCATTGCCACTCACTTGCAATGCTTGACTTGATAAGTAGTCCATAGTAGGGTCTCAGTAATTGCTAGTAATAGTTATGATATTTTGATTATGTTGTTGCCAAGAACAACGGATTTAAGCTTGAGTACTTGTGTGCTCCAAATGAAGCAATAGAGTAGGAGTTCATCTTTGAAATTACACTTACTATTATTTTCACCAAATGCAGTTGGATAAGGTGTCTCTTGGAGCAGCTACATATTCTTGGGGCTTAAAAGCTTGTGCCAACTTGGGAGCAATAGAAAAAGGCCACATGTTTTGTGTGGAGATACTCAAAACAAGGATGGAGAAAGTAATTCTCATTGGTAACACATTGGTAGACATGTATTCTAAAGGTTACTCACTTACAAAAGTACATTGGGTTTTTAACCTTTGTGTGTGTATTGTGCATTGTGTCACAAACCCACACATTGGATCTAGATAGAAATGAGCATGTCAATCATGCTCTCTCTTACGCTCACCGCTCTCCCATAGGCCTCTCATACCATGAAATATTTCTCATTATGTTGATATTGCAAGCCTAGCCTAATCATGAATCTAATGGTTAAAACTCATTGAGTTATACTTAAAGATGAGTGGATGAGCTCCAAAGCTCCCACTAATTCTGATAGTTGTCCCTTCTCATACTCAATGCTCCTCAATCCCCATGAGCTCTATGCACAAAAGATAGGACTCCATTGCTAGTTCCTCTAAGCTAAGAACTCTCTCTCTCTCTCTCTCTCTCTCTCTCTCTCTCTCTCTCTCTCTCTCTCTCTCTCTCTCTCTCTCTCTCTCTCTCTCTCTCTCTCTCTCTCTCTCTCTCTCTCTCTCTCTCTCTCTCTCTCTCTCTCTCTCTCTCTCTCTCTCTCTCTCTCTCTCTCTCTCTCTCTCTCTCTCTCTCTCTCT